>NC_080539.1:252971540-253294317 GCF_028640845.1 Ahaetulla prasina | reverse complement strand
TAAGCTAATCCATTTTGTGCTTCATCACAAGCCATCAGCCACTTACCGGCAAAACATTATAAGCAGCAACCTTGGGAGGGGGTGGATTATAAATAGTAGTGTATTAGGTTTTTTTTTTATCAAGTGTCTATTCCCTTTTAAGAGGAAAGTGGTTAGGATTAATTAAAATATTTAGATAACTAGCATCAATACCAGTGAAAGAGGTATATTGGTAGCAGTTGGGAATGAGAAAAGGCTTTTCATGCTGGGGGCCTTCCTACTGACAGCTGGTAGCCACCCATGAAGAAAAATCCTGAATTTTGGCTTGATAAGGTAGAGCTCTTCTACTATTCTTAAAGTAATTCAGAACATAATCAATATCAGTATGTTGATACCCCAGTACCCCAATGACAGGGACTGCCTGTGGTGATCTTATTGGTTTGCTGGCTTCTCACAGTGGTGCTTATAATTAGAGATAGCTGAAAGCCCTTTATGAAGCAGCCACATGATCCCAGAAAAAGCAATAGCCGCATTAACAATTCGAAAGGAGATGAAATCCAACAGGTTCTGGAGAACTGGTAGCAGAAATTTTGATTAGTTCAGAGAACCGGTAAATACCACCTCTGGCTGGCCCCAGAGTGGGGTGGAAATGGGGATTTTGCAATATCCTTCCCCCAGGAGTGGGGAGGGAATGGAGATTTTGCAGTATCCTTCTCTTGCCATGCCCACCAAGCCACGCCCACCAAGCCACACCATGCCACACCCACAGAACCAGTAGTAAAAAAAAAATTGAATTTCACCACTGAGGTATTCTATATATACTTTCAGGTATTGTGAAGCAGGGGTAGGTTCTATTTATCTTTACTACCAGTTCGCAGCAGGATCACACATTGCATGCTCAGAAGCTTCCTGATGACGTCGGGGTCGGTGGGCAGAGCCTCCCCCCAGTTTTACTACCAGTTCGCAAGAACCAGTCTGACCTGGGGGCAACCCACACTGTTGTGAAGCCATAGTTTGAAGGATTTGCCCTGTGGTCATGCTGAGTATTCATTCATGGCTAAAAAGAGGCTATCTGAGCAGAACAGCATGCATGGTTATTTCCTTTCTCTAAGTAGGTCTGATGCAATGCTTTCTACTACTCAAAAAAAAAAAAATCCCTTGAGGAGGAAAGGATAGGATATTCTTTATGCCAATTTCCTTCTATAAGAATTCACCCACCCCATTATTCCTGTACTTCATTTCTGCACCGTTGGCTCCAACTGTCAGGGATGTCAGGCAAATGCATTATGTGAAGAGGTTGATTTATTTATTTATTTATTTATTTATTTATTTATTTATTTATTTATTTTTAAATTTTTTATTTCCATTTTCCAACATCATATTTATGTACAAACTATTATCCATCATTAATCATTAATTTTTATTTATTACTGATTCCGGCCTGCCCGACTGCCACTTCCTTTCTTCACAACCTCCCTCTCTACCCTCTACTACTTTCCCATCCTTCATCTCCTTCACTTTACTACTTCCTCTCCTCCTTCTCCACTCCTCCCTTCTTCCACCCTATCTAACCTTCTTATTCCCCTCCTCCTTCTCAACTCTTTCCTACCTACTTTCTTCCCTCCTTCTACTCCTCTCTCCTTTTCTTTCTGAAATGGCAGTCGAGCAGCCCCAATATCATTTTAAATTTTAATTTCATATCTTCAAACATTACTGTACATTAATAACCAATCCATGTATCATTTCCCCCCCTTTCCCCCCTCCTCCCCCTTCCCCCCCCCAGACTTCCCAGAGCAAATACCGTTGAATATTATGACCAACAATCACAAGCTAAAGTATACAAAATATACATAAGCTCCCACCCTCAAAACTTTAAAACTTTAAATCCCCTCACAATAAAAATAAAGAGATAAGAAAGAATAAGAAAAAAGAAAAAAGAAAAGAAACAGTACCAAATTCACATATTACTTCTTACAATCCATTTTTAAAATTAATCCATCTTCTCAAATTCAGATTTTTTCCACTTGTATATTCCTTCAAATTTCATAAGTCCATTTCTTAAATTACAGTCCATTTTCTCAAGCTCAAATTTTCATCACTTATATATTTCTTCAATTGTCATAACATTTAATGTCCGTTCTTCTTACAGTCCATTTTAAAAATTAGTCCATCTTCTCAAATTCAAATTTTTTCCCAACTTGTATATTCCTTCAAATTTCATAAATCCATTTCTTAAATTACAATCCAGCTTCTCGAACTCAAATTCTCATCACTTATATATTTCTTCAATTGTTATAACATTTAATGTTCGATCTTCCAATACTACTCCATCAATCAAATATCATTACGAATAAACTCTCTCAAATACAATATTTCCAACTTAACTTCATAACTTTTACTCTCTATAAACGTGTGTGAAGAGGTTGATTTAGATGTTCCTGGGAAAAAGAGAAAACAGTATCTTCTCTAACATCAGCAACTGAGTACATATAGCCATAATGCAGTTTAGTTGGTTTGGATTTAATAAATTAGAAAAGTCCAACATTAATTTATTTATTTAGCAAATTTATATAGCCACCCAACTCAGGGCAGTACACCACATTAAAAACCCACAGCTAAAAATCCACAATTTAGTATAATCCCCACCCTCAGACCCCATGTTGGTGCCAACAAAATCAAGCAAGCTACTTGATCGGCTTTGAATGGGGTCCCCAAGTCCACTGGCAAAACCATGATTTCAAGACCTTGTGAAAAAGCATTGGTAGTAAATCATGCTTTATGGCTTAGTGTAATTGTTGAATTTAGTCACTTTGTTGAAAGCTTATGAGTTTAATTAGATCAACTTCTGAATCCGTAATGCAGTGTTGAAAATTGGTATAAAGGATATTCTTCTTCTTAATAATATCTTGATAGTATTTTATTTCTATTTCAGCCACTGTCTTATTGCTTCTCTTGCATTAAAAGTTGAAACCCTATTTGGAATATGTCAGAGAGGAGATTCATATTTGATCCAAACTCCCAGGAGAAGCTAACATTATGGGACAATCTAACCCTGAAGATTGTTGGCAAATCATTTTTATAGAGCTCATGGGAAACAATATATTACAGGTAGTCCTTGACTTATAATAGTTCATTTAGTGACCGTTCACATTTACGAACCGCACTGAAAAAAGTGACTTATGACCATGTCTCACACTTAAAATCACTGCAGGATCCCCTTGGTCAGGTGATTTACATTCAGATGCTTGACAACTTGTTCATATTTATGAGGATTGCAGTGTCCTAGGGTCATGTGGTCATATTTTGTGATCTTCTGATAAGCAAAATCAATGGGGAAGCCAGATTCGTTTAACAACCATGTTACTAATTTAACAACTGCAGTAATTCGCTTAACAAATGTGGCAAGAAAAGTTATAAAATGGGGCAAAACTCACTTAACAAATTTCTCACTTAACAACATAAATTCTGGGCTCAATTGTGGTGGTAAGTTGAGGACTACCTGTACTGTAATAAATTGTAAATTTTGTTTCTTAAGATACTCATCTATTTCTACTAATCCCATCCAGTCCCTTCTTTGCTCCTTCAGGGACATCTAGTTTTTCATGAATCCTTATAAGAAGTTAAGATTTTTCAACCAAAGATTCGTTTTCTGATTTTATTGAACCCCCCCCCCCAAAAGATGTACAACAATGGTTGTGTTTCAATTTTTGTATGCTAGAGATCAATAGATGGGAAGAGACTGATTCGTACGTAGTGGGACTCTTTTGTGTTGGCTTAATAAGGTAGCTAATTGGATAGGAAAATGACATAAAAATCAAATATGTGACTGTCTTATTAAATTATATTTTGAAAATTTGGAGTTAATGAAAGCATGTAGAACTTTGGATATATATAGGCATAAGCAGCAAATAAGAAGGTTGTTTTACTCTAGTAGAAAGTCCATACCATACCTGGCCTAAAATCCTGGATAGAAGACAGGTGTACAAATTTTATATACTTTGACTTTATAACAATAGTATGGGCTGTCTGATCAATATGATTCCAATTTGGTATTATAGAGGTTATCAAATTGTTATTATTGAAGAATTTTATAATATATAATAATTTAATAAGTATTTGAAAATAATTCTCCTTATTGCTTCTTTGCTATTTTCAAGTTTATTTTGTTCTGCCTTTTACCTTAACATTTATTACTAAGTTTGATTATTGCTTTTTTCTCATTATACATTGATAAGCAATTTTATAAAAGAGTCAAACTGAAACTAATGACATTTAATTATATAAGTTAAAAAGGAACAGTGTGTGGATGTCTGTTGGACAAGTCAATGTATCTGGATGATAATAATTTACTTTTGTATAAAGGTATTTGTCTCCATATATTTCTTTGCACTAATGAATGCAGAAGTCATTAGTGTAAAGTTTACAGCATTCATCTAAGCTCTTTAAACACATTTTACATAATTTCTTTTCTAAGTGTGGAGAATACACTTAGGACTATTTTGCTACAGGAAAAAAATAAAGTTCACAGGGAATAATTAAGAAGTATACCGCAGAGTTTTCTATGTTGCAATTAAAAATAATAAGACTGCATAAACAAAACAAAACAAAAAAATCAAGCCTTATTTTCTATCGTCTATACAAAATTTTGTGTTCATCTGTTTGTCTTCTCTGGAGTAAACATGTGTTTTCATGCTGTCATCTTAATGAAGTCTCATAAGGCTGCTGCAAGCAATTGAACAAGTTGCTAGTTAGAAACAGCCACTTGTCTGAACATCATCCATTCTTATTAGCAAAGAAAGATCATAACCACATATAACTATCCTGGTTACAGAAAATACTGCAAATTCCTTCCTAACATTCTTATCTAGCACCATCTAATTTGCCAACTTGTAATCTTATTTAGAAATGAAGTCTCCACAGATGATTCACACTCTGCCCAAGGATAGCTGGAATAATCACTGGTTCAGTTTCCTTCTCAATCCATTAATTTACAAACATTTAATTGCAAATTAAACATTTCCAGAAAACATTTGTTCCCATCTAGGTCCTATAATGAACTGGATATATCAGTTGTCCCAAAGTTATTTAGAGCAAGTCAGTGCAGAAGAATGAATATCTAATTCCAATTAATTATTTTTATTGTTGAAAACCAGGAAGGAAATCAGGTTTCGCACAGTTCAAAAGCATAACTTGCTTTTAACAATGCTAATGCTGATAGAATTATAAAATGACATTGTGGATGGCCTACAGTAGAGTTTAAAACTCTTCCCTCTACTTTTGTATTCATGAATAGCAAGATGATTTGAGCATTCACTACCTCAAATCACAGGAAACATACTAGCTAAAAATATACAATACAGTTGAGGAATGACAAAATAAGCACAAAAGATGCAAGCTTGGGAGTGGGGATCACACTTTTCAGAATTTTTCAACTATCAAAAGTAGTTTTTTCTTTCTTAAGGGCCCCCACCTACAACAACACATAATTTCTGCTCTTCTAGAACTAATACTAAAAAGCTTGTCTCCCAATATATAATTGAATTAACTTGGCCCATTTTTAACATGCTGATTCTAGTAACTTGTTTTCTAATAAAATTAACCTGGATAGTTCCCAGCTTACTAGTATAAAACAAAAAGGTTGTGCTAACTTTTTAAATAATAAAACTAGACACGTAATTGCAATCCTGCATACATGGAAGAAGCCCAACTGAAAGAAGACCTTACTTCTAGATAAGGGAGTTTACATGTATAGCTGAATAGTTGGTGGTTGAAGATAATCATAAAGTTTGAAGCAAAGGAATGATAGTCTTGAACAGCCAAACTCACGGCCCATGGGCCAGATGCATCACATGCTGGCCATGCCCATGCCCGATTTAGTGAAGGGGGAAAAAGTCCCAATATGTCATGTGACACCACCATGATGATGTGAGTTTGACACCCCTGGTCTTGAGGAGCTGTGGTACATTACATGAACCAGGTGTTCTGTTCAGATTGGGAAAGGAAGACACCAAATTATCAGGGGCATTTGTGTGTGGAAGAAAAGTCAAGAAGGCAATGCCAAGAGAAAACGAAACTTCTACAGCTCCACTGACGTTTGTGAGAAACTGGAAACTTTCAAGGACAATTTAGCAGGTGTGCAAGTGAGATAGATAGTTCCCATAACAACAGGAACTTGTTTATTTGGTTTATGTGGAAGCCTGGGGGGTTGGGCTGAGGAAATCACTGATTATTATTATGTACTGGACCTGAGAAACTCAGAGTTAGTTTTACTTCAGCTTTTCCAAATTATGTATTCAATAAACCATTAAGTTTTTCAGAAATGAAAATGATCCTGGACTTTTATTTGGATACCCAAGCTGGATATTGACAGGCAGCCATTACTGTCTGATCTAAACTCTGTCCCTTGATTCCACATGTTGCAATGAGTGTAAAATGAATCAGGGATACAATCAGACGGCTGTTCAGCTCTCTACTGTAGATGCCCTTGAAGGTTATGGTACCAAATCTCTTCTTCTACAGGTTGATAAGCTCTGTTAGCTTTACCCAGCATAACTGATGGAGGATTTATAAAAGGTGGAGATAAAAGGATTGCAGAGGATTTGAGTTTTCTGGCCCTAGAATCTGAAGCCCCACCTGTTAGTTGTTTGATATGAATGTCATGCTAATAATAGTCATGATTGCAACTTTATATTAGTTAATGAATTTATATGCAGGAATACTTATTTTGGACTAAGAAATTAAAGGATGGAAGAAAATCAAAAGGATACTATTTGAGCTATGCCTAACATATTAATTTCATGATTAATTGACCCATGAATAGGCATGGTTATTAGTTTTGTGAAAATATGGTTGGGAGCATAGATCATGGAAAAACATAAAACAAAACACCGTGTTTACACTTTGTAAAAACAATCTTTTTATATTGTTGAAATGTGGGAGGGATAAGTACATGGAAAGTGCTTTGCCATCAATGTAAAACCATAGGAGTGAAATAATCAGCCTTGTTTTTTAAATTTCTTCCAATTCTCTCTCTCTCCCTCCCTCCCTCCCTCCCTCCCTCCCTCTCTCTCTCTCTCTCTCTCTCTCTCTCGCTCTCTCTCTCATTTTGAATGTTTTCCATTATTGACATTCTGTGTTGTAATTTTATCCTTTGTTGTTGCTTACAAAAGTTTAGCTCAGAAGAGAAGAATGCAGGAGTCCAGGAGTTGCAGCTCACAATTCACTTATCCCCAGATCTCCTAGATCATTTTTAAAGTGAAAATTCCTTTGTTCTTGCTTTTCTACTTGGTAAGACTATGTTGATCCAACAGATTCCCTTTTGCAATCTCCAATGAATTGTTTTTTCTCCAGAAGCCTGGCATTCACCCATTTTCCTGCTTTTTCCTCATCACTCCCAACATACTGTGTAACTTCCATAAAGGGTGACCAGCAGTTTAAGAAAATGAAATATCCCCACATATCCAGGCCCTCCAGTGGCTGGAGAAAATTATTCTCTATTTCTTATTATATTTTTGAATAAAACACAGCATTCAATTTCTCTCTCTCTCTCTCTCTCTCTCTGTGTGTGTGTGTGTGTGCGCGCGCGCATGCATAGACATAGACATAGACATACACACATATTATATATATACATACACATGTATGTATATTCATAATTTTAGGGTGGGTTTGGGTGACTTTTCAGTAATTTTCTAGTGTTTCAGAGCCTACCCTTGATTAAATGGTATGTAAGAACTATTGTAAATGAGTCTGCTGAGATCTTGTCTTTTATATTTAACTTACATCTATGATAATAAGCTTACAATATAAGGATAGAATGCCAAGGATGCTTTTTTCAAGAGGCAACTAGACTTTTTGGTTTTTCTTTAAAGATGTTTCACTTCTCATCCAAGAAGCTTCTTCAGCTCTGATTGTATGGTGGGGAATGGAAGGATTTATGCTCCTCGCAAATAGCTGGTCATTTGCATTCTTTTAGAGCAGGGGTGTCCAAACTTGGCCCTTTGGAGAGTGGTGGACTTCAACTCCCAGAATTCCCCAGCCAGCATGAGCTATAAATTTAAGCAAGTTGCTAGTTGGAGAATTCTGGGAGTTGAAGTCCACCACTCTCCAAAGGGCCAAGTTTGGACACCCCTGTTTTAGAGGGTACTGAGGCCACCTGGAGGTTTATTTTTGTCATCAAGGTTACCTGAGTAGTGCAAATGGGGTGAAGCCTTCTTGGAACTACTAAAAGGATTGTGTTGTGGACTGGAAATAGATGATGTCATATCCCTCTCCCTCTGTTGAGAGAGGGCTGTTCAGTTTTGAAATAGATGGCCCCTTTCAAACCAGAAGTCCTCTCTATTAAAAATGTGGACTCTGCTGTCTTCAAAAGAGTGGCCTTTTTCTTTTAAATGCAGATAGACTGCTGAATCTTGTCCTGATGGGTTTGTTCTCCTATGTTGTGCCATGCATTTGTGAAATGGTTCTTTTGTAAAAACAAAAAACAAGCAAACATTTATAATTGAATTATTGACTTTGCAAAGTTCCTTTTTCTTCACCAGTCTTCATCAACCTTTTACAGGAAAACCGCAACCCCACCTTATTATATTAAATTATGCTAATTTAAATTGTGTGTCTTTGTTAGTGACCTGACAACTGTGAGTCTGATCATTTTGACAATTTGTTATTATGGTAATGCAGAATACAGATAAATATACGTGCTTAGGATGAGTCCTGGAATGACCTGGCTGGAACTGACCAGCTTAACATCCTATCTGAGGACCTACAGAGCAAATTGTACAAGACATTCAAGACATCCTGGAAGCATTCATCCAAAGCAGTGTGATTATGGACAGATGACTCTAACAAGAGAGTAGAGGCAGAAATATGAAGAGGTCTTAAAGCAATAGGTAGTATGAGAAGCCCATCAAATAGATATAGCAGCTATTGCCTTTGTAACATAATCATATAGGTGTTATTTTGAAAGCTAAAAACCCAGTTAGAAAACATTCATTATATACCTTATAGTTAGATGTGGATGTTTGCATAATAATCCCAGCTGAAGAACAGGTAGGGACAGAATAGCATTCAAAGAAAAAGGATGAGGGAATTAATAGTATGAATCAACATGAACACTTCAGCTAGCACGTGATTCCCTGGTATGTCCTCTTTGAAACCATCTGTCTCCCTGGAATCAGAGCCTGGGCAGTGAGCTAGTCCAAATCAACAACTAAAGTTTATTCCATGCTTAGAATGAAATAGATGGAAATAAATTTCCTTTGGAATGGGGAGGTAACCATTCTTTAATGAAGAAGCAAAATTCTCCCTCTTCTCTTCAGGGCCTCTTTAACCTCCTTGTTTCTCAGGCTGTAGATCATGGGATTCAACATAGGGATCACAAGTGTGTAGAAAACTGAAGCTATTTTATCAGTGCCTAGAGAGTGATTCGTGCTTGGCTGCAAATACATGAAAATCAAAGTTCCATAGAAGATGGTAACAGTTGTCAGGTGAGAAGCACAGGTAGAGAAAGCTTTGTGTCGTCCTTGAGCAGAGCTGATTCTTAGGATGGCAGACAGAATAAACACATAAGAGATAAGAACAATAAGAAGGGAGACTATCATATCAAAGCCAGCAAAAGCGTAGATCAGTATTTGCTTGGTGCTGGTATCAGAACAGGAGAGGGCCAAGAGTGGGAGATCATCGCAATAGAAATGATTAATCACATTTGAAGAACAGAACGATAGTCGGAATGTAATGATGGTGTGGAACAGGGCAACAGAAAAGCTATATATATAAGGTGCAGCTACTAATCGGATGCAGACTCTCTGGGACATAATGGATCCATAAAGCAGTGGGTTACAGATGGCAACGTAGCGGTCATAGGCCATCACTGCCAGCAGGAAACACTCTGTGATCATAAAAGTCAAGAAAGAGCCCAACTGGGCTGCACAAGCATGGAATGAAATGGTTTTCTTAACTGCTAAGAGGTTTGCCAGCATTTTAGGGGCAATAACGGAGGAATAGCAGAGATCAACAAATGCCAAGTGGGTGAGGAAGAAATACATAGGGCTATGTAGCTGTCTGTCAGTCTGAATCAAAAGGATTATGCCCAGGTTTCCCATTAGAGTGATGCTGTAATTCAAGAGGAAGATGGCAAAGAGGGGCATCTGCAGCTCAGGGCGGTCGGTGATTCCAAATAAAACAAATTCCTTCACTGTACTCACAGTTGAATTGATATCTGCCATTTATTCCATCACTTCAGTTAAATTCTGCTCAGGAAATGGGTGAAGAAGGAATACACTTTCTTCTTTAATGTTCAGTCATACTCTCTCATACTCAAGAGATGATAAATTCTTTTGGGTCTATTTTTATTTAAAATTTAACTGCTGTCTCATTCATTCTACTGACACAGGCATCCTGATATAATTTTAGCTGTACCATCTGAAATGATTTTAGAGCAATACCATGAAGATTTGTTCTCATTATAAAAGTGCATTATACTTCATAAAGCATTTGAATGCCACAGCAACACCAAGAAGATACCTTATGTGCAGTAAAATATCTCAGTCCTGTTTGAATAGCTGGAAAAAAGTTAGGTTCTATCTATCAATCCATGATGCACATTGGCATTTTGTCTTAGAAAGCGAGTGAGCATCATCTCATACACGGACCGTAAAATGGACCTGGAAAGCTGAATCACACTGAACTGAAAAGTCCAGAATTGGTCAAGACTTAACTAGCTGCCTCATAAAGTTTTGCATACACATCGTAGAATCTTGATTGCTTCGCTCAGGTTGCTTGTTTCTGTACAGAAAAAAAGGCATATTTTTAGAAAAATTATAAGCCACATGCAAGACTTGTCATAGTATTGATTTTTATTTCATCGTATGGCTTTTCTAAGAAAGCTAAGATCATACAAACGATTGACACTTATGAGATTTTCTCCTTTCATTCGCACCTCATCCACTTAACATCTCGTAGAAAGTTGTTTTATCAGCAGAATTTTATATAGAACTTAGCTATATGTAGCTAAGGCTGCTCAGGGTATTTCTTCTTGATATTATGAACTGTCCTGACTTACATTTTGAAAATGAGATAATACATTGGAGTGTAACTACTTCTAAAAGCTAATTTCTCCACATTTTGTGTCATACTTTTCTGAAAGTAAGAAAGTATGTTTCATGAGAAAAGACACTGAGAAATTTATATTTTGAGAAAAAATGTATGTTTAGAAATGCATATTTTAAAAAATTCAGTACTATTTCTTTTTTAAAAAAATCCACCTCAATACATAGGGTTTTCTTGATTTTTTTAAAAAACCCTGAAATAACTTTGTTTTCCAGAAGGCAAGTCTTGGAGAATCTGTGATCTATTCCAGTTTGAGTCTGATGTTTAAAAACCAACCAACCAATGAATTACTAGGTTATTCCCAGAAATATGCACATTATTTACTCCGAGATTCTCCCCCTTTGTGGGTGCAAAGGGCTAAAAGGCACTTTTTAACTTGGTATTTTTCCCAGCCTACCTCTCTGCACTTTCTCTTCCATCTGTTATTTGCAGAGGCTTGCCCTCAACAGGTATCTGCCTCAGTATGAGTGCCTTTGCCCTTTTAATGATTTGCTTTCAGAGGTTTCTCAAGATTTTCTGCTCCTCGGAGATTTTCTTTGTGAGACTCGACTCCTGTGGGAGAGGAGCTGAGTTTGTAATTAACAAATCTGTAACGATGGTGAGATGAAGAAAACATACATCCAAAATGCACATTCTAAATTCTCAAGCATCAGTGAATTTCTGTAAGTCGTTTCTCAACTATTCAAGTGATTATTTACCATATCCTTCTGGGTTGGTGGTACAAGTATTGGCATCTTCATGTCCCATGAAGCTAAGACTAAGACAAACAGAAAGCAAGGCGACTGAAGTTCATGAGCTATAATTGTTCTGTTACACTATAAAACTTTCAACAAATGCCAAGGAAGAGAGAGTGGTAGGCTATAAAACAGGACACAGCGAAGTCTTGAAACAATAAAAGAGAAAGATTTTGCCATGCAAATTATTTCAGTGGTACAAGGCTGCTTACTAAGAGAGTGTTTCTCAACCTCAGCTAAGATCAGTGGACGTCAAGTCTTATAATTCTCCAAGGTGACTGGACTAAGATACTGAAAACTAATTACTATTTTACTGTTGAAATTATGAATGTTTTCTTCCTATATTAATAAAAAGGCTATAGTTCTGACAACATGTTTTCAGCCAAAACTCCCAGCGACAACCAAGACCAGGTAGGATCTTTAGAAGTAGTACCTAGCCAACTCCCCATCAGAGATTTTACAATGGACAAACAGGTTGCATCCTTGGTGGGAGATTGTGGCACAGTGCAAGTGCATATTGGGGTTGTACAACACTGAAGCATCGAATGATGCCATCAGTTGGCAGCAGAAGATGGGGAGAAGTTGTCCTGGAATACTAGGCAGTACTACGTGACCTCTTCAATAGTGAACTTAAATGTCATTTCTTGGTAAGTGATTTGAGATAAAATAAATAACATGACATCATTTATTTTAATAGAATAGAATAGAATAGAATTTTATTGGCCAAGTGTGATTGGACACACAAGGAATTTGTCTTGGTGCATATGCTCTCAGTGTACATAAAAGAAAAGATACGTTCATCAAGGTACAACATTTACAACACAATTGATGATCAATATATCAATATAAATCATAAGGATTGCCAGCAACAAGTTATAGTCATACAGTCATAAGTGGAAAGAGATTGGTGATGGGAACTATGAAACGATTAATAGTAGTGCAGATTCAGTAAATAGTCTGACAGTGTTGAGGGAATTATTTGTTTAGCAGAGTGATAGCCTTCGGGAAAAAACTGTTCTTGTGTCTAGTTGTTCTGGTGTGCAGTGCTCTATAGCGTCGTTTTGAGGGTAGGAGTTGAAACAGTTTATGTCCAGGATGCGAGGGATCTGCAAATATTTTCACGGCCCTCTTCTTGATTCGTGCAGTATACAGGTCCTCAATGGAAGGCAAGTTGGTAGCAATTATTTTTCTGCAGTTCTAATTATCCTCTGAAGTCTGTGTTTTTCTTGTTGGGTTGCAGAACCGAACCAGACAGTTATAGAGGTGCAAATGACAGACTCAATAATTCCTCTGTAGAATTGGATCAGCAGCTCCTTGGGCAGTTTGAGCTTACTGAGTTGGCGCAGAAAGAACATTCTTTGTTGTCCTTTTTAATGATGTTTTGATGTTAGCTGTCCATTTGAGATCTTGCGATATGATAGAACCCAGAAATTTGAAGGTTTCTACTGTTGATACTGTGTTGTCAAGTATTGTGAGAGGTGGAAGTATGGAAGGGTTTTCCTAAAGTCTACCACCATTTCTACGGTTTTGAGTGTGTTCAGTTCCAGATTGTTTTGGTTGCACCACAAGGCTAGTCGTTCGACCTCTCGTCTATATGCGGATTCGTCATTGTCTCGAATGAGACCAATCACTGTTGTGTCATCTGCGAACTTCAGTAGCTTAACAAATGGATCATTGGAGATGCAGTCATTGGTATACAGAGAAGAGAAGTGGGGAGAGCACACAGCCTTGGGGGCCCCTGTGCTAATTGTACAGGTATTTGATGTGATCTTGCTTAGCTTCACCTGCTGCTTCCTGTTTGTTAGGAAGCTTGTGATCCACTTACAAGTCTGTTCCGGTACCTGTAGCTGGTTTAGCTTAGTTAGAAGAATGTCTGGAATGATGGTATTGAATGCTGAACTAAAGTCTACAAAAAGGACCCTTGCATAGGTCTTTGGAGACTCAAGATGTTGTAGGATGTAGTGCAGAGCCATATTAACAGCATCATCTGTTGATCTATTTGCTCGGTATGCAAATTGCAAGGGGTCTAAGAGCGGATTCGTGATGGTTTTCAGGTAGGAAAGCACTAGCCTTTCAAAGGTTTTCATGACTACAGATGTTAGAGCAACTGGTCTGTAGTCATTCAGTTCCTTGATGGTGGGCTTCTTGGCACTGGGATGATGGTAGAGCGTTTGAAGCAAGAAGGAACATAGCACATCTCTAGTGATTTATTGAAAATATGGGTGAAGATGGGGCCAATTGGTCAGCACAGACTTTTAAGCAAGAAGGAGTTATCTTGTCTGGGCCTGGAGCTTTTCCTGGCTTTTGTCTGTGAAATAGGTCCTGCACTTCCTTTTCTGTGATCACTAGGGGTTGTGTACCCAATGAAATGGGGTCAGTTGTAGGAGGCTTGGCTGTTGTTGGTGTGTCTGAGATGGGGTTGTGGAGATAGGTGGCTGTAGTTTCCTTTCAAACCTGCAGTAAAACTCATTCAGGTCATCTGCCAGTTGTTGATTACCTTCAGCCTGGGAAGGAGGTTTGCCATAGCCGGTGATATTTTTAAGAGTTTTCCACATGTTTGCTGGTTCATTTGCTGAAAATTGATTCTTTAGCTTTTCAGAGTAGCTTCTTTTTGCTGCTCTTATCTCCCTTGTTAGTGCATTTCTGGCCTGATTGTACAGCATTTTATCACCTTTTCTGTAGGCTTCCTCTTTGGAATGTCGTAGCTGCTTAAGTTTAGGTGTAAACCAAGGTTTGTTATTACTGTGTATTCGCAAGTTCCTTGTAGGTACACATAGGTCTTCACAGAAGCTGACATATGATGTTACAGTATCTGTGAGTTCATCCAGGTCTGCAGAGGTATCTTTAAAATATTCCAATCAGTGCAGTCAAAACATGCCTGTAGCTTTAATTCTGATTCCTCCGTCCAGGTTTTCACTGATTTAATTATTGGTTTTATGGCTTTAAGTCTTTGCCTGTAAGCAGGTACAAGGTGAATCATGCAATGATCAGAGTGTCCTACAGCTGCACGTGGTAAAGACCGATAGGCATCTTTTAGTGTTGTGTAGCAGTGGTCTAGAGTATTCTTGCCTCTGGTGGGACAATTGACATGCTGAAAGTATTTTGGTAGTTCTTTCCTTAAGTTTGCCTTGTTTAGATCTCCCAAAACAATGGCCAGTGAATCAGGGTGTTTGGCTTCAGCCTCCATGATTTGGTCAGCTAGAGTTCGTAATGCCTCGTTTACACAGGCTTGTGGTGGGACATAAACAGCAATTAGAAGAAATGAGGAAAATTCACGAGGCGAATAGTAAGGTTTGCAGTTGATAATTAGAGTCTCTAAATTGTTGTCACAGAATTTGTAAATTATGTTAAAATCTTGACACCAGGTTGAATTAATATATAGGCATAAGCCTCCTCCTTTCTTTTACCAGATGTTTCTGGAATCCTGTCTGATCGTTCAATTTGAAATCCTGGAATGTTCAGGCTGCTATTTTCAATTGATTCATTTAACCAGGTTTCAGAGAAGCATAGGACTGCTGAATTGCGAAAATCAGAATAGTATTTGTTTAAGAGGAGTATTTCATCCATCTTATTTGCAAGTGAGCGTATATTTGTTAGGAAAATTGAAGGCAGAGGAGTTTTAGTGCGAGTTCTTAGCTTGATTAAGATCCCAGATCGTTTACCTCGTTTCCTTCGTTTCCGTCGTTTGGTTTTTTTAGTAATCCATGGCTCCGTGGGAATTGCCTCCTCCTGTGTTAGAATCTCCTCCGTGTTTGTAAAGACAGGCGGGGGTGAGATTAAAGAAAGCTGCTCCTTAAAGAAATGTTCCTTAATTTTTAGCAGATGGTCTCGTGAGTAGGAAATCCGTAGTGAGTCACAGAGAACAATTAGAAATAAAGAAACAATTAGAGAGCATTTCACCGAGGCAGCCTTCGTCGGCGCCATCTTAGGTCAGAAGCCTAAGATGAGGTTGTTAACCCAAAACCATATTACTTCATAACCTTTAGATGTGTCAAAAGAGTTTAGTAAGGATTGGTTGCAACTGCCTTGCTTGGGAAGATGTAATCTTAGAGTTGTAATTTCAGAGTTGAAATTAATTCATGCCCGGATTTGTCCTATTATGATCACATTTTGGACTAAACTCACAGAATTGTTGATATAACTCTAGACTGCACATTAAAAATGCATAGGTTCTTGTTTAAACCTTGTCTACATCAATCAAGACATCAAGAACTGTAGAGTTTTTGAGAATGTAAACAAACTAAAATTTATTATACAACACTAGAAAAAGAAAACTTCATCGGATTCATAATATTAGTTTGTTGATTTGTGTTGTCATTTGAACTATATCTTTATTTTTGACAAAGGGACAAGAAAGATGATTTTCAAGCAATATGAATAATATTTCAAAGTTGCCCTACTTTATAACATGTAGATCTTTAGGACAAAAATGTCCCTAATTTGATTCAACCGGTAGGATGGTGGCATAAATTACTCACAGATCCTCTACTTAAATGATTTTCATTATTCTGCCTGGCATCAACAAGCAGAAAAAACAAATGTCACAGGAGAATGGGAACCTTCAGGGAATTTTTAAACCAGAGTTTAAATAAATGGAGCCTTCACTCACTCAGTAATTTCTGCAATGCTATCAGTATTTCATTCCCAGGTAAGCTGTATATTTTGAGAATAGTGTTCACAGAAAGAGGCCTTGGAATTTTTTTCTAGAAGCTCTAGCTTACAGCAGTCCCACAACATTACTTATGTGGGTCCCTTAGAACAAAGAAAAGGATGCATCAATGCTGAAATTATAGTTATTTATTCTCCCACTTGAAGCAGTAGAAGAAATTTGGCATGGGTGGGGGGGAATTATTAAGTACAAGTATAGGAAAAAGTAACTGCTTATTCTTTCTGGAAAGGTTTAGGAAGTCTTGTTCCTATTAAATTGTCAATACATTTGGAAAATGTATCACACACAAAGTTCTGGCGATCTTTCAAAAATAGGAGGTAAGTACATCTTTCTTCTTTCTATTTATTTACAGAGAATAGACCCTGCTCTATCATTGGCCAGGCTCAGAATAAATGAAGATAATAGGATTTTCCAACTATCAGCTGGCTATTAACCACGCTGTCCATCTCTTGATAAACAGCATGTCTAAATTAATTTGCCAGAGCACCAAGACAATGGTTATCAACTAATGGTAATTGTGTACTTAAATTGATCCCCCGCAAGTCACCTTCCAGATGGCAACTGAATTCTTCATGTGATAGTATGCTTTCAGAGCTAAATGCAATGTGAGGAGACAGAAAACTGTGCTTTCCTGATCATCTGCTTGGGGCATAGCTGGGTGTTACACAGCAAAAATTATGACAATCTGCATTTATAGAGAATAGGAGTAAATCATAAGTAGAATAGTAAGGAAGACCATATTCTAGCATGTAGTATGTTATCCTGATAATATATAAGACAACTCGAGCTGGATATTGTATTCTAATTTAGTGCTGTTAGAAGGAGCACTGAGTCTCCTTAATTTGAAAGGAGGGCATAGCCCTAGGGATTGAGTTAAAGTCTTCTCTTACGTATTTTACTCCATTTTAGCACATCTTTACACCACCACAAGTTGAAGGGATGGCATTGAATCCACAGCTAGAAGATATATAAATTGGGGGGGGGGATACTTGCAGTAGGTTACATTGAAATTTGAAAGAAAAGAAATCATGCATTTATAGATTTCAAAATAATAATAATCACTCTGTGTGATAGGCAGAAATTGTATTGGTCCCATTGGTTTTAGTTAACTTACAAAGTAAGTAGTAAATTCCAATCTTTGTCTAATTCATTTTTTTCCCCTCCCAACAATTAATATACAAAGAAGAAATTTCGATGTGGAATCACACACAGGTCTCCAACTTCATTCTCCTGGGCATCACAGATCAAAAAGAATTGCAACTGCCCCTCTTTGTGTTGTTCCTACTGGTGTACATTATCACCCTGGTGGGGAATCTAGGAATGACCGTGCTAATCAAGACAGATTCTCGACTCCACATTCCCATGTATTTTTTTCTTGGTAATTTGGCATTTGTAGACGTCAACTATTCTTCCAGCATTACGCCCAATATGTTGGTGTCTCTCCTAACAGAAAGGAAAAGCATTGGATTTGCTGCCTGCGCCATTCAAATGTTTGTGTTCGTTGTATGTGGAAGCACTGAATGTCTTCTTCTGGCTGTGATGGCCTTTGATCGGTATGTGGCTATTTGTCATCCTCTGCGTTATTCAGTGATCATGTCAGGAAAAATCTGTGTCTGGTTGGCAGCTATTTCGTATTTCCTTGGCATTTTCTATGCAGTTTTATACACCACTCTCAGTTTTTCTTTATCCTTTTGTGGATCAAACATGATCAATCATTACTACTGTGATATCACCCCACTCTTAAAGCTTTCTTGCTCTGATACTCACATCAATGAGACCGTAATATTTGCACAAGTGAGTATAAACTGTATAGGCACCACAGTAATCATCTTGTTCTCATATGCCTCTATCTTAATCACGATCTTAAAGATCCGTTCTACACAAAGCAGACGCAAGGCCTTTTCTACCTGTTCTTCTCACCTGATCATTGTCAGCTTATTCTATGGGTCGATCTTCTTTATGTATTTACGGCCCAGCTCCACATATTCCCTGGAACAAGACAAAGTGGCTTCTTTGTTCTACACAGTGGTAATTCCCATGTTGAATCCTCTCATCTACAGCTTGAGGAACAAAGAAGTGAAGGAGGCATTTTGGAGAATGTTTAAGAAGACAGTGTAATGATGGAGAACAGTTGTGAAATATTGTCCCTATGTATTCATATATAGTAATTTATATATGTATTCATATATAGTAATTTATATATGTATTCATATATAGTACCTGCATGTATTCATATATAGCGGTAGTAGCACCAAATACCATTTTTTGCTCAAGAATATTATGGTTGTATTTGTTTACAATTGCTCTGGGATGGGTTATGTCACTCTATTTCAGAAAGCAATACAAACTCTTTTGTGCCTCTGAAAGGCATGTATGATAACAAAACATTTGTGAACCATATTTTTCACCATTAAATGTTGTCTACAAAATTTTATTTATTTCTACAGGTAAGACATTTATACAGCACATGTTTCCAGCAAAGGCAGCCTGCAGCTCTACATTCTCTTTTGCTCTAAATTCAGCAACTAGCAATAATCCAAAATATATTAAATATCATAAAACTATTATTATTATTAAGTCCTTTTAAAGACGAGTGCCTGGATAAAGTCAGCTGCAGCTGTCTTGGCAATGTTTTCAGAAAGTGGCTTGTCATTGCCTTATTCTTAGGGTTGAGAGAGAGTGACCAGCCTTGAAATAATTCAGATGGCTTCATGCCTAGGACAGGACTAGAATTCATGGTCTCAGTTTCTAGTCTTGTGCCTTTAACCATTATACCAAACTGTCTGTCCATAAAACAGCAAATGGTCACAAAATGCTTTTGGGTGTGATTGTTAGATAGAGATAATGTTTGTTACTTATGAAGCCCTACATGGCATAAGACCTGATCACTTGAGGAACTGCCTATTTCCCATCAATCTTATAGGGTAGTCATGCTCTGGGTTCTTTCACTTAACAAAGAATCTGAAACTCAGGATCCCCTATTTGTGTGTGTGTGTGTGTGTGTGTGTGTGTGTGTGTGTGTGTGTACACCTGCCCACTAGAATAAGTGATCTGGGTAGGTAGCCTCCTATTGGTGTATTGGAGGTCCTGGCTCTTTGCACAGGCCTTGGGCTGGACAATTGGCAGCTGGGATAGTGTGGGTATGTTTCTTCTGGTTTTCTAGCTTTTGTCATCTTTGGTTTCTGTCTTATGGTTGTATTGCTTTGTTGCTATTTTTCCCCCCTGTGCTTGTACTTTGTGAACTGCCCAGTGTTGCTGGGAGTTAAATAAAATAAATAAAAATGGATCAAATAAAACAGCAATCAGAAGTATAATGAACAGCACAGAAACATGGGATTAACACAGAAAATAGCAGACAGCAGAATAAATTTAAATTTATTTATTTATTTATTTATTATTTAGATTTTTATACCACCCTTCTCCCGAAGGACTCAGGGCGGTGTACAGCCAGATTAAAACAATAATATACAAAATTAAAGTAACAATTAAAATACATATTCAAAAGATGGCCGAAAATTAAAACCGTCGAATTGACCTATACTAAAATACCCCAATTTAAAATTATTAAAAATTCAGAAATTTAAAAATTTAAAAATCAAGCCAGTCCCACTTGGATAAACAGATATGTTTTCAATTCACGGCGAAAAGTCCGAAGGTCAGGTAATTGGCGTAAACTGGGGGAAGTTTGTTCCAGAGGGTAGGTGCTCCAACAGAGAAGGCCCTTCCCCTGGGGGCTGCCAGCCGACATTGTTTGGCGGACGGCACCCTGAGAAGACCCTCTCTGTGTGAGCGTATGGGTCGTGGGAGGCATAAGGTGGTCCCGTAAGTACCCGGGCCCTAAGCCATGGAGCGCTTTAAAGGTGGTAACCAACACCTTGAAGCGCACCCGAAAGACCACAGGTAGCCAGTGCAGACTGCGCAGGAGCGGTGTTACTAGGGAGCAACGTGTGGCTCCTTCAATCACCCGCGCAGCTGCATTCTGGTCTAACTGGAGCCTCCAAGTGCACTTCAGGGGTAGCCCCATGTAGAGAGCATTGCAATAATCCAAACGAGAAGTGACGAGAGCATGAGTGACTGTGCATAAGGCATCCTGGTCAAGAAAGGGGCGCAACTGGCGAACGAGGTGAACCTGGTAAAAGGCTCTCCTGGAGACGGCCGCCAAATGATCTTCAAACGACAGCCGTCCATCCAGGAGAACGCCCAAGTTGCGCACCCTTTCTGTTGGGGCCAATGACTCACCTCCAACAGTCAGCCGCGGTTGCAGCTGACTGTACCGGGGTGCCGGCATCCACAGCCACTACGTCTTGGATGGATTGAGTCTGAGTCTGCTTCTTCCCATCCAGACCCGTACGGCTTCCAGGCACCGGGACAGCACTTCGACAGCTTCGTTGGGGTGGCCTGGGGTGGAAAAGTACAACTGAGTATCATCAGCGTACAGCTGGTAACTCACCCCAAAGCCACTGATGACCTCGCACAACGGCTTCATATAGATGTTGAACAGGAGAGGCAAGAGAATCGACCCCTGAGGCACCCCATGGAGCCTCTATGGAACAAAGATGACTGCATAAATGTAAATTTTATTTTATTTTTCTTGAAGAAAAAAAGAAGAAGAGAAAGTCTTCTTTTTACAGAGGTGCCACTGAAAAGGCCCTTTTAGGACATGATCTTAGGACATTCTGGTTGAATGTGTTTCTGCATTGGCATGGAAAGAAAGTTGGTAAGGTTGTAAGACCAGCTGAGTCTTGAAGTTAGCTTCCAAAATGCTTCCTGTTCCTTTTGGTGACAGATGTTGATCCTATGTTAAAAAAAGAAGAAGTTAAATATGTATTAATTGAGGTACATCACTACTCTCCTCCTTTCTTAGACTATTTGAGAGGCAATTGTAATTGCAATAGTCAAGATGGATTATAACCAAGATTTGGATAATCATTGTCAATTCCAAGAAATCCACTACTAGCTAATGTATGCCCCTCCAGATCAAACCCTGCAAATCTTGTGGCCAAAGAACATTCTCATCTTCTGAATCTGCTCTTTCTGGGGGAAACAGTTCCATCTAAATCAGGCTTAGTCATATTCTATATGTTCTCCCAATCATACATCTCTCCTTTCTGGAATTAGTTTTAATTTGTTCTTTCTCAAGCCCTCCATTATTGACTTCTACGTTATCCCTTCCTTGGAGTTAGTTGATACAATGCTGTTTTAGACATCCCATTCCAACATTCTAAATTTTGCCCCCTAGAAGTCTCACGTAGATCAGTGTTTCTTGTGTCATGATCCTTTCCCACTTTTAAGAATTATGGAGGACCCCAACAGTTATTTATTTTATTTTATTTATTTATTTATTAAATTTTTATAAATATTTCCTTGTATTTGTTGATATTGATGCATTTGTAGAATATTTATTTAATGAATCACATAATACAATATTAAATCCATTAGATATTAACATAAACAAAATATTTTTCATGAAAAAAATCCTTTTTAAACAAATTAAAGCAATGAGAAGAGTGATTATTTTAAATCAGGGGTCTCCAACCTTGGCAACTTTAAATTGGCAACTTCAAAACTTGGCAGCTTTGCTGGCTAAGGAACTCTGGGAGTTGAAGTCCACAAGTCTTAAAGTTGCCAAGGTTGGAGATCCCTGTTTTAAAATCTATTTGTATCCCACCTTTATTATTTTTTTTCAAATAACTCAAGGCAGCGAACACACACAACACAACTTCCTCCACCTGTTTTCCCAACAACAACAATCCTCTGAGGTGGATTGGACTGAGAGAGAAAGAGATTGGCCCAAAGTCTTCCAGCCACTTTCATGGCTAAGGCAGGATTTGAACTCACGGTCTCCTGCTTTTTATTTTGGTGCTTCAACCACTAAACCGAACTAGCTTTTAAACTGTTGCAAATACCTTTAGTATCTGGCAAATAATTTTGATTCTGGGGACTCCTGAGAGGGTCTCGGGGGGCCTCTAGGGACCCTTAGACTATACCTTAAGAAACACAGATGTAGATGTTAGTCAGTATAGGAAATGAGATAGAATCCTATGAAACATTACAATCAATACTCACGGAGGTAAAAGTAGATCTCCAATGCCATCTTTTGGACATAATTCAACAAGCAGGCCCGAACCTCAACACCATAGTACCCCAAGGCCCCAATCCCACTAGAATGTGGATGGTATTGGAAACCACTCAGAGTTAAAGAAGAAGAATCCAAATACACTCCCCACCTCCCATATCTGGTTCCCAGCATAGGTCATTTACCAGGGGAGCCAAAGTAGACTCAGTACCATAACTTGGATGAAATCCTGACTGGAATACGTTCAGAAAATTATGAAAGGAAGAAAACATAGTTTATAAGTTGCTCAAATTTTCCTTGGGAACAGGATTTTCCCAGGCATATTACTGCGGTCCAAAAGTAAATTTGAACTGAAAGCTGTCAGCCTCATTTTTCTTAGAGATTCTCTGTGAATCTAACCCTAGGTTGTTGTTTTTTTGCAATGACTTGAAAGACGTCTAACTCTAACCATAGCTCCAATTTTCACTGAAAATAGTATTTCCCTATACATTTTACTGTGGTCCAAAACTAAGTCTAAACAGAAAGCTGTCATCTTCATTTTTCTCACAAAGCCCAGGAAAATTGAAATTTGAGGTCAGGTGTTGGCCCTGACTTCAAGGAGACCTAACGCTAGCTCCAATTTTCACTGAGAATAGGATTTCCCAATGCATTTTACTGTGGTCAAAAAGTAAGTCTGAGCTGAAAGCTATCAGCCTATGCACCTTAGAGAGGCTTTGCAAATCTAACATTGAGGTCACTCATTGGTCATGACTTGAAGGAAATCTAACTCTAACCTGTGATGTTGGATTTCTAATCAAAATTTGAGAAAGCCTAACTCATTGCATTTTTCCTCCAATGGGGTTTTCCCATGCATATTCCCTTGCAAGTAAACTGAGCCAAAATGGGAAAATAAAAGTTTCATTACACCAAAAGGTCCTCTCTGAATCTCATTGGGATGTTGGGTTTCCTCCAGGATTTATATAAATCTCATCCAAATCCCAGGGGGAATTTTCTTTCCAGTGGGTTTTCCCATGCATTTTCTCTTGGAGGTAAACGAAACAAAAAGCGCCAAGCCTCAATGAACCTGACTAAGTTGCTGAATTTACTCCTCATAGTCAAGGAATTTATTTCTGGTTTTTGGAAAACAGGCGCATAGCGAAGATTCATTTCCTTAATGACCATAGTGTTTATGACTCATAAATGGTCATAAAATTGGGTCAGTCACGTGTGTGACCTGCTTTATGACTGTCACAACTTATGACCCTAATGGCCAGGCTACATTACAGTCGTAAGTTGAGACTAGCTGTAAAAGGGCACTCTTTCTCTCTCTCTCTCTCTCTCTCTCGTTCTCTTTTTCTTTCTTTCTTTCTTTCCTTCTTCCTTCCTTCCTTCCTTCCTTCCTTCCTTCCTTCCTTCCTTCCTTCCTTCCTTCCTTCCTTCCTTCCTTATAACTTAAATATCCATGATAGTACATGTTTCTCTTTAGTGTTTGTATGTGTGCATGTATTTATTTATTCGTTTGTTTGTTTATATCCTGCTTTTATTATTATTTTTACAAATAACTCAAAGTAGCAAACCTATGCAACACACCTTCCTCCTCTTGTTTTCCTCACAAGAACAACCCTGGCTGAAAGAAAGTGGCTGGCCCAAAGACACCCATCTGGCTTTCATGGTTAAAGTGGGACGTGAACTCTGTCTCCTGCTTTCTAGCCTAGTGCCTTAACCACTAAACCAAACTAGTAATCATTGTGATCACTCTAGAAACAAGAGAGTAGAATAGATTTTGTGCTGATATAATGATCCAATAATAATGAATATTTACCAACTAAATTTAATAGTTTTGATTTATCATGGGGAATCATTGAATATTCCTTGAATATATCTATAATCGTACAATTGCAATCTTCCAATTAAGTCAAACCCAGTTGGAGCAACATTCATTAATTATGACAATGTGGTGTGTGTTCATTGCTGAGTTTGTTTTGAACAAACAGCATAACATTGAATTAAATCTTTAGCATTCAGAAGGTTTTACTTCTGAAAGAAAGAACAAACTCAAGAAGTAGAAAGAACAGACTCAAGAAATAGAGATAATATATTGTGAAGGCAACTTTCTCTGCCATAATTACAGAAAGCTTATATTGTAAGCAAGCCTTGGGTAAGCAGATGTTAAGAGTCATGCTGTCTTTCTTAATCTTAAAGGAGTTTTTTCCCCCATCGCTAAATGCAATTAATTAATTAATTAATTAATTAATTAATTAATTAAAGATTAATTAAAAGATCAAAATAAAGGCATATTCCACAGAATTTTCCTAACACAAGTTTAGCCAGAAAAATTAGAGTGTCCACTTTTTACAAAGCAGCGTAGTCTAAATGGTATTATTTTTGGCATGTTTTTTTTTTTTTGGTAAAAAGTTTTATTTTCATTTTCCAACAACCTATTCAATATACAGTCTCTTATTCAACATTAGTCATTAACTTTCATTTGTTACTTATTCGGACCTGCCCAGCTACCACTTCCTTCCTTAACAAACCTTTCCTCCTCCCTTCTCTACTTTCTTCTACTTTCTTCATCCTTCTTCTCCTTCGCTTTTCTACATCCTCTCCTCCTTCCCTACTCTTCTCTTCCACCCTTTCTAACCCTCTCTCTTTCCCCTTTCTTCTTCCTCTCCTTTCCCCCTTTTCTACCTCTCTCTTTCCTACCTACTTTCTTCCTTCACTCACTCCTCTCCTTTCCATTCCTTCTGAAATGGCAGCTGAGCAGCCCGCTTTCATTTCAAATTATTTCTATTTCTTAATTACATATCTTCAATCATTCCTTTACATTGATCCTTCATCTCCCCCTCTCCCCCTTCCCTCCCTCCCCTCCCACCCCCCCGAGACTTCCCAGAACAAAGTACAGGGTATAAATCACTCCTCTCTCTAAGACCTTAACTCCCCTTCCAGAAACAAAAAAGTACATTCTTCTTCCAGTCCATTATATATCAGTCCATTCCACTCCTAAAATCTTCAGAATCTTCCAATTAAATTAGTATTTCCAGTTCATCAATAAAATACATAGTTTTTAATATCCAATCTTCATCAATTAACACCAAATATATATCAATCCATTCCACTCCTGAAGTCTTCAAAATCTTATAGTTTTTAATATCCAATCTTCATCGATCAAGACCAAAACGATATTCCATCTTCCAGTATTCATCAGAAATTCTTCTATAATATACCTTTCTTCCTTAAACAGTGTCCCAAATATAATTCATATTTCCAGCTTAAATTCTTAAATTTTTATCCAATCTCCAAAAATAAACAATATTCTATCTTCTCATATCTTTAATATCACTTACATAAATCAAATAACATTGCTAATATTAATATTTCTTCAATTTACCTTACATCTGTCAAATAACATTATTAAAATTATAACTTATATCCAAAATATATCAATTATAACAATTAAATTCTATTTAACCAAATACCAACATTACATCCATAAATTTTTCTATCCTCCAAAGGTTAAACAATATTCCATCTTCCCATTCCTTTATACCTCACATATATCAAATAGTAACACCTTATACCCAAAATAAGTCAGTTATAAAAATTAAACCCTATATATATATATATTAAAAAAAAATACCATCAAAATCACATCTTAAGCATTCTCCTTCCCCTTGTCTTCTATCTTACACATTTCCTTACACATTTTCAATCTCCAAAAATATCACTTACATAAATCAAATAACATTGCAAATATTAATATTTCTTCAATTTACCTTACATCTATCAAATAACATTATTAAAATTATAACTTATATCCAAAATATATCAATTATAACAATTAAATTCTATTTAACCAAATACCAACATTACATCCATACCTCCAAAAGTTAAACAATATTCCATCTTCCCATTCCTTTATACCTCACATATATCAAATAGTAATATACCCAAAATAAGTCAGTTGTAAAAATTAAACCCTATATATATATATTAAAAAAAGAAAATACCATCAAAATCACATCTTAAGCATTCTCCTTCCCCTTGTCTTCTATCTTACACATTTCCTTACACATTTTCTTACACATTTTCCACCATCTGCTCACCAATCAGCTTAACATCTAACAATAAAGAATTTCCAATCTTTAATATATTGGTGTAAAAATCTCTTGTTTAAAAACTTATTAAGAAAAGATAAGCCTCCAAAAGTTCCTATAAAAAAATAAAATTCCATATTTGAAATGAAGAAGTTTGCAAGATTTTAATAGTTAGTTCTGTTTGCTTAAGAGCCATTCATAAACTGTAAAATCTACCAAAAAGAGAAAAAAAAATCAATAAACTTTTCTTCTTAAACATTGTGATAAAGAAAAAGGTAAAAAGGTAAAAAGAGAAAAAAAATCATTAACAATTCTTGTTCATTCCATTTAAAAAAGTAGCTTGTTATGTTCTTCTTTATAGTTTCACTTTCCTTTGTATATTGCAAACGCCATTTTAAATCCACTCAAGTTGAAAGTTAGTTCAAAGGAAAGCTATTTAAGAGCTGAAGTTAAGATTTATTACTTGCAAATTCTTGCTAGTCCTCCTACTTTGTTCTGTCTGTGTTGAATTCTCTTTAGAAATAAATCTTGGCACAGAGATGGTCGCGGCTTCTCGTTCTGTATAAACAGAAGCACCCTGGGCACGGAGCTTCGTCAGGCTAAAGGGGAGCTCTCACCCTTCGATCCCCTGGTTAAATTCCAGGGGCTCCCAGGGAACTCTACCCAAAACCTGACCACTCTTCCCTCCCCCTTCACCTGGGGGAGAGAATTCCAAACCGTTTGACAGCCCATTTACGCTGTCAGGGACGGTTTGACAAAACCCAGGGCAGACGATCCCAAAGGAACGTCCACGAAGCCTGCGTTGCCAACCGGAAGCCCTATTTTTGGCATGTTGACCCCAAAGATATAATTTGAGTAAGGAGAAGTATTTGATGTATAGTTTGTGAAGAAACATGAGGTCTCATTCACCTGGCACGTTATGTCTATATCACACCATATATGTTATCCAAACATGTTTTGCTCTGATGGTTCTGTTCTTTGTGATTAGTCTTCTGACAAATGCATGCCAAACATTTCCCCAAATGATGGGGGCAAAAGTTAAAAGGGGACGATTCAATAACACACCCCAAAACTCCTACATTCTTTATCTAGATATAAATGAATCTTTTTGAACCACAATATATCTCATTTATTCCCAGAGTAAGAAATTTCCAGTGCAGCAATTAAACTTGCAAAGAACCCCCTCTCTACTTTAGATGGATCTTCTGGGATGCTTTCTTTAAAGGTAATTGCCATGCAGGGGAAGATCACATGGGGATCACAGATAGTAGATAGGGCAAACGTTTCCCTCTGCAGCTTCACCACTTGCACATTCCTAAAGAACCCCTTGTTTTCATGTTGCAATTAGATTTGCAAAACAAACAAACTTCGGATACCAAAAGAATCTGATTGCTATTTGAGGGCCATGGTTAGGATAAAATGCTGCAAATCACTCAGGAAGACTCAGTAGCCACACTGAACCTTAGGCTGGAGGTTTTCTGATCTGATCTAAAAATATGCCTATGAGACATGTCAAGATTTCCTCCCTGGTTTTAATTTTCCCAACATACAACATCTAAGAACATTAAAGATCTCAAAAGAGGTAAAATTATAAATAAATTAATAAATTAAAGGATGTTTAGTCTACACACAATGTACCAGTGTCCTGCTGATGGCTTACCTTTTTATTTTACTTATGCAATGGTCAGGATTGAGTGAATATAGTACTACTGAAGAATAAACGTATGTATTTCTGGTGCTCAAATCAGTATACCAGCTGATATTGATTAATGCCCAGTTATTAATAAATATGTTTGCTTTTTTTTTTAAATTCTCAACAGCAAGTTCAGATAGATGGAGAAATCTCTGTTCAATCACTCAAGAGTCACCCAATTTATTTTTCTGGGTATCACAAGTAAGCCTGAACTCAAACTCCCTTTATTCATTTTGTTTTTTATTGTTTATATCATTACTGTGATAGCGAACTTGGGGGTTATTTTTATAATCAGATTTGATGCCCGGCTTCACACTCCTATGTATTTCTTCCTTAGTAATCTGGCTTTTGCTGATACTGGTTATTCATCAGCTATTACTCCTAAAATGTTGGTGGATTTTTTAATGGAGAAGAAAATTATTGGAATATTTGGCTGTGCAGTTCAAATGTTCTTTTGTGTCCTCTGCGGGAGCAGTGAATGTCTCCTACTGGCTGTGATGGCCTTTGATCGGTATGTGGCCATCTGCAGCCCACTGAATTATTCAATCATCATGTCAGAAAAATGGTGTGTCTGGCTAGTAGCTGCTTCATACGTCCTAAGCCTTTGTTATTCAGTTTTATATGTTGTGTGTGTCTTTAGTTTACCCTTTTGTGGACCAAATGTGATCAATCATTTTTATTGTGATATTCCTCCACTGCTAAAACTTTCCTGCTCTGATACTCACATTAATCAGTTAGTGATAGTTGTACAAGTAAGTATAAATTGTATAAGTACTACACTGATTATTCTGATTTCATATGCCTGTATTCTGTCTACTATTCTGAAGATCCGCTCCACTACGAGCAAATCCAAAGCCTTTTCCACCTGTTCTTCTCATCTGATTGTTGTCAGCTTATTCTATGGGACAATCTTTTTTATGTATTTACGGCCCAGTTCTACATATGCACTAGAAGAAGACAAAGTGGCATCTTTGTTTTATACAGTGGTGATTCCCATGTTGAACCCTCTCATCTACAGTCTGAGGAACAAAGATATGAAGGAGGCATTTCAGAACATTCTGGGGAAATTGTTGTAATTTGAAAGTACATTATTAGGTCAATAAAAGTGTAGATACTTATACCTTGTATAGGCAACTTTAACTGTTTGAAATAGGATTCTGTATGGGCTGAGCACACAGCCAGGAGACTGAATGAGTTCTAACCCAGGTAATAAGGTAACTATTTAGACTATAGTAAACCTGCAAGGATAACTTTTCTTTCAACTTCTAGTTTTCTATGGATATATATTTGCTTTCACAGAAAGCATTAAACAGGTGATCTGATGGTATTTATAACACTATAATGCAACAAAATGACATAATGTGATCCTGCTGATAACATCAAAGCTAAATGTTTGAATGGCTATTTAGGTTTTCTTCTCTAAATATTTATTTAAGTATGTGAGTGAGCAACTGGAGAATAAAATCTTTTATTGCCTTCGAAGTCTTATGCTTACATTTTTGAGAAATATAATTTCAGGATATAACATTAGGGGAGAAACTATTTTTTTTTATTCTGTACAAATATTATGCAGTTTAATTTTTTTAATTTGTTGATGCAAAAGCCAGCTTGCCCATAGTTTCCTTTACATTGTGCAGTCATGAGAATTGTTGCTAAGGTCTGGTATGCATACTCAGTGATCCCATTATCCATCATACACTTAAAATGAATATATAGATCACAGCATAATTGCTACCAACCTGCCTTCCATTGAGGACCTGTATACTGCACGAATCAAGAAGAGGGCCATGAAAATATTTACAGATCCCTCACATCCAGGACATAAACTGTTTCAACTCCTACCCTCAAAACAACGCTATAGAGCACTGCACACCAGAACAACTAGACACAAGAACAGTTTTTTCCCAAAGGCCATCACTCTGCTAAACAAATAATTCCCTCAACACTGTCAAACTATTTACTAAATCTGCACTACTATTAATCTTCTCATCGTTCCCATCACCAATCTCTTTCCACTTATGACTGTATGACTATAACTTGTTGCTGGCAATCCTTATGATTTATATTGATATATTGACCATCATTTGTGTTGTAAATGTTGTACCTTGATGAACGTATCTTTTCTTTTATGTACACTGAGAGCATATGCACCAAGACAAATTCCTTGTGTATCCAATCACACTTGGCCAATAAAATAAAATTCTATTCTATTTGAATGAACTACAAATGCATTTCTTATCAATGGGTTCTGCAACATTCTTGAAAAAATTTAAGCCACCCTTTCTAACTCAGTACTGCTGCCATCTCTTGCCTGTTAAAATTTAGAATTCTCTTTAAGTATTTTATGTTCTCTTATTCACATTTTGCCTTCCTCAGTGATAGGGAGCAAGAATGGAAATCTAAAACACCACTTTTATATTACCAGACACTTTTGGGGGGGAATTAGTCAGTAAAAACCATACTTAATATGACCCAACTATATTCAAACTTAATATACATTTCTGAACATCCATATGTTTTTGAATCAAATGCCCCTAGCTAACATGATTAGGAGGGTTTGCCAAGAACTTATCATTTTAGATTGCTTTCAAAAGAGATATGAATGTCACTGATTAGTAGGCACATAATCCTCTTACGGTCATGAACAAATTTCATCCCCGAGGCTGATCATAGTATCTATATTTTCTAAAATTGAAACAAGCTATTATCTCTTTTTCTATGTATCATTAAATTGTGATGTTTCTTGATGATTTTTCTGAAATTATGATCAATAAAGAAATTTGTGGCTTCTGTTTCAAATTCTATTCCAAATCTTTCCACTGCTTTGGGTTGTTGTTGTTTTTTTACATGTTCACTGTCTATGTCATGGCATTTTCAACATTTATCGATATATGATTTGCTTATCTTAGATATCATGGATCGAGTTGTATACCATTTATAGAACATTTTGTAGCAATTTTTCTTTAAGTTATAACTTGCTGTAAACTTTAAAGATTTAGCCCGTAATTCTTTCCAATGTAACATTGTAACTGATTCTTTAAAATTCTGAGTTCATTTTATCATACAGTTTTTAATTTGTTCTGTCTCTGTATCATATCTTTTTTTCTATTATTTTTTATTGAAGAGTTTGAAAAAGAAAGTTAAAAAATTACGTAAACTAATAAAAGTTAGAAAAAAGAAAAAGAAGAAATCAAAGAGAAAGGTAAAAGTGTAAGGAAGAAAGAAAAAGTAAAAGAAAAATAAAAAAGAAAGGGGCAAAAAACAGCTACCAATTTTCTTTACAATATCTATAAGTACAAATATAAATGTACCTCTTATTCTATGGTTACAACTTAATTCTTTTCTTTCTATACTCTATCCTATCTAATTATCAAAGCCATAAATCATCTTTCTCTCTTTTATGCTAAAAGTCCATAAGTTTCTAATTATCAATAAACATAAATCAAAGAAATCAATTTAGCCATTTCAGCAAGTTCCATCATCTCCACCAACCATTCCTCCATTGTGGGTATTGATAAATCTTTCCATAGTTGTGCATCCAATAATCTTGCTGCAGTTATCATATATAAAAACAACGTTCCATTATTTTTTTTCCAACTGTATGTCCATCAATCCCAAAAAGAAAAGCTTCACACACACACACACACACACACACACACACACACACACACACACACACCAACAGATGTGTTAGCTTTGTAGGAGTCTTTCATGTTCTGCCTTTTTTCTTAATATATGTCCTTTATTCTTGAGAGCTGATTTTATCCTTCTTGCATTTGTAATTTTATAGCCATATCCATTCTCCAAAACTATGCATGGTTTTCGTGTTCATTTTATTTTTTTAATTTTGTTACCCTGTTACAGCAGCTGAGCTATCACTGATATCTCTTTGTTTTATTCATAGTTTTATTCATTGTTTCAAACAGCTTCCTTATCCTCTCTTCTGTCAGCTTTGTTTTCCATTCATTTTATTAGAAAAATTATCTACCTAGGAATATTTTTTCATTCAGGACCTGTGCTCCTTTTCCCTACCAACTTTCTACATTCACTCTAATTTCTTGTGTCACCAGATGGGCCCATAGATATTGATTGACTTTGCATCATGTCTTTGGTCAACTGAGGCTAGCCTTAGACATTAGTCAAAGCTTAACACATTTTAATGTAGTAAATTTCAATAACAGCACTGTGTACCAAAAAGATCTCCAGTTCTTAGTATAAATAGAACGTTTACATAGCTATAATCAGAGGTGAGTTTCAGCAGGTTCTGACCAGTTCTGGAGAACTGGTAGTGGAAAGTTTGAGTAGTGCGGAGAACCAGTAGTAAAAATTCTGACTGGCCCCACCTCTATCTATTCTCTGCCTCCCAAGTCCTAGCTGATCGGGAGGAAATGGGGATTTTACAGTATCCTTCCCCTGGATTGGGAAGGGAATGGAGATTTTACAATATCTTTCCCCTGCCATGCCCACCAAGCCATACCCACCAAACCATGCCACGCCCGCCAAGCCACACCCACAGAACCGGTGGTAAAAAAATTTGAAACCCACCACTGGCTATAATGATAGTTAGCTTTATTAGTGGAACTCAATGATTATGTGGAAACAATCATCTTTTCTAACTTAAAGCAGCTACTGTATATTTAAAGCAGAGTTTCTTAATGGGGTTGACAACATTATATAAGAAGTCAGCAAAGCTTTGCAATTTGGGTTGTTTAAGCAAACAAAGGAGGGCTTTGGAAGATAGCGAGGCAACAGATCCTGAGCGTCCCACTGACACAGAAGAAATGCTATACAGTTATTAAAAAGGAAGTCCCAGAGGCCGCAGAACATGAATAAATACTCTGTGGGTATCTCCTTAGATAGTCACAGAGACGCAATGCTTCATGCTACAAGTAAGTTAGTTACTAATGAATTCGAGGCCTGACATTTAAGAGACTAGGCTCAGGAAGACAAACATGATAATAAACATGTTTGCCTTAAGGCCAACCACGTGCCTGCTCTTATTGAGGTGGTGGGAAACATGTTATAAACAAGATAGGAATGCTGAGCAATAGCCAGAACTGAGAACAAGGAGCAGGAATGAAAGCAAAAAAATTAAATGATGGTGGAGCTGATACCAAAAATGTTCTGGGGAAGAAGAGAGTCTGAAGAGCTATTCAAAGGAGGCAAAAGGTTTATTTGGATTGGGGGGGGAAGGGTCAAGGTGCTGCAAGGTTAATAAAAAGTGGGTGAGTAGAAAAATATGGAAGCTAATAATATATGAGTAAAAATACCCTGGAAGAGAGAGAAGAGAATATTGCTAAACCATCTGGAGAAATGCTGTCAGCAAATTTGTGGGGTAGGTTAGAACTATTAGGAATTTTTAGTTATCAGATTTTGTTGCATTTTTGTCTTTTACATATAATTTTAAGGTTTTATTTTCAAATACTAAAAAGAAACAAAATCTTGTTTGAACTGAGAAAAATAGATGATGAAATGATCTTGTCTATTTGGTCTAGGTAAACATTTCATTTCACTGTATTGTTTCAAACAGGAACTCTTGCTGGGGAAATGTCCTGGCAGAATCATACTACCATAAATGAATTCATTTTTCTTGGATTGACAAACCAAACAGAGCTACAATTGCCTCTCTTTGTTCTCTTCCTAAATGTGTACACTGTCACCTTATTGGAGAATCTGGGAATGATTGTACTAATCAGATCCCATGCACAGCTTCAAACCCCCATGTACTTTTTTCTTAGTCATTTAGCTTTCGTGGATATCTGTTATTCTTCAACCATCACTCCTAAAATGTTGGTGAATCTTTTAGCAGAGAGAAAAACCATTAGATTTTCAGCCTGTGTAGCTCAGATGTTTTTATTTGTTATCTTTGGAATTACAGAATGCCTTCTGCTGGCTGTAATGGCCTATGACCGTTATGTGGCTATTTGTAAGCCTTTTCATTACCCAGTCATTATGTGCAGGAAGACATGTGCTTGGCTTGTAGCTGGTTCTTATGCAGTTGGCTTATTTCACTCATTTACACACACCGTGTTCACATTTACTTTAACTTTTTGTGGCTCAAATAAAGTCAACAATTATTTCTGTGATATTCCTCCACTGCTTAAGCTTTCTTGTTCTGACACCCATTTTTATGAGATGGTTATATTTGCTCTGGTTAGTATCAATTGTGTAACTACCACAATGACCATTTTCATCTCTTACTCCTGCATCCTGATTGCTGTCTTAAGGATTAGCTCCACAGAGAGTAGACATAAAGCTTTTTCCACCTGTAGTTCCCACATGACTGTGGTGGCCATCTTCTATGGGACAATTTTCTTCATGTATCTACGACCGACCTCTACTTACACTCTGGATCAAGACAAGGTGGCCTCTTTGTTCTACACAGTTATGATCCCTATGCTGAATCCCATGATCTATGCCTTAAGGAATCAAGAAGTAAAACGTGCCCTTCAAAGAATGATTAGGAAGTCTGTTTTTGCAAAATGGAAGAGCAGAACAATAGAGACACTTTAATTCTGCTCTCTCCTGGATTACAGTCATATTACAGCTATTTGCAATTGATCAATATTTCTGATCGTGAGATTTTTTGACCAGTTATTGATCTTCAGATGTTATTGAAAATATTCACATTGATGTGAAAGTGGGGAACAAAGTCATGTCTGATAAAATATTTGATATTCTACAGTCTTAAATAGAATTAGTCCCTGGTAGAATATTAAGGTTCTGTTTCCACAGAGGCTGAAGCTGTGGCCACCAGAGGATGTTAAATTCATATTTGTGACATCTGGGAAAGTCTCAGAGAGAGCCTTTCAAAGGTACGTTCAAGTACAGCAACAACAGTTAATATTTGTAGCAATCTCTTTTTGTGTATAAAAAGGACAATCACAAAGTCTGATGCAATTTTTAAAAAATTGATGATAGATGAATAAAACACTTATTTATTTACTTATTCATTGATTAATTTTGTTCCCTGGTTTTAAATGCTTTTATGCCAGTTTAATGAAGTGATTGTAAGTGGTTTACAAAACATGTACAATAAGATTATAGAACGCATAAACAACATCTCAATTAAAGCACAATATCATAATCTCTGGAATGAACTTCCCACTGGTTTATGCCAAATACCTGACCTTTCGCCGTGAATTGAAAACACATTTGTTCATTCGCGCGGGGCTGGCTTAAGTTTTTTCTTAAATTGCTTAAATTTTTAAATTCTAAATTTTATTCATGTTTTAAACTGGGGTTTTTAGATTTAAATATTTTAATCTTTCGGCCAATTGTATAATAAGTTTCTTAATTTAGTTTTTAATTGTATATTGTTTATGTTTTATCCTGGCTGTACACTGCCCTGAGTCCTTCAGGAGAAGGGCGGTCTAGAAATCCAATAAATAATAATAATAATAATAATAATAATAATAATAATAATAATAATAATAATAATAATAATAATATCATAATTAGCAGCCTCAACTGCTGAATTAGGGATCTCTATCGTTCATGTCTCCATCCCTAAATGTCTGCTTAAGTCATCAATCTTCCAAATTTTAAGAACAAGATTGTTAGCTTTAGTTCAACAGGGAGCTGATTGCTCAAGAGGAGAACTCCAGCAGAGAATGCTAGTAACAGGTCCCTTCCCAAGGCACATCACAAGGGGTGGGGACATGTAACATAGTTTCTCTGCATTGGCACCCAATAGATGGGCAGATACGATCTAGAAAAAAACAGTCCTACAGATATCCAAGCTCCAAGCATATAGTTTATTACTAGAATCCTGAATTGTATCTGGAATCAAACTTATGGTCAATACAGCATCTGAAGTCCTGGTGTTTCACAATATCTGCTGAAGTTTCCAAATGGTTTTCAAGAGCAATCCACTATATAGCTAAATACAGATTAATTAACAGCAATTTTAAAATAAATGATTTAAAATAGTACTATCTAATCAAAACTGAGTTCCTAAAATTGGTGCTTCTATATATCTAAGGCAATAATTGTTTTTATATTTTGATCGTCATCAAGCACTATTTAGTTATTTCATAAAATATTTGAAATCTTGGTCTGCAAGAAAGAAGCTTACATAAAGTCACAGGAGAGTCTAGGAAGCACACAATAAGCAGAGTTAATAATAGAGTTCCCTAAATATCTAGAGAAGAATCAAAGCCAATGACCTCTCATATCGACACATTTATGTCAAGGGATTTTATTAAAGCTGCACTCCAAAACTACATAATGGGTAATCTTAAAATACACTGTCATGAATCTGCTATGGTGTTAGGAACTGAGAGCAGACTGAAAGGTCTTGGAAATATTTGAACTGATTTGCAATGATTATATGGGATGGAAAGTCATTTCTAAAACAATTTGTTTGAGAACTAGAGAACTAAGTTTGCCCCATTTTATATTCTGGAGAAATGATGCTGCAGTAGAAATTCTATATGGACTTTGTCTTTTACCCATGGTCCTCTTCCAACTGGATTTGTCAGCTAAGAAAAGGAGAACCAGGCCCTTTAGGCAAAAATTAATTTCAATGAAAAATTAAAGAAAACAATCACATCCATGTCAGACTATGGCCATATTGAATTTTTTATGGCATCTTCAACCATTCTCAGATGTATGGTGCCATTCCAAGTCCTGCATTTAAGGAAATCCATCTATATAATATATAATATGTAGACTCTCTCACAGCTACTGCAGGTCCAACTGATGTTCAGGACTTGGCATTAGGTCAAGCTATTTTTGCTCAGGCAGACGACCAGTGCAACTAGAGGGCCTGCCACCACATTTGCCACCCATTTCAAAATGTTGCTTTTGTATACTAAAATAATCAAGGACAAGCATGCATGAGGCACTGAAAAATCAACACTGCTTCAAAATTGACATGAGTACATATTACAAGACTTCTAGTGTTTAGGTACAGTTACCAGATACACTGCAAAAGGAGGATATGTCCTCCATGTTACCAGATACATTGCAAAAGGAGGATATGTCCTCCATGTTGTCCTCATATTCCCCTTGTGGCAGGTATCACCTTAAAAGCAACTACTGTATGGCTTTTTGACTGTCTCTTTCTGAGCAGCTCTTTTCTGTGATGCAGTACTTCCCTAATAAGTCCTAACTGCAAGTTAACCATCTCAGCTCTATGACCTTAATTAGTTCATTAGTCCCTTGGATTGACTTGCACTGCTGTCTGAAACTGACAAGACCTTAATCAGTTGAAAGTAATTTCATATACATGTACACTTAAGTGTATCTTTTTGCAGTTTTGTACTGTAATTCTTGTCACAAATGTCAATAAAATTAAACCATTATTATGTCTTCCTTTTCCTCTTATTTCTCCTCCTATCCAGTTATCTTTGTCCTCCTTTGCCTGTTCTAGAAATCCACACTTAGAAGCCTTTTTGACTACTAGGGCAAATGGTGAGAGAGAGATATGGGCAGTGGTGGGATTCAGCCGGTTTGGGCAGGTTCGGGCGAACCTAGTTAAATTGCTGGCTGGCTCTGCCCCTTCCTGCTCCGCCCCTTCCAGGAGTCCCCATGCACCTCATTTTGGCTCTGTTGTGCCTTGTCCTCCCTCCTCTCCTCACCGGGCCCCTCCCATCTCCTGCCGGGCCTGCTATCAGATTCAGAGACTGATAATGAAGAGGAACGGCCTGGCATGCCTCCAGCCCCCAGCCCTGGCACCATGCCCAGACAGAATGTCAGGAATGAACAAACAAACCTCACTCCTACAGCGTGTGAGCACGAAGCCAGCCACGTGTTAGAATTGCCGGCAGCAGATCCAGAGGAAGGGAATTTACAGTGGACGGATCCCCGCTTCCGGAGAATTGAGAGGCGACGTCAGCAGAAGGAAGGGAGGGGCAGGCCTGGATAAGTGCTGAGTCATGGAGCCACACCCCATGGCCTATATAAAGGATCTGCTTTTTGGCATTCCTTGAGTCAAGCAAAGCCTCATCTGGTTTGCTGAAGTCACACCTTGGATTCCTGCCTGCCTGAGAAATCTGAAAAGAATTTGGCAAAGCTGCAGAGGCTTCGTGGCCACGCTTGATACAGACTTCCCAGACCCGGTCGTCGGAGGGGGAGGGGGACTCGACAGGCTCCTAGATAAGTGCAGGGAGGCCAAAATGGGACATGGGTGGTACGGTGCATCCCCCCCACAGCCCGTTTTTGCTCCCAGGGGGATGCAGGAGGCCAAATGATGCTTGTCACACCTGCTGGCCATGCCCACCATGGCCACGCCCACCCATCTAGTCATTAGGGTGGAGAACCAGTTGTTAAATTATTTGAATCCCACCACTGGATATGTGGAGGGGTTTTCCTGTGTCTGTTTTTCGTCTGGTCTATTGTTGACTCAGTGCGAATCTTGTGTTTAAGAGGTGAAGGAACTTTTCCATCTCTTTGCCACCCTGCCGAGGTTTCCCTTTCTTCCAGATGAAAAGTAAATAAAGCAAAAAATGCCAGCCAACTGAACCCTGCAGTTTTTTTGGGGCAGCGGTTTCCAGAAAAGCTTGCAAATTCCTTCTTAGATTTGAAAGAGGTGATTGGCCCAAAGTCACCTCCTTGGTTTTGTGCCTAAGGAGGGATTAGTCTCCTGATTTCTAGCCTGATGCCTTAACTAGCTAATTACCCCAGACAGCCTTTTCTTTAAGTTGTATGTTATGATTTTCTATTCTTAACCATTTCTTAAGTTTATCTTTTACTGCAAAGGTAATTAATGACTTAGCATTCATTGATACTTGGGCTAAACTCATATTTCTCATCCAAGGCTGCCATACAATAAGCATATTTTATTCTTTTAATAGGATTATTCAGCATACTTTCAGCCCTCTGTTTACGATTGAAGAATATCCTCTAATAAGGACTGCTGTGGATTTCAAATTTTCAGTAGGGTTATGGGCGTGCATTAGGGCCTCTGGTGGCTCAGCGAACTAAGTCTGTCTGTTATTAACACAGCTGCTTGCAATTACTGCAAGTTCAAGTCCCACCAGGCCCAAGGTTGACTCAGCCTTCCATCCTTTATAAGGTAGGTAAAATGAGGACCCAGATTGTTGGGGGCAATAAGTTGACTTTGTATATAATATACAAATGGATGAAGACTATTGCTTAACACAGTGTAAGCCGCCCTGAGTCTTCGGAGAAGGGCGGGATATAAATTCAAATTTAAAAAAAATTTCTAAACTGCAAGATCCTCTAACAGCTGATAGTATTTTACCTTTTGTCCACCCGTCTGGCTTCACCACCGTTTCTTTTCTTTAAAAAAGCTTCTTGGGGGGACATTCAAATAGGGAACTCTGTAGAGAATCTTGTTTTATATTTATTCCAAACTCTCAGTATGGCACATCTAGCAAAATGATTATTAAAATCAACATTAACTTTAGTTTCATCATACCATTGATAACCATGCCATCCAAACCTTAATTCATGGCCCTCTAATTCAAGTAACCTCTTGTTCTGGAGGTTCACCCACTCTTTTAACCAGGCCAGGCAGCATGCATCAAAATACAATTTCAAGTCTGGTAAACCCAAACCGCAGTGGTGAGATTCAAGTAATTTAACAACCGGTTCTCTGCCCTAATGATTTCTTCCAACAACCAGTTCGCCAAACTGCTCAGAAAGTTAACCATCGGTTCTCCCGAAGTGGTGCGAACTGGCTGAATCCCACCACTGATGACAAACCCCCTCTTTCCTTAGCATCTTGCAATAGCTTGTATCTAATTCTTGAGTTTTTTCCCTGGCCGTATAAACTTAGAACTATCCTTCGGCCATTGTTTAAATGGATTATTGGTTGCGAGTATCGATAATGTCTGGAGTAAAAAAAGCATCTTTGATAAGATGTTCATCTTAATTACAGATTGCAAAGATGGGACAAACTGCACCTATCACTATTGGGTGGAAACCCATAGTGATAGGTGCAGTTTGTCCCATCTTTGCAAGTCCTGTTTAATATCCCTCCAAAGAGGGTAAAAGTCCTTATACTTTTCTAGACTTTTTCCATCATAAAATCTAATTTACTTCAATGTTTCCAGTAAGCAGGTAGGATCCCAAGTTTATACTGAAATAAGATGAATAAGAGAGATTTCTCATATATATGTAAATCAATATCATTAATATACAAAATCCTTATGCTTGGGGCCCTGTTGTAATTATTATTCCAAAATATCCAACTATGCAGGGAAGTCCAATAAAAAAGAAAAACCATTTTCTAAAACCAAATTAAAAAGAAACCGATAAAAGAAGATAACACTTAGGTGCATTTCGACATCCATTTATGAAGCAGGCAGACCGTGCGCCTCTGATTTAGGAGGTGCATAAATCACAGTAGTCCAAAATTTATGACTTTATGAAAACTATGCTGCCTTAGAGGTAATGTAGGAAAGAAACCACGTAACTAAATAAGTGTCCCATTTTCATTCTGCTGAGATACAAACTTTGTAGGGGACCTCAGACTGGTTTAAAAATTCAGAAGGGAATAAATTAAATTCCTTTTAACTTCTCCAATAACAGCCAAGCTAAGTTGCTTCAGAGACTTATGCAAGGGCATATCATACAAATTCAGACCAGCAAGCATTTTCTATTTATGCTAAGAACTGCAAAAAAGCAGGGATTGCAAATTAGGAACCAGCTGTGAAGTTAGAACAGTTGAGCAGAAGCGTTAGGGACCACATGTGGTCAGGCAGGTTAATGAAGAAAATAAAGCAGTTCTTTTGGTATGAAATAATATAATTAATCATTGGATTGATGATTAAAAATGCATGTATTGCTTGCATTAGATTCTGCAAATAAAATTGACTGAAACTTATGATTTTGCTGCTATTATTATTATTCAACAAACCATTATACAGTTGGAAAAAAGGCTGCTGCCTAGAAAACCTATCAATACAATTTAGCTTTTTAAAGCATAAGAGAATTGAGTGTCTCTTCCTTCTTACTCCAACTGTGAATTTTATTAAGTTTCTGCAAAGACTGTTTCCAAGGTAAGTAAATATTTGCTTTATACTATGTTAGTTTTGGTCATTTTAGTTTTTACCCGAAAGAAATGACTTAAAGGGATATATATATATATATGGAGATTCTCAGTTATCAAGGTCATAGTTGTCCCAAAGGTGCTTTTTCAAGAGGCAACTGGACTTTCTTGTTTTTCAAAACAAGGAAGTCCAGTTGCTTCTTGAAAAAGCACCTTTGGGACTTAAAGGGATAAAACAACTTTAAATAACTTAATACAGAGAGTCTAAAAACAGCAACCTGTTTTACCACCGTATGAAACGGGGGCTTATGATGACTATGGGTTAGTTAGCCTATGTAAATTGATTTTTCCCAGAACTACATTGATTAAGACATTCATTTTCTTCTCCTTTCCAATTTCCAGTCAGCTGTTCTTCCATTTTGCCTTTGTTTTTAATTCTGTTTTCAATCCAACACATGTTTTGAGTAGCTGTCAAACATGGAGATGGAGCAAAAAAAGTTCTGAATTTTATACAAAGTCTTGTTTTTCTTCTCATTCAGTTCTAAAAACAAAAGCTGGACCTGCTCTGTGGGTCACCTGAAGTGCAATGGTATAACTAATTTAAAAAAAAAAAGTATTTGGAAATGGTAGGGGGGGAAATGCAGAAACCTAACATAGGTATTGCAAGTAGCTGGATTTCTGGTCCCCAGAAAATGTGTGTTAGGCAAACAAAAGGTGTGATCTGATTGTAGTTTATCTGCCCCAGATTTTATTTTGTGCAAAATCTGCCATTATTTTAAACTGAGAAAACCGTAATTGTTCAATGAGAGAAGATCGTATCTATCTGGATGTCTTTATTTAATGGTGATTTTTTTTTTTGCTTACATTTTAGAAATTTAAAGAAATTCTAGTAATTTGAAAAATTTCTGTGCATACATATATAAGTGATCATGGTTCCAAGCTTATTCTTGGCTTTTTTAATTACCAACCTTTTGCTCAGAAATGAATCTGAACACATTTAGTTGCTTATTCAGAAAATTATGAAAATGAGTAAAAAAAAAAAGTATGGCTGCAAATTCTGTTAATTCTATGACCATGTGTTAAACTAAAGTTCTCTTAATTTTATTTCTCTTTCCAGAACTATAGATAGTATTGTGTTAGTGTTAGGATTGGTTCTGTATTCAATGGCAGGATGAATACAGCATCATACATTTAAGGGATAGCATCATGCCAATAGTACTCCAGGATACTTTTTAAGCATTAACCAATAATCATGTATATTTATTCAATCATATAATATAAATTTGCTTCAGTGGCATTCAATTCTGAGGTACATCAGATTGTAGATTAAATACAATTGTTAAATTCTTAAGCCAGTCAAAAGTAATTTATTGCTTTTGCTGCCTGCGGGCAATAAACTGACATAATTATTTATTTGGAACCCGGATTTATTGCTGAAAGATTTCTACCACCTTATTTATTTAATATCTATACTCACTGATGGCAATAAACTCTGTACATTCATTTTGTGTTGTACAAAAACAAAAAAATGTTTTTCCTTATCTATACCTTGGAATTTTGCAGATATGGGGGGAAAAAATCTGGACGTGATGTTTGAAGAAAACACTACCACAGCTGTCAAGGACTTCATATTTGTAGGATTAACAAGCAGTCCTAAAATGCAAATCATCCTCTTTTTAATATTCTTTCTTATTTATGTAACTACTTTGATTGAAAATATAGGAATGGTTGCTTTAATAGGGACCAGTGCCTGTCTCCATACCCCTATGTATTTCTTTCTCAGCAGCTTATCCATTCTGGATGCATGTTTCTCTTCTGTGTTTGCTCCAAAGATGTTAGCGAACTTTTTGGCAAATAAAAACTCAATTTCCTATACTGAATGTGCAATACAGATGTACTTTTTTATAGGTCTAGGGAGTGCAGAGTGCTTTCTCCTTGCTGCAATGGCTTATGACCGATATGTAGCTATTTGCAAACCCTTGTTGTATCCTATCCTCATGTCTCCCAAGGCCTGTATTCTTCTGGTGGCAGGTTCCTATGTTCTTGGTCTTTTACATTCTCTTATACATACTATTTTTACTTTCCAACTCTCATTTTGTGGTTCAGTTATCAATCATTTTTTCTGTGACATCACTGCGCTTTTATCACTTTCCTGTTCTGATACTTACATCAATGAACTTCTGATCTTTTATGTGGCTGGGCTTGTGGAAATAATCACCATCCTGAGTGTAGCAATTTCTTATATATACATTCTCACCAACATTGTAATAGGAATTCACTCTGCCGCAGGCAGGCTGAAAGCTTTCTCCACCTGCACTTCACACCTCACCGTAGTTACCATCTTCCATGGGGCAATCCTTATTTTACACTTCCAACCAAAATCTAGCAACAGATCACCCCATCAAGATGTGAGTGACAAAATACTTGCTGTTTTCTACACAATTGTTATCCCCTTACTGAACCCTTTGATTTATAGCCTGAGAAACAAAGAGGTCAAGGATGCCTTAAGAAGTTCTTGGAGAAGAACCTGGGTCAAAATAATTAGATATTTTTTGTTTAAAAAAAGCAATAGCTTTCCTAATTTAGAGGGGCCATGGTATTGTAATTAATCTGTAAATGGTTTTTTTTAAAATATAAAAGTAGAATATTCTTTGTTATAAATAATTTAATATGCTTCATTGTATTCTCAACTATTCTTCTTTTCATGTACTTGATGACAAAGTGTTAGGGTCTTCCATGAAGACTTCTTTTCTGCCTAGGCACAAGACTAAGAAACTATGGGATCGTGTTTAGCAACAGTAACAGCACTTAGACTTATATACCACTACATAGTGCTTTAGAGCACTCTCTGAAGGGTTTACAAATGTCAGCATATTGCCCCCAATAATTTGGGTCCCCTTTTTACCAACCTTAGAAGGATGGAAGGTTGAGTCAATCTTGAGACAGTCAGGATCGAACTGCTGGCTGTGGGCAAAGTCAACCTGCAATATTGCGTTCGAATCACTGTGTCACCATGCTTATGAGTGTTTTGGAGTTAATTGTCTGATTGATAATACAAAATAAAAATGATTTTATGGATTTGTTGTTTTGATGTTTTTACTCCTATATAAGTTGTCCACAGTAATTTGATGAGGAGGAAGCCTTTAAAAAATCAAATGAATAAATCAGTCTATGCACATCTTCACCCTGAGCTGTGAAATCAGTTGCTGGATCCTCTAACATTCTCCAAGCATTTCCATTCCACGTGACACATGTGCTCCTTGTAAATTTTCTAGGAATAAATATTAGAAAGGGGGAAATCAAAATATATTTTCCTCCTGGGTTTTAAACCCACCTAATTCCAAATGGGGTGATAGAGAGAACACTTTTTGGTGTTCTGTGGGTTGTCAGAATTTGCCTGTTTTGTCATGCTGGAGCTGGATAAACTATGAAGCATGTAAATGGAAGACAAATGAGGGCTTGTTTCTCATTTACCATCCAATCAATAAGCAGAAAATCTGATCTAGTTTCTTACCTGATTACCTTCTCCCTACTGCCCAAATTGTAACTCTTTGGGTTTGCATAACTGTAATATGCAGCTGTCAAGCCAAAATTTCTGAATGAAGAGACATGCCAGGATGTCCTCTACTGAGTTGGATTTGCAGTATAGCCCCATTAGATTACTGTACTTGAGGAACTGAACACAACCTCTTCTTGCTTCCTTAGGCTCTGGAAGCACCATCTTCCTAGGTCCACGAAGCAGTCTTGCTGAGTTAACTTTCACAAATTAGCCCACTTCTCCTTATCACATGGATCCAGAATCAAACGAAGAAAAGATACGTAAATACACACCCATTGAATTGATCTAACCTTCCAGCTTAGCTATTGCCCAGTTCATAGGACAACCCTATTTACTTGCCTGGGTCCTTGTTAGAGAATCTCTCTCACTCTGATTTAGAAGAGTAGAACTGTGTACTCAAGCAGTTCCCTGCTGTCAGGAAAGTATTTTTCTCAATACTTTTCTGTAAGGTAGGTTAGGTTGAAAAAGCCAGACTGCCCTCCTCACAGCTGTTAAGTGAATCACTGCAGTTATTAAGTTAGTAATATAGTTGTTATGTGAATCTGGCTTTCTCATTGATTTTGCTTATCAGAAGGCCGTAAAAGCTGATTACATGACCCTAGGACACTGCAACCATCATAAATGTGAGTCGGTTGTGAAGGTCTGAATTTTGATCATGTGACCATGGAGATGCTGCACTGATTATAAGTGTGAAAAATGGTCATAAATCATGACTTATAATGAACTGTTGCAAGCTGAGGACTACCTGTATTGTGTGTGCGTATGTGTGGGCGTGTGTGTGTGTGTGTATAAATATACACATATAAATTCATCTAAGGTAAAGGTAAAGGTTCCCCTCACACATACGTGCTAGTCGTTGCTGACTCTAGGGGGCGGTGCTCAAATGTTTAATATACGTATTTAATATATATTGTTAAATATAATAATTATATTATATTTAATATTATATATTAAGCACATAATATGTATTAAAATGGTATAATAATATACATAATATATATTATTAAACTTTTTTCTTAATATAACAGTCAGAAGCAATTATTTTTTGTTTCTTTTTATTTATTTTTCTCCTTTCTCCCACTTCATTCCCTCTATTCTTTTTCTTTTTCCATTTTCCCATTGTCTGTTTGCCCCCTTAACAGTCTTGCTTTCTCCCCTATGTTACCATGGTTTGTTTGGCATTCTGCCAGATACATATAGAATTCTCCAAAGATTTTACCATAATTGCCCAGAAGGATGAACAAGTTGTGATAGAATCATCTACACCAGTGGTTCTCAACCTTTATAGTGCTGCGACCCCTTTAATACAATTCCCCACAATGTGGTGACCCCTTTAATACAATTCCCCATGATGTGGTGACCCCAATCGTAAAATTATTTTCATTTTGAATTTATCACGCCTGAAGCCATATTGGCTAGCGATCTGAACTGCTTGCAATTGCCTTGAGGACGGAGACATTAAAGCGGAGACTCCTCCCCTATTAAGTTTATCACGCCTGAAGCCAGATTAGGCTAGCGATTGGGAGTGATTGCAGCTGGCTTGAGAGGGAGACTTCAGAGCAAAGATTTCTCTCTTTTTTAATTCATCGCGCCTGAAGCCGAATTCGGCTAGCGATTTGAAGAGCCTGCAGCTGGCTTGTGGAGTCAACCATTGGAACGCGATTCTTCGACTCGCAAGTATACTTCCCATATTTCCGATGGTCTTAGGTGACCCCTGGCAAATCGTCATTCGACTCCCAACGGGGTCCCGACCCACAGGTTGAGAACCGCTGATCTACACTGACCTTCTTACCAGGCCTGAACTGCATGGACATCAAGAAGCAGCAGTTAAGAGTAAAACCAAACAAACCGCATTTTAAAAATTTCTTTGTTTCAAGAATTTATAAGGCCACTCCACTCATCCTATTAACTCTTGAGTGTTATACAACAAAAATAAAAAATTCAGGAAAAAAAATTATAAATCATTAAAAGATAACAGGGGTTCTTGTGGGAAAATAAGAGGAAGAGAGATTATTATATATGTTCTCTACCTTGAGTTATTTATAAAAATAATTAAAGGTAGAACAATACACACACACACACACACAAACACACAATGTATGTATGTATGTATACTAAATGTATATATTCTCTAGTTTTTCTTTTCTCACATGGAATTGATCGCTTAATGAAACCAGGAATAGCTGTAGGACTAAGACCCATTGGAGACTGATGGGTATCACAGCCTCACTAGGGACTGTGAAGATGCTAAGATGTTCTCCAAGCAACCAGAGCCTGGAGAGATGAGGTTTGCACTGTGAGGAAAGACAACTCTGCTTGGATATCCATATAAACTAGACGTTTTATGACACCAGTTGATATATTTGATAGAGATCTTCAGGGTAAGAATGTTTCTGCTTTGGGAAACGATGTATTGATGTGGTGGCTGTCTCCCACATTGGCCTTTGCTGTTCTATGGACCTACCTTGAATTCTGAAACTCTTTTCACCCTCTGAGTTTCTTGACAGTGCTCATCCCTGTGTCCATTGATTTTATACACGTTTTGTATAGAGATACTGACTGCCTATTGGCTGAGGCTTAGGGTATTTCTATCTAAGGAAACCTTTGTTCTGAAGCTGAGAACAAGCTTTGAAAGGTGAAGAAATGATGCTTCCCATAGCTCAGTCATCCAACAAGCAGGATTCTCTATAGTGAATTCAAAATGGCAGAGTAGGAATTCTGCCTATTAAAAAGATCCTGCCAGAACTGGAGCCAAACTAAACTTAGATTTCATATGAACTGTGCAGGGGCTTCTTTTTTGTTTACTCTACAAGAAACAAACAGTGGCCCAAATCAGACTGGAATCCCAGAAGTCTCCACTCTCACTAAAATGATCAGGTATTTAATTATCTGGTATATGCATTATATTGTTTCTCAAATTAAATCGATATTTCATTTAGTCCCTTGCAGTGTAGAAAATCTCATCTCTATTAATTTTAGAAAGGGGAGAAAAAAGAGAATATTATTTTACAAAGATAATATTTATGTATGAATATATAATAGTCCCCACAGTTGCATTTAAATGCCTATTAAAACAGGTGTTTATTAAATAAACTAAATAGCTTGATTATGTAGATTGAATTGTAAAATATGTAGAGAAGGTTCGGAGACAAATAATTGCAAGGGCTAAATTGTTTCCTTCCTTCCTTCCTTCCTTCTTGCATTTTGTTTAAAAAGCATAGTGATATTCATACCACTGAATAATTAATGGAATGTGAAAAGTAACAGTGAATGATTTCAATTTCCCACTATGGCAATTTGTTTTTTGAAATATGCACACAGACACACATTTAACTTAAGAGTGGATACTTCTTCTACCTAAGCCTATATTAACTCTTCATCTACTCCAGCTTTTGAAAACCTGATGCCTTTGGCATGTTTTGACTATTGCTCACTACCCAGAACCAGCATGCTAATATGACTGGTAGAAAGGTAGACAATATATCCCAGCATATTGAGCAGCATGAAAATGAGGCAGAAACATTTAAATTTCTCTTACTGGTTGGAAGGATATTTTTAGTGAGCTCAAAAAGAGATCTCAATTTGTTGTGAATTTCTCTATGTAGTTTTCTAAATAGATTCTCCAGAAGAACGCAAGTTACACTCTGGGTAAAATTCACTCTTCAATCTTCATAAATTTCTGTGTACTTTCATATAACTTAAACTTAAATCCCTACATTTGGAATCCACAGATTCCCTGAATCACTCATATGAATTATTCAAAATTTATTGCTTTTATTCATCTTTCACATTTTTTTTACCTTGCAGGACTGGAAAGAAAATGACAGAAGAAAACACCACCACAGAAGTCAAGGATTTTGTCTTTGTAAATTTCACCAACAAGCCTGTCCTGAAGATCCCCCTTTTTTTGGTGTTCCTGGTCTTTTACATGGCTACATTGGTGGGCAATATAGGAATGATTGCTTTAATAAGAGCCAGCCCCCAACTCCACACTCCAATGTACTTCTTCCTCAGCAATCTGTCCTTTATAGATTCATTATTCTCCTCTGTGGTTGCCTGTAAGTCTTTAGCAAATTTCCTGGAAGATAAGAAATCCATTTCCTTTATTGGGTGTGCCATGCAGATGTACTTTGTCATAGGCTTGGCAAGTGCAGAGTGCTTTCTCCTTGCGGCAATGGCCTATGACCGATTCGTGGCTATCTGCAAACCCTTGCTGTACCCAGTCCTCATGTCTCCCAGAGTCTGCATTCTTCTGATGGCAGGTTCCTATCTCCTGGGCTTTTCCCATTCCCTTCTACACACCATTTTCACTTTCAGATTGTCCTTCTGTCGGTCTGAGATCAATCAGGTCTATTGTGACATCACAGCCCTTTTATTGCTCTCCTGTACTGACACTCACCTAAATGAACTTCTGATTTTTTATGTGGCTGGACTGGTAGAAACAACTACCGTGCTGTGTGTTTTGCTTTCCTATATGTATATTCTTGCCAACATTATGAGGATCAGTTCAGCTTCGGGAAGGCTGAAAGCCTTCTCCACTTGCACTTCACACCTGATTGCAGTTACCATCTTCCACGGGGCAATCCTCGTTTTACATTTCCGATCAAAATCAAGCAATGGATCCCCCATCCAGGATGTGAGTGACAAAATTCTTGCTGTTTTCTACACAATTGTTATCCCCCTGCTGAACCCTTTGATTTACAGCCTGAGAAACAAGGAGGTGAAGGATGCCTTAAGATGTTCTTGGAGAAGAGCATGGACATAATAAATACATTTTTTTTAAAAAAGCAAACAAACAGCTTTATTTACTTATCAGATTTTTATCCCACTTTTATTACTTTATGAGTAACTCAAGATGGTGAATATATGTTCCTCCTTTTGCCCACAAGTACCTCACGAGAGTCCCAAAGGTGCTTTTTCAGAAAGTCCAGTTGCCTCTTGAAAAAGCACCTTTGAGACAACCATGTCCTGGACGACTGAGAATCTCCACAGACATTTACCTTATGAGAGACAATGAGTGGCCAAAAGTCACACAGGAATTTTTCAGGCCTAAGGAAGGACTGGCACTAAGAGTCTCATGATTTCTAGGCCAGCAACTTAACCACATCAGCAATCTGGCTCTTTTTCCTGGTTTATTTGGTGGGTTTTTTTGGGGGGGGGGAGGCTGCATTGTAATTAAACTATAAGCAATTTTCCCCAAATACAGAAATAAATGTTCTCAATACTTTTCTGTGAGATAGATACGGCTGAAAGACCCTTTCTGCTCTGAAGTCACATAATGAGCTTCTGTAGCTCATGGAAGATTTGCAGCTAGGTGTTTTTTTTTTTTAAGAAGGAAGCTCTTCCAGAGGTCAATACAAGGTTTTCGTTCCTCTCCTTTTAGACATTTTCTCCTCTGAGTTTTCCAGTAGTTGGATTAGCTGGACTACACCAGCATTTCAGCTATAAAGGGATAATACCTTCTGGTGGATGTGTGTATATCAAGAAAATAAACTGTATTTGTGTGTTGGAGAGCAAGAAAAATGAAGGCTGCAGGCATGAGAAAAGGAAAGTAACAAGCACCAGAGGACAGAGGCAACTTGGTGAGATGATTGGAGCCAGGATGCAAAATGCAGTGGGTAATTGAAGGCAGGAGAAAGTGGAGCAGAGCAGCAGAGCTTTTTTTATTTTTTACTTTTATTACATCATAAGCCACCCAGAGCAGCTGCATCAGTAAGATGCATGGCATAGAAAAGGACAGAAAGAGGGAGAGAGGGAGGGAGGGAGGGACAGACATAGAAAGTGAGAAAGAAAGAAAGAGAGAGAGAGAAAGTGAGAAGGAAAGAAAGAAAGAGGAAGGAAGGAAGGAAGGAAGGAAGGAAGGGAAAGAGAGAGAGAGAGAGAAAGAGGAAGGAAGGAAGGAAGGAAGGAAGGAAGGAAGGAAGGAAGGAAGGAAGGAAGGAAGGAAGGAAGGAAGGAAGGAAGGAAGGAGAGTTGCACAACAGTGGAAAAATTTGACATTACCCACAATGGAGGAATAGGTGGTGAAGATGATGGAACTAGCTGGCTAAATTGAAAGCTGTGATTAAAGGAAATATACTAACTAAGTTTATGCTGACTGGAAACCCCTTTTGGATTTTTTGCATGAAACAAAAAAAAATGAACTTATAATATTGCATACGGTTTTTATGATTAGAAAAAAAATGAAAGATTGTATTAGAAAAAAGAAAAGTTGTAGCCATAAAGCAAGAGGTTAAGATACATTTATACTTATAACTACTGTAAAAGAAAATTGGAAATTACTTCTTTATCCTTTTTTTCCTGCCCTTTTGCCTTGTGCTTTCCCCCTCTTCTTTATTGTCTTTATTTTCTATTTTTAATATTAATTTTTGATAGTTTTTTCTTTCTTCTTTAGAATTCTTATAAAGTTATTATCAATAAATAAAGAAATTTTAAAAATAGCAAAATGCATATATCAAATTAGTCACGGATATCTAAATGTGGGCTTTTAGAATTCTGATATAAAAATGGTATATGCACAAAGTGCTGCCATCTCCTGTTTTTCACAATGGACGAGAAAATAAGCAAAAGAAAAAAAAGAAAAAAAGTAACTGAGATAGCAGTGGCAGCGGTTGTGCTGTCCTGTGAAGCTGGCAAGGTCAGGAACTTTGAGCCATTTGTATTTCTCGGGAGATCATTGCTCAAGGATAATTTTTTTTCCGTCAAGCATGTATTTTATGACAAATACAAGTGTAAACATAATTATAAACACATGTAAAGGGTATGAATAAAAGAAAACATTAGGACAGGGACAGTAGGCATGCTGGTGCGCTTATGCATGCCGCTTACAGACCACTTAGGAATGGGATGAGGTCTACAGTAGACAATCTAAGGTTCAAGTTTTGGGGATTTGGGGAAGAAACCACAAAGTCAGGTAGTGCATTCCAGTTGACGAAAACCTAGCATGCCCCTTACAGACGACTTAGGAATGGGGTGAGGTCTACAGTAGACAGTCTAAGGTTCAAGTTTTGGGGATTTGGGGAAGAAACCACAGAGTCAGATAGTGCATTCCAGTTGACGAAAACCTAGCAGAGAAATTCTCCACCTCAGTTTATACTTGGGTTAAATGGAGTAACTCTGATCTCTTTCTCTTGCTTCCCCCATGGATTTAAGTATCTCTTCTATAGCAGTCCTGTTGCCCCATTTAATTGTCTAGCTGTTTCCTGTGTGTTCCCATGGTCTGTTAGGCATTCTGCCAGGTGTGTGTAGAATTCTCCATAGATTGTATCACAATCCTGCCCAGAAGAGTGAGCAAGTTGTGATGAAATCATCTGCAATGCTTTAAAAGATATGAACTGTGTGAATAGCAACAAGAAGCAGTTAAAAATAAAACCAAAGTCAAACCATCTTTTTATTTATTTCAAGTATTTATAAAGCCATCCCACTCAATCTATTTGAGTCTCATAGAACAAAAATGAACAATTAAAAGAAACCCTCAACACATCATTAAAAAAATAAGCCAATACATAAAAAGGCAACCTGAACAAGACAAGTCAAACAATGACAGAGAAATGCCATTCAACTGAACCTAAAGGCTTTATCTTTACTGTTTTTCCAAAGACCAGTAGCATTTTGGGGAGCGTTTCTTCCAGAGCTGAATGTGGCCCTAGGCTGGATGTTGTCCACCTTGTAGAAGCATAGATGTCATCTATATATTTGCTCCATTATTTTCTTCATATGGAATTTTGTCAACAACAAGCTTAAAGACTCTAGATCCATGCCACCACTAAAAGATTCTAATGGCAATGAATACAATAACGAAGTAACTAAAGCAAACCTCTTTAACAAATTCTTTGGCTCAGTTTTTGTCAACAGTGATGGCACATATCCCACATTCCCAAATCGTACAAGCAATGAGCATGACAACTTAACAAATATAGATTTTACAAAAGAAAATGTTGATAAAGCTCTTTGTAACCTCAAACCATCTCTATCCATTGAACCTGATGGACTTTGTGCTTACTTCTTAAAAAGTTCTCTAGTAATTTAGCAGAACCCCTAAGTATAATCTTTAATAAAACTTTTACTACCAGTTCCCTTCCCAATCTCTGGTCACTAGCCACAGTCATTCCAGTTTTCAAAAAAGGCGACCCCAGCTTAGTTGATAATTATAGACCAATCTCCCTATGTTGTGTCGCCTGCAAGGTAATGGAATCCATCATCAACCAATCCATTACCTTGCACTTAGAAATACACAACCTTCTCTCAAATAAACAATTTGGCTTCAGGAAAAAATTATCATGCAATTTACAACTTCTCCACTGTAAAAACCTATGGACTACAAATCTTGATCTAGGTAAATCAATAGATGCAATATACATAGACTTCTGTAAAGCTTTTGACTCAGTAGTACATGATAAACTTCTCCTAAAATTAAAATCCTATGGCATTTCAGGACCCTTACACAACTGGATATCTGCTTTTCTGTCAAACAGACAACAAATAGTTAAAATTGGTAATGTTCTATCAGATCCTGTTCCTGTCAAGAGTGGTGTTCCTCAAGGTAGCGTTCTTGGACCAATTCTCTTTATAATATACATAAATGATCTTTGTAATCATATCTCAAGTAATTGTGTTCTCTTTGCTGATGATGTCAAACTTTTCAACACCACTGACAATACATCCACAATTCAAAAGGACCTTGATCATCTAACTGCTTGGTCTAAAATTTGGCAACTACAAATCTCAACCAGTAAATGCTCAGTCTTGCATATTGGAAGAAAGAACCCAATCAAAAAGTACATGCTTGATGGACATTGCCTCGCAGATGACCCCCACCCTGTCAAAGACCTTGGAGTTTTTACATCTAACCATTTAAGTGCCAAAGCCCACTGCAACTATATAGCAAAGAAGGCTCTAAGAGTTGTTAACTTAATTCTACATAGCTTCTTTTCAAAAAACACCACGCTACTGACCAGAGCATATAAAACATTTGCTAGGCCAATTCCTGATTACTGCTCTCCTGTCTGGAACCCATACCATATATCTGATATCAACACAGTTGAGCGTGTCCAAAGGTATTTTACGAGAAGAGTTCTCCACTCCTCTGAAACCAATAAAATACCTTATTCCACCAGACTTGATATCCTGGGTCTAGAAAACTTGGAACTTCGTTGCCTTCGACAGGACCTGGGTTTAGCTCATAAAATCATCCGTTGTAATGTCCTTCCTGTCAATGACTTCTTTAGTTTCAATAACAATATCACAAGAGCTACCAACAGATTTAAACTCAATGTAAATCGCTCCAGTTTAGATTGCAGAAAACACGATTTCTGTAACAGAATTGTATATGCTTGGAATGCATTACCTGACTCTGTGGTTTCTTCTCATAACCCCAAAAGCTTTACTCAAAATCTATCCACGGTTGACCTCACCACTTTCCTAAGAGGACTCTAAGGGGCGTGCATAAGAGCACAAATGTGCCTACCGTTTCTGTCCTATTGTTTCTTCCCCTATGTATATATATGTTTATAGTACCTCGTTTCTCCTCATATATATGTTTATATATTATATAATCCTTTATGCAATGCTTGTATATATTGTTATGACAAATAAAATAAATAAATAAATAAATAAATAAATTGTCTCTTATTCAAATGCAGGAATAACTGCAGTCTAAGACGTACTCAAGTCTGAAGAGTATCATAGCCTCTCTAGGGACTGGGAGGGATACTAGGATCCTCCAAGCACCCAGAGCCTGGAGAGATGAGGTTGGTGTTGTGGGGAAAGACAATGCTGCTTGGATTAACATATAAACCAGATATTTGATGACATTAGTTCATGTATCTGATAGTGAGCTTCAGGGTGAGAATGCTTTTGATCTGAGAAATGATGTGATGATATGATGGCTGTCTCCCTGAAATTCTGTTATGTTATACAATTTCACTCGTATCTTTTTCCTCAGATTTGCTATCACTTCATTTTCTGTTTTGGGTAAGTGTTGATAAAACAGTCATGTAGTTGTTTTCTCCCCCTCCACTCCAAACCCAAGTAATCCTCACCAAACTTTGCACTTCTATTGGTCTATAAAAAGTATATAGATTTGTCTTGAATTCTGGAACTTTTTTCACCCTCTGAGGTTCTTGACAGTCTGCTCATCCCTGTGCCCATTGATTTTATGCATGTTTTGTATAGAGATACTGACTTCCTATTGGCTGAGGCTTAGGGTATTTCTATCTAAGAAAAGCCATTGTTCTGAAGCTGAGAATGAGCTTTGAAAGGAGAAGAGATGATGCTTCCTAGTGGCTCTGTCATCCAACAAGCAGGATTCTCTATTGTGAATTCAAAATGGCAGAGTAGGAATTTTGCCTATAAAAAAGATCCTGCCAGAGCTGGAGGTAAACTAAACTTGGATGTCATATGAATTGTGCAGGGGCTTCCTTTTTGTTTACTCTACAAGAAGCAAACAGTGGCCCAGATCAGACTGGAATTCCAAGGAGAGCTCTCTGCTCTCTATTCTCACTAAAATGATCAGGTATTTAATTATCTGGAACATGGAGAATATTGTTTCTCAGATTAAATCAATATTTCCTTTAGTCCTTTGCACTGAAGAAAGTCTCATCTCTATTAATTTTAAAAAGAGAAAAGATAATATTACTTTACAAAGACAATATTTCCTTCCTTCCTCCCTCCCTCCCTCCCTCCTTCCCTCCCTCCCTTCCTGTTTAAATAAGCACAGTGATATTCATACAGCTGAATAACTATTGGTATATGAAAAGTAACAATGAATGATTTCCCACTATGGCCAATTTTTTTTCACTAACAATATATTTGAAAATCTCCTTCCAAAGATACATTTAGCTTAAACATGGATCTGGTCAAACTACTTCTTCCACCTAAGCTTACATACTCTCTCCATCTATTCCAACCTTTGCAAACCTGATGCCTTTTGCATGGTTTTACTATTACTTTCACTATCCCCAAACAGCATGCCAATTTCCATGGTGACTGGAATTGGTGCAATCTCTGCCCAGTGTATTGAGCAGCATAAAAGTAAGGAAGAAAAATTCAAGTTTCTCTTACTGATTGGAAGATTATTTTTAGTGAGATCTCGGCTTTTCTCCATCAGCTTTCTATGTAAAAGAACGGAAATTACATTATGAGTAAAATTCGCTTTGTATTCTTCATAAATTTTCTTGCACTTTTATATAATTCAAACTTGTGGTCATCCCTACATTTGGAATCCACAGATTCGCTGAATTATTCAAAACTTATTGCTTTTCTTCATCGTTCACATTTTTTTTACCTTATAGGTCTGGAAAGAAAATGACAGAAGAAAACACCACCACAAAAGTCAAGGATTTTGTCTTGGTAAGTTTCACCAACAAGCCTGTCCTGAACATCATCCTTTTTTTGGTGTTCCTGGTCTTTTACATGGCTACATTGGTGGGCAATATAGGAATGATTGCCTTAATAAGGGCCAGCCCCCAACTCCACACTCCAATGTACTTCTTCCTCAGCAATCTGTCCTTTATAGATTCATTATTCTCCTCTGTGGTTGCCTGTAAGTCTTTGACGAATTTCCTGGAAGATAAGAAATCCATTTCCTTTATTGGGTGTGCCATGCAGATGTACTTTGTCATAGGCTTGGGAAGTGCAGAGTGCTTTCTCCTTGCGGCAATGGCCTATGACCGATTCGTGGCTATCTGCAAACCTTTGCTGTACCCAGTCCTCATGTCTCCCAGAGTCTGCATTCTTCTGATGGCAGGTTCCTATCTCCTGGGCTTTTCCCATTCCCTTCTACACACCATTTTCACTTTCAGATTGTCCTTCTGTCAGTCTGAGATCAATCAAGTCTTTTGTGACATCACAGCCCTTTTATTGCTCTCCTGTACTGACACTCACCTAAATGAACTTCTGATTTTTTATGTGGCTGGACTGGTAGAAACAACTACCGTGCTGTGTGTTTTGCTTTCCTATATGTATATTCTTGCCAACATTATGAGGATCAGTTCAGCTTCGGGAAGGCTGAAAGCCTTCTCCACTTGCACTTCACACCTGATTGCAGTTACCATCTTCCACGGGGCAATCCTCATTTTACATTTCCGATCAAAATCAAGCAATGGATCCCCCATCCAGGATGTGAGTGACAAAATTCTTGCTGTTTTCTGCACAATTGTTATCCCCCTGCTGAACCCTTTGATTTACAGCCTGAGAAACAAGGAGGTGAAGGATGCTTTAAGAGGTCTTTTAAAAAAAAGTTTGGGTCTAAATTAGTAGATTTTTTTAAATTCCTGATTTTTTTTTCTTTTTGGTGGAGAGAATAAGCAGGTTTTTCCAAATATAGAAGTGGTATATTCTTTCCTGTAATTTATATACGTTCTTTAAAATGCTGCAATATATTCTCAACTATTCTGCTTTACAGTTGCTTGATGGCAAACAAGGTCTTCCCTTGGCATGAGGCTAAGATGTAATGCAATTGTATTTAAGTGTATTTTTGCAGTTAAATGTTTGAGGGACAGTTATTTCCATGGATTTTTTATTCTGCATCCTGGTTTTGATCCTATATAAGTTGTCTAAAGTCACTTGATCAATGGGCAGGAGAGCAGTGTCTCACATGGTTAGGAGGCTGGGCAGATGATTGGCAGGCTTGCATTTGAGACCTGTTCCTGCCATGTGGCATGGTGAGCTCCCATCACTTGGTCCAGCTCCTGCCAGTCCAGCAATTCAAAAGTGGGCAATCACAAGTAGACAGATGTGTATCACTTCAGGGGGCAACTTAATGGGAACATGAAAAAAGCTCCCAACTGGACTTCTTCCAGGCAGCAGTAATATCACTGGCTGATCCCTTCAACCCAGAAGCTCTTCAGTGCTCCTGAAATGGCTGCAGTAGTAGTATCAGTGGGCATCATTAAAAAAAAATCAAATGAATAAATCTATTTATTTACATCTTCATTGTGAGTTGCAAAATTAGCTGATGGATCCTTTAAGAAATATGTCTATGCTTCAGTGTGCTGATGATGTTACCGTACCTAGTCAGATAATGAAACATTTGTAAGAAAACAACCAAGTTCAGAGAGCACCAAGGACTGACTCCAGAGTTTAACCCTGAGCTACAAATATTATCTGCTATTGATATTACTGAATTAAGGATTTACCCTTTGTCCCTCTGTACATTATTGTGCCTGTATTTGCTTAACATGAACTTGTGTCAATTACCTGACCTTCGGACCTTTCGCCGTGAATTGAAAACGCACTTGTTTATCCAAGCGGGACTGGCTTAATTTTTTAAACTTTTGAATTTTAATAATTTTAATTGGGGTATTTTATGGGTCAAATTTGACGGTTTTAAATTTTCGGCCATTTATTGTACTGTTTTTTAATCTGGCTGTACACTGCCCTGAGTCCTTCGGGAGAAGGGCGGTATAAAAATCTAAATAATAAATAATAAAATAAATAAATAAATGAACTCTGGTTAGACACGGTGGTGGGATTCAGCCAGTTCGCACCACTTCAGGAGAACCAGTTGTTAACTTTCTGAACAGTTTGGTGAACTGGTTGTTGGAAGAAATCATTAGGGCAGAGAACCGGTTGTTAAATTACTTGAACCCCACCACTGGTTGGACACTTCCTTCTGCCTTTCTTCCCAAGCACATAGGCATACAGCACATGCTCTTCGACTCTCCTTCTCATAAGATGTAGCTAGCAATGTGCCAATCTTTGCCTATCTCTATATTATATGCTTGCTCCTGGGAAGGAAAGCTATGGCAAATCTAGACAGTGTACTAAAAAGCAGAGACATCACCCTGCCAACAGAAGTGCGTATAGTCAAGGCTATGGTTTTCCCAGTTGCAGTGTATGCCTGTGAAAGTTGGACCATAAGAAAGGCTGAGTGCCAAAGAATTGAGGCCTTTGAACTCTGGTGTCAGGGTTCCAAGGAACACCCCCCAACGAAATAAGGCTCTGAGGCTTGAGGTTCCTCAAAGTTCCAATTTATTAGAGATGTCATGTTGGCACAGCTGGGAAAACCCGAAAATGAATGCTTCCAGGTTTTCCACACCCAGTTGACAAGCCCTGCCCCACACAAAGTTTATCACATTGTTTATCACACAAAGTTTATCACATTGTCCAATCAACTCTTTACACTCAATTAGAAACAATCTTCAGGCAGTCCCCATCAGATGCAGGATGTCCTTGAATATGGAATGTTGTTATGACTAACTTTCTACCGCTCCAACAACAACCCCCTCCCAACTTCCCCAGCTAAAATATGTGGCAGTTAAGAAGCAAAAAGAAAATTACCTTCCAAAACTGACATCTGGTACTGGAGAAGACTCCTGTGAGTCCCTTGGACTGCAAGGCGAACAAACAAGTCAGTCCTAGAGGAGATCAACGCTGACTGCTCTTTAGAAGGCCAGATCCTGAAGATGAAACTCAAATACTTTGGCCACCTAATGAGAAGGAAGGACTCACTGGAGAAGAGCCTAATGCTGGGAAAGATTGAGGGCAAAAGAAGATGGGGACGACAGAGAACGAGGTGGCTGGATGGAGTCACTGAAGCAGTAGGCATGAGCTTAAATGGACTCCAGAGGATGGTAGAGGATAGGAAGGCCTGGAGGAAAGTTGTCCATGAGTTGGACACGACTTTGCAACTAATAGCAACGAATATTATATTGCCTATAAATTACTAGACCATTGAAAAAGCCTTGGGGGCACAGCTATTACAACCATGACTCTGGGTTTGCATCTTTTTCATGTTGTTTTTGGAATGCTTGATTTCTGGTACATATGATTCTTTATATTGCATATTTGTGATTTTCATTTTGTTTTTTACTATTCTGCATTTGTTTTAACTTACAATGGACTTGGGGAATTGTATGTTGCTCAGTCAGTTGATTGTAACAATCGATAAGTCCTGTAGATAGATAATTTTTTTTAAAAAAAACTCTCTGTATGATATAGTTAAAAAAATTATTTCAGTACTCGTTGTTTAGATCAGCTCTCAAAAATATTCACATATGCAGAAGCAGCATGCTTCAACCTCCGATAGTAAACACATAAACTGATGTAATGTGCTACTTCTTTTGTGTAACTACACCTTTGACTCAGTCTTGACTACCTAGAGACCGCCTGGACAAGTCCGTACAATTTTCTTGGCAGCATTTTTGGATGTGGTTTGCCATGGCCTCCTTCCTAAGGCTGAGAGAGAAGGACTGGCCCAAGGTTGATTATGTAAAAAATAGCAAAGAAATCATTTGTCTCCTTACAGAGAACATCTTTGTGATGGCTAGTTGTTACATAATTAAAAGAACATAATGCTACATCATACCATTACCACAAAAACCTGTATTTCCCATCCAAAATGGAGTTAACTTCTAGTTAAGTTTTGGGGAAGGCAGAAGTAGGCTGAAAAAAAGTTTAATGTAATTTGTTATAAATAAAGCTTCCATTTGATGTGCAATACTTGCTGGAATTCTTTCATAATTCTTTAGCTCTTTTGTGGGAAGTTTAGTGCCACAAAATGGCACTATGATCAGCAGTCTGACATATTGACTGATGTTGTCCATCAAAATGCCAATGTGGTCATTCTATTTTCTTCTTATCTTGTCTACAAATTTATGCTTGTCAGCCTGCTAATCAACAAAATCAGAAAGAATATTATAGATCTGAGTTAATAGAGTCAGAAGTCAATTAGGAGCAGCATTCTCAGAGGTTTAAAAACAAACCAACCCAAAATTCTCCTGATATAATCATCATTTGGGAATCCCTCATTTTAAGATGGCTAAGAGAAGATGTCTGTCTCCAGCCTGCAAAACAAAATAACCTATATTTTTTACACCTCAACAAAGTGAGTATGGATTTACTGTTCTGCCTGTGGGTTTACAAAAATCAGGGAATGGAATTGTGAGGTAGAAATTATAATAAATACATTTTAAGATAGCCATTTAACATCCGTTTTTTAAATTGCTGTAGTCATGTCCCTTCTGATTTAAATCTGTTTCTTATTGAAGTCTGTATTATTTGCAGAAGTTAAAGGTAGGAACTGTAATGAGCTGAATCAAATATATTTAAAAATTTTGGTAGCTGTTTAAGCCTTCTCTAATATAGGCAAAATAGTCAGCAAGCTATAGTTCAAAACACATCAGAAGGGACTCAATTTGTGGGGCTGTTTTTTTTTTAATTTGCTTTTGAGGTAGACTACAATATTGAGTCCTTTTATTTAATGTTGTTAAAATGTGTACATTGCCTTTAATCAAAAAAAAAGTTTCTGTTACTGATTGTAGAGTAGTATGTATGGAATATTGACTGACAAATCTGGAGTTACACCAAACATTCTTGCTTCTAAATTATTATTTCTTAAACACTACATTTAGCAAGTCTGATTTTCCACTAAGCTCATGGTACGGATGTCAGAATAAGCAAATATCTATTATGTTTCTTTCAAAAAGTAAAAATGAAGCCTAACTACCATCTATTCCCTGGATTTATACCAACCAATCCATCTGTTCAGTAATACTGGGTTGTTGTTGTTTTTAAGCAAAGCTGCAAGATTGTAGGAAAATCTCAAAAACAAAAACGAATGTTGTAATATATGAATTAAATACTGAATACAGTAATTTTGTACTTATTACTAAACATTTTAAACAATGAAAATCAATTCTTTAAACAAGTCATTATGTTCCATTTACTGTAGAACTGATGTTTTAATAATTTTAATTGCTGCTATGATTTCAACTCTTTGCATTCTGTTGGAGATCTTAATTTTATAATTCTCAAGACAAAACCAGATTGTTTTGACACTGTAGGAAGAAAACTATTTAAAAAGTGAATTTCTCATCCCAACTACTGACTGCTTTTTATGACACAAACAAACTTTGTGGCCTTATTATTTATTATTGTTGTCTAATAATAAGAGTAAGAACATTACATATTATTCAATATTTATAATGTAATAATAATGTATTGCTATGTAGTTAGAATCCTGAAGCTTATAGAATACTGCTTTATAAGGGTTACAATTGAATAAAAACATGCTAATAACCTCTTTTCTTCTCTTCTCTTTTGGAAGATTTACAGAAGATTGGATAGTTACAAGATTAGATGTTTATATGCTATTTTTTTGGATTGTGTTGCTTTTAATAATAATTGCTATAAAGGTGTGCTGCTCTGAATCGGATGCTGAGTAGAGCAGTCATTATAAACAATAAATAGTGCTAATTCTGGATAAAAGTCAACAAGGTTAAATCTGGTCTGGTTTCTTATAAAAAAATAGATTACACAGACAATATGTGCAAAGAAGTTTGTGCTTCAGCAGTCTGTCATATTCTCTGTCCAAATCTGTTTCTGATTTTTATAAGCTATCTCCCCAACCATTAATAAAACCAAGGAACAATCTATAATGTTATTGTTGAAAATCAGAGGCAAATGATTCCCAAGACATGACAGAACACAATTTTATTACACACATAAAAATGCTTTGCAATATTGAAAATGGCCTTTCTCATGGCTCAACAGACTAATGCAGTCTGTTATTAACAGCAGCTGCTTGCAATTACTGCAGGTTCAAGTCCCACCAGGCCCAAGGTTGACTCAGCCTTCCATCCTTTATAAGGTAGGTAAAATGAGGACCCAGATTGTTGGGGGCAATAAGTTGACTTTGTATATAATATACAAATGGATGAAGACTATTGCTTGACATAGTGTAAGCCGCCCTGAGTCTTTGGAGAAGGATATAAATGCAAATTAAAAAAAAATTCCAGATTTATTGGAATAGAATTGTCATAACCCGCAGACAGTACGAGAAATACCATGCTGGTTAAGATTATTTGAGCTACAACCAAATAAACTGAGAAAACATTAGGTTGCAGAAGACTAATTTAAAGTATTATTCCATGCCACGGTCCCACAGTTACTATAAGGTTCTTCTTTTACAAATGAGGAAAATAAGCACAGAGGTTCACTTGTCCAATCTTATATAGTGACATTCTAAGGAATTCTCAGACAAACACAAGTCCCTCTTTCCCTCTCTTTCCCTCTCACATATAAGAACATATTTCTTCAGATGAATAGTTACACCATAACATCATTTTTGTTTTTTAGACTCCATATTTCATAACACACATCAAATAGATGGCTGGAGAAAATTGTACTCTGATGGAAAACTTCATTCTTTTGGGATTCACAGATCGTCTTGTCCTGAAAAACATTCTCTTTGTGATCTTTTTGCTCATCTATATTATCACTGTTGTAGGAAATACTATTATTATTTGGGTTGTGAAAATCAATCCTCATCTTCAAACCCCCATGTATTTCTTTCTCAGCAATTTGTCTTTCTTAGATCTCTGTTATTCTTCAGTTGTCACCCCCAAAATGCTTGTAAACTTCCTATCACACCAAAAAATCATTTCTTATACTGGCTGCATCTTGCAACTTTACTTTTATGCTGGTTTAGCAACTGCAGAATGTTACCTTTTGGCTGTGATGGCTTATGACCGATACTTGGCTATCTGTAACCCGTTCATGTATACATACATCATGTCTCGAAGGATCTGTATCTCTTTGGTCGTCTTGTCATATTTGGCTGGATTCCTGAATTCTACAATCCAGACAGGATTTAGTTTACGAGTAACGTGTTGCAAAACCAATGTCATTGACCATTTCTTCTGTGATGGCCCCCCTCTGAGTTATCTTTACTGTTCTGATATTTCACTCAATGAACTTTTGCTATTTGTTGGGTTTAATGAAATCACTACCACAACATTGGTGTTTGTATGCTATTGCTGCATCCTCTTTACTATCCTCAGAATGGACTCCGTAGAGGACAAATACAAGGCTTTCTCTACTTGCACATCTCATTTGATGGTTGTCACCCTTTTCTATGGAACTCTTCTCTTCATGTACTTGTGTCCTACAACTAGTTATTCCATGAACACCGATAAAGTAGTGTCAGTCTTCTATACAGTGATAATCCCGATGCTCAACCCCAATAATATACAGCTTGAAAAACAAAGAGGTTATAAACTGTATAAAGAAAATATTAAATATTAAAAGGAATGGTCTTTCCTAAATGAATTTTATTTATATTAAAAAACAGACAAGACAAAGCACTACAATACATACATGTTAACAGGCTAAATTTCCATTTTTCAAAACAAAATGCATTGCTTCTTAAACACAAATAGGAATAGTTTGTGAATCATATATTTTTCAAATAGATTGTGCTTTTGAAAGTATTATTATTATTATTATTATTATTATTATTATTATTATTATTCCTTTAGCATCAACAAGCAAAACAGATTCTTCATTTTTTTTGCACCATCTTTTATTAGGAAGCATTTGTTAGCGATGGCTGAACTTCCACATACCAAACATTTTGAAAAAGATTCTGACATCTTGAAATAATTATTAAGCATTCCCAGTTTTAGAAAATCAATGGATCCAAATAGAAATATTTATTACAATTTAAGAAAGAATTTAATTAATCATAATTTTTATGTTTACTGGACCATCAAATAATGTTAAAAAATATTTGACTATCCAAAATTTTTGTTCCTGTTGGCGCTGTAAGAAATTTGAGAGGTGAAGATAGGTTGTTTTATTTTTATGATGTTTCCATCCAGTCATAATTCCCTTTTGGTTTTAAATTACAAATTATGTTAACAGTCCTATAGTTAAGGCATAAATGTGATGTTGAATTCTATATCTAAAATATAGGATGATCTGACATTTTATGAAGAGTTTTGGCTTTACTAAGCCTTGGGTTCAGCAAAGAGAATAATTTTACACAGATGGAAAAGAACTGATTTTCCTGAAGTTAAAGAACGGATTCAAGATATATGTTTGCTATTAGGTTGTGAAATGCCTTTATATACAGCAGTAGAAATGAAAGAATTGGGCAATGCGTTCTTATGATCTAGGATTAATAATCAGTTAAGGAATTGAGTTAATCTTACATTGATACTTTATGGATTTTATTTTCCTTTATTTTCATTTTCATAAATTCAGTTTATTTAAATCACTGGAAAGAATTTTTATTTTACTATGAAGGAAACATTTTGTTGTTTCTGAAAGTACACTAATTTAAAAAAATCTACAGGGTATCACTGAGAATCAGCAAGATCCTCCACAAACACAACATCAAGACAGCATTCTGCACAAACAGAAAAATATCCACCATCCTAAGAAACCCCAAAGACAAAATTGAGTTAGAAAATCAAGGAGTATATGAAATCCCATGCACCGCCTGCCCCACCACATACATTGGACAAACCAACAGAAGAATAAGTGCACGCATTGAAGAACACAAGAACTCATTCAAAAAAGAGGAACCAACTTCTTCCCTGGTCCAACACTTTAAAGTCACAGGACATGATATTGACTTTAAAAAGACCAGAACTATTGCCAAAACTGAACACTTTAACAACAGAATAATCAGAGAAGCCACTGAGATAGAAAAAAGCCCACACAGCATGAACAAACGAGATGACACCTCCCGCCTACCAGCCATTTGGAAACCCGCCCTTATTGACAAACGAGTCCCTAACACGAGGAATGACACCAGACCCACACTCACAAGGTCCACACAGGATGTCACCACCGCACATCCACCCAGAAAGCAGACCCAAACCCACACTGATCATGAAGCACGACCAAGGACCAGAAGCCAGACCGCAGCTGCAACATTAGCCATTTCAAACCCCTCCAATCCATTCATGCAGCAGACTGACACCCACTATGAAGATGTAGCACGACCACAAAGCCAAACAACAGCTATGCAGCTCACCAGCTCAAATCCCCCTGCAGCACAGACTAGACTGAGCACAACCAAGCCCCCACCAACACATGACACACCCCCAGCCAACCAGAGCACAGAAAAACCCCCATCCAATCAGAGCACAGCCAAGCTCCCACCCAATCAGTTCAAACCCCCACTAGCAGTTAAAAGGAAGAAACAGCTGCGATCACACATTGCTCCCAGAAGCACGAAGCTGAAGCCTGAAGATGACGAATGAGACTTCGAAACGTCGCCAAGACACTTCCAATTTACGCGGGAGAAGACCCGAATAACCAAAGACCTACATACAAACACCGCGAAAACCTCAGAAAACACACACACACACACACACACACACACACACACACACACACACACACACATATATATGTATATATATATAAATATATAAATATATATATACATACATACATATATATATATTTGTTTTCTGAGGTTTCGCGGGTGTTTGTATGTAGGTCTTTGGTTATTCGGTTTTCTCCAGCGTAAAATTGGAAGTGTCTTGGCGGCGTCTCATTCGTCATCTTCAGGCTTCAGCCGCTTCTGGGAGCAATGTGATCGCAGCTGTTCTTCCTTTAACTGCTAGTGGGGATTTGAACTGATTGGGTGGGAGCTTGGCTGTGCTCTGATTGGATGGGGGTTTTGTGCCTGATTGGCTGGGGTGTGTCCTGTGTTGGTGGGGCTTGTTGTGCTCAGTTTAGTCTGTGTTGCAGGGATTTGAGCTGGTGAGCTGCATAGCTGTTGTTTGGCTTTGTGGTCGTGCTACATCTTCATAGTGGGTGTCAGTCTGCTGCATGTATGGATTGGAGGGTTTGAAATGGCTAATGTTGCAGCTGCGGTCTGGCTTCTGGTCCTGGTCGTGCTTCATGATCAGTGTGGGTTTGGGTCTGCTGGGTGGATGTGGTGACATCCTGTGTGGACCTCGTGAGTGTGGGTCTGTGTCATTCGTGTTAGGGACTGTTGTCAATAAGGGCGGGTTTCAAATGGCTGGTAGGCGGAGGTGTCATCTCGTTGTTCATGCTGTGTGGCGTTTATCTCAATGGCTTCTCTGATTATTCTGTTGTTAAAGTGTTCAGTTTTGGCGATAGTTCTGGTCTTTAAAGTCAATATCGTGTCCTGTGACTTTAAAGTGTTGGACCAGGAAGAAGTTGGTTCTCTTTGAATGAGTTCTTGTGTTCTTCAATGCACTTATTCTTCTGTTGGTTTGTCCAATGTATGTGGTGGGCAGGCGTGCATGGATTTCATATACTCCTTGATTTTCTAACTCAATTTTGTCTTTGGGGTTTCTTAGGATGGTGGATATTTTTTGGTTTGTGCAGAATGCTGTCTTGATGTTATGTTTGTGGAGGATCTTGCTGATTCTGTCTGTGGTGCCTTTTATATATGGGAGGAGGGCTGTGCCGTTTTCTTGCTCTCTGTCTTGGGTTTTAGTGGGGGATTCTTTTTGGATTAGTTTGGTAATCTTATTTCTCTGGAATCGATTGGATGTTAGTACGTTTGTGAGAGTGTGTAGTTCGGTTTTTAGGTGTTGTTCGTCAGCTAAGCATTTTGTTCTAGAGATGAGTGTCTTGGCTACGGAGTTGATCTGTGCTGGGTGGTGGTGTGAGAGTGCATGCAGATAGCGGTTTGTGTGTGTTTTCTTCTGGTAGATGGTGTGTCCTAGGGAGCCATTGGGTTTCTTGTAGACTACTCCAAGACCCTGCATACAAGCCCCTAAAAACAGACCCCACCACCTACCTAGAAAAAACCACTAGATCCAAAATAAAAGCCTCCCCCATCAGCGAAGAAATCCAACAAAGAATCATTCCCAGAGAGAAATCATCCAGATGCCCTAAGCTCTACGGCCTCCCCAAGATACACAAAGAAGGAACCCCACTCAGACCCATAGTCAGCTCCATAGGCTCACCTCTACAAAACCTAGCCAAATTTCTCGCCAAACAACTACAGCCCTATGCAGAATCCATCGCCTCACACGTAAAAAACTCATTCCAGTTCATAGAGATCATAAAGAAACAAAACTTACAGCCCAGCGACCTACTCGTGAGCTTTGATGTCATATCCCTCTTCACCCAAGTGCCAATCAAAGAAGCCTTGACAGCTATCCAAAACAAATATAACCCCCCCAAGCACATCCTAGAGCTGACCAACCACTGCCTATCCAACACAAACTTCATCTATAACGGACAAAAATACAAACAAATAGAAGGAGCACCCATGGGATCACCCCTCTCACCTGTCATTGCCAACCTCTACATGGAACACTTTGAAACCCAAGCACTAGAAAAATCTGATCACAAACCCAAACTCTGGCTCAGATACGTGACGACACCTTCATAATCTGGCCACACGGAAAGAAAAACTTGAAAACTTCCTCACACACCTCAATAGCCTACACCCCAAAATACAGTTCACCATGGAAACAGAAGTTAACAACCAACTTCCTTCCTAGATGTCTTAGTCTACAAGAAACCCAATGGCTCCCTAGGACACACCATCTACCAGAAGAAAACACACACAAACCGCTATCTGCATGCACTCTCACACCACCACCCAGCACAGATCAACTCCGTAGCCAAGACACTCATCTCTAGAACAAAATGCTTAGCTGACGAACAACACCTAAAAACCGAACTACACACTCTCACAAACGTACTAACATCCAATCGATTCCAGAGAAATAAGATTACCAAACTAATCCAAAAAGAACCCCCCACTAAAACCCAAGACAGAGAGCAAGAAAACGGCACAGCCCTCCTCCCATATATAAAAGGCACCACAGACAGAATCAGCAAGATCCTCCACAAACATAACATCAAGACAGCATTCTGCACAAACCAAAAAATATCCACCATCCTAAGAAACCCCAAAGACAAAATTGAGTTAGAAAATCAAGGAGTATATGAAATCCCATGCACCGCCTGCCCCACCACATACATTGGACAAACCAACAGAAGAATAAGTGCACGCATTGAAGAACACAAGAACTCATTCAAAAAAGAGGAACCAACTTCTTCCCTGGTCCAACACTTTAAAGTCACAGGACACGATATTGACTTTAAAAGACCAGAACTATCGCCAAAACTGAACACTTTAACAACAGAATAATCAGAGAAGCCATTGAGATAGAAAACGCCCACACAGCATGAACAAACGAGATGATACCTCCGCCTACCAGCCATTTGAAACCCGCCCTTATTGACAAACGAGTCCCTAACACGAGGAATGACACCAGACCCACACTCACGAGGTCCACACAGGATGTCACCACCGCACATCCACCCAGAAAGCAGACCCAAACCCACACTGATCATGAAGCACGACCAAGGACCAGAAGCCAGACCGCAGCTGCAACATTAGCCATTTCAAACCCCTCCAATCCATACATGCAGCAGACTGACACCCACTATGAAGATGTAGCACGACCACAAAGCCAAACAACAGCTATGCAGCTCACCAGCTCAAATCCCCCTGCAACACAGACTAAACTGAGCACAAACAAGCCCCCACCAACACAGGACACACCCCCAGCCAATCAGAGCACAAAAACCCCCCCATCCAATCAGAGCACAGCCAAGCTCCCACCCAATCAGTTCAAACCCCCACTAGCAGTTAAAAGGAAGAAACAGCTGCGATCACACATTGCTCCCAGAAGCACGAAGCTGAAGCCTGAAGATGACGAATGAGACTTCGTCGAAACGTCGCCAAGACACTTCCAATTTTACGGAGAAAACCGAATAACCAAAGACCTACATATATATATATATATATATATATATATATATATATATATATATATATATATATATATATATATATATATATATCAACCAAAGACCTATATATATATATATATATATATATATATATATATATATATATATATATATATATATATATATATAGTGATCTAATTCTCTTAACATCAACATTCATAAAACTGAATTCCACTGAGAAAACTAATAGGCCAAATATGAGTTTGCTGAACTATTTAAAGATAGAGATTAATTGATGTATAATTAAGTTTCCTTTAACAGAAAATTGAAATATATTGAATGCAAAGTTTTTTTGGAGCTGACATGGATTTCCTGGAACTAAACTTTATGTTTGACCCCCCAATGAGAAAGTTCCCTTCAACTTTCAATTCAATTAATTCTCAATTAGTTCCCTTCAATTAGTTCTCAAATTTTACATGATTTTCTCTTTCAGTGAAGAATCAACTAAACCAGTGAGATGATTGGAGGAAACTGCACTGAGGTGGAAGAGTTTATTCTTCTAGGATTCACAGATCACGTAACTCTACAACATGCACTCTTTGTGATATTTTTATTGATTTATATTATCACTGTTCTGGGGAATGTTGGGATCATCATGGTTGTGAAAAATGATTCTCACCTTCAAACCCCCATGTATTTCCTTCTGAGCAACTTATCCTTCTTAGACCTTTGCTATTCATCCGTTGTCACCCCAAAGATGCTGATGAATTTCCTGGTACAGAGGAAAGTCATCTCATACACTGAATGTTTCTTACAGCAATACTTTTATTGCTGTTTTGCAACTACTGAATGCTGCTTTGTGGCTGTGATGGCATATGACCGATATGTGGCCATCTGCAACCCACTGAATATACCACCACCATGTCCAAAACTGTCTGCATTCCATTAGTGATGTTTTGCTATATAGCTGGACTTTTGAATTCATCCATACAAGTGGGATTTCGGTTAAGATTAACCTGCTGTGATTCGAACATCATCAACCATTTCTTTTGTGATGGACCTCCTCTGACTCACCTTTATTGTTCTGACATCCAACTCGTTCAGATTCTACTCTTTGCCTTTGTAGGATTTAATGAGGTTGCAACTACATCCATAGTGGTAATCTCCTATTGCTGTATCATCGTCACAGTCCTCAAATGCGTTCACTTGAAAGTATTTACAAAGCATTCTCTACCTGCTCTTCCCACCTGATTGTTGTCTGCACTTTCTATGGGACTCTTATTTTCATGTACCTGCGCCCCAGCTCCAGCTATTCCTTGGAGCAAGACAAGATCGTATCAGTCTTTTATGTTGTGATCATTCCTAAGCTGAATCCCATCATATATAGTTTCAGGAATAGAGAATTTAGAAATGCCATGAAAAAAACATTTCAAAAAACAATCACCTCCAAGTGACTTGCACACAAAATTTAGGAGAACATATTTATGCTATTCATTTGCCATGAATGCATTATATCCCATTTATATAAAAAAACACCTTTGTGGTATCTACAATTGTTTTAGGGTAATTTTTTAAGCTATTCTTTCGTCAGCTAGGCAGTGTCGTCTGGCGACACCCAGGGGAAGGGCCTTCTCTGTGGGGGCTTCCGCCCTCTGGAACGAGCTCCCCCCAGGACTTCGTCAACTCTCGGACCTTCGAACCTTCCATCGGGAGCTTAAAACACACTTATTTATGTGCGCAGGACTGGACTAGATTTTTTAAATTTTTAAATTTTTAAATTTTAAATTTATATCGATTTTAATTGGTCTTAGTATTTATATTAGTTTTAATAATTCGGCTGTTAGAATAAGTTTTTTACTTGTGTTCTTAATTTGTATTTATATGTTCTTTTTTATATGCCTGTGAACCGCCCTGAGTCCTTCGGGAGATAGGGCGGTATACAAATATGATTAAATAAAATAAAATAAAATAAAATAAGCTTTTTTGCTGGATTTCTTTTATGCATGCAATGGATTTTCTTTGTCATATCACTGAGCAGAACAAATTCCCTTCATGAAATCCCCATTCCAATAGCCCTAACAGATTGATTATCCTTTTTGTGTCCGTAGATTGCGTGGAGGAATTAGCTTCATAAGGAAAGTTGCTCCATCTCTCCAAGTTTCTGTTGTAATGTTGTAATCAAAATGACTGCTCAGTCCTCCATATTTTATCATTCTTCCCTTCTGGAAGCTGCCTTGTTTCTGAAAGGAAACACCCGTTTCCCTGTTTGGGAGTTATAGAGCTAAAGATAGAACACAATTTTTCTAGTTTTCATTATTGGCAGCCAGTATTAATGATACTATAATCCTACATATGTACATATATAATTTCAGTGAGATTTATTTAGAGAAACAACTATAAAATTCTAATGCAAGCTCTAGATAGCCAAGGATTACCAATTATAAAGATTTTATAGCTTTCTAATGCCTAGGTGAAAGCAAGTGTTGACAATAACTGACTAGGCAAAAAACATGTCAAAACATATATTTATAAGGATTTGTTTTAAAAAAAATGTGTTACAAGTGTTTCAAATTACATATTTTTATATGGATTGTCCTTTTAAAAAGATGATGATAATTTATTTAGTCTTAGGAGCCAGAAATAAAACTTTAATATAAATTAGGTTCTTAAAGGTTTGTTTGTTTTGCTTTTATTCTCTATAATGATATGTGTGAATTAACAGAGAACAATATGTTAAAAAGTTGTATATAACCTTTTCATTTTACCAGCTAACAGCATTATTGTCACCCCTATTCTTTGGCCATTTCTCCTGGTGGCCATAAGTAATTTAATGCATTGAATTTATTTTTTTCAAGAAGATACTTCTAATAAGTAGTGGCAGTTGTGCTTTTTTTTTTTAGATTTTTCTCCCCCACCCTGCAAGGAACAGCAGGAATAACTTCATTGGCAGCCATTGTTTGGGGACAATTTGTGAAGGCACAACTGCCACTGATAATGAACTCCCACTATGAGAAGTAGCTTCTTGAAAAATTCAACTCAATGTATTAAATTTGTTATGGCCACCCACTCTATTACTGTAGATGCTGGATAGCTTACAAAATTCCCCAAACAATTAAAATAATTAAAACAGACATAAACAGGCAGCATGGACTGAAAGAACCAGAACAATAAATAGTACAGATATGACAGAGGCTGTTTAAGTTTAAGAGATCCTTCCACCAAGCTAAAATGTGGACTGAGAATACAGCATTAATGTTCCACAATAACACCAGAAATAGCTGGGAGCAGTTCCATTTCATTATTTGTTACTTCTGATTGACCCAATAATGAAATTCCCTGCAAAGAGTAGAATGTGAATTAACGTGTCTATTAACTGAATTGAAGTAATTGCAATGTCACATCCATTTGGTTTTCTCATTCTGCAATGACCATCTTTCAAAATGCTTCCCAGTCTGGCCTAAAGTTATAGTATGCCACATAATAGCCTATCCAAATACTAACCAGATCTGAATTTGTTTAGCTCACATATGGTCAACCAGATGCTGTTCCCTGAAACATATCACAGCATATTTTCATTCTATTTCATTTTATGGGGCAACCACAAACACTAGTGGGGAGGATTTCAAAATAACTATAGCCTTTTTTAATAAGCCACTTTGGTTCAGAGGATATGGAAACCAGGAGATTATGAATTATAGACTCCCTTCATCATAAAAGCCAGCTGGGTGACCTCTCTCAACCCAACACATTTCACAGGGTTGTTCTGGTGGGAAAAATGGGAGGCAGAAGTATTAGGCATGTTTTCCACCTTACTTTAACTATTTATAAACATATATAAATACTATAAACACACACACACACAGACATACACATAAAATCACATTAATGACATCTTCTTGCCCTAAAAAAAGCCACCCAATTACTCTAATTTCTTCTTAAAACCCAGAATACTGAGCTTACAATATATGGATGGCAACAACTGTACCACCATGGATGAATTCATTCTTGTGGGATTTACTGATCAATTAGAACTACAGATCATCCTATTCATAATCTTCCTTCTGGCTTATATTATTCTGGTGGGAAATACTGCAGTTATTGCAATAAAAAGGATTGATTCTCCTCTTCAGACCCAAATGTACTTCTTCCTCCGCAATTTGTCCTTCCTCGACATGTGCTACGCCTCCATCATTATCCCCAAGCTATTAGTGGATTTCTTAGGACATAGAAAAACCATTTTGTATTCTAGGTGTATGACCAGTTATATTTTTATGCTGTTTCCGCAACCCCAGAAATTTATCTCATAGTGTTATGGCATACAATCGCTATGTAGCTGTTTGTAATACCTTGCTGTATACTGTCATCATGTCTCATAGACTACGTGTTTGGCTGCTATTGGGGTCCTATGCATGTGGGTTTCTAAATGCAACTATACAGTTTTACCTTTAAAATATCATTTGTTGACTCCAACGTCATCAACCATTTCTTCTGTGACTGGCCATCTTTAATCAAACTGGCCGGCTCCGATGTCTTAATCGAATCCTTATTTTGTTATTGTTGGATTTAATGAAGTTACCACCACATTCATAATTCTCCTCTCTTACTGTTGCATCTTCTTTGCCATCCTCAGAATGCAGACCACAGAGGGCAAACAGAAGGCTTTCTCCACTTGCACTGCATATCTGGCCCAGAGGTGGATTCTACTTAGCTTTATTACCGGTTCGCATCGTGCCCACGTGCATGTGCAGATCACTTTTGATGACATTCGGGTCAGTGGGCGGAGCCTCCCGCCAGTTTTACTACCGGTTCAACCCACCACTGATCTTGCCACTGTCAGTTTCTTCTATGGAACCGTTCTCTTTATGTATTGGCATTCCAGCTCTAGTTTTTCCCTGGAACAGGATAAAATTGTTTCAGTGATATATACTGTGGCAATTCCCTTTCTCAATCCTTTGATATATAGCCTCAGGAACCGAGAGGTGAAGGTTGCCATAGTGAAAGCAAGGGAGAGACTCAGAATGTCAAAATTAAGGTGGCATCCACAGAGAAGAATGTAGCTTAGAGAAGTCTTTCAACTGACATGAGAAACATGGAGAAGAGAACATTTTAAAGCAGGGGTGACAAACTCACGTCATCATGTGGTCACATGACGTATCACAATTTTTTCCCCCTTCACTAAACTGGGCATGGGTGTGGCCAGCAGATGACTCATCCAACCCATGGACCAGGAGTTTGACACCCCTGCTGTAAAGGATAACTAAAGCAAACCAAAGATTGAAAAAAATAATGCTGAAATTTTGCCAAGAAAATCATAGGGAGTTGTTGAGACAGTCTCAAGAATTGGACATGACTGAACAGATATCCAGAATATCCTCTGGAGCATATACTTCTTACCTGTTCCAAATTAACTATGTTCCACCTTTATTAGAAAAGTTGTAACTTGTGGTGGTAAAGAGATGGAAATAATAATTTATTTTATTATTTAATTAATTTATGTCCTGCCCCATTCCCAAATGACTCTGAGCTTTTGGAAATTTGACCATATTGTATATGGTCATACTCTTATATATTGTATGTCTTTTTAGTGTATTTATAAATTGTTGTTTGTAAAGATAGTAATTTGCATAATCTACAATAGAAGATATTGTCTCTACATATCCTTGCATGCCTTTTGATATATCCATATTTGTTTTTTTTGCATATTCACATTATACTTTATATTTTCCCCCTGCTATGCCAGACACATTTATGACTTACAGAACTTTCAACATACACTTAGAATACATCATCTAGTTTGGAAAGTATTGAGGATTTGGGAATGTGTCCTGCTAATCCTTTATCTCTTTTCTTTATAATTCTGGCAAAGAAGACAGTTTACAAGCTTGCTAGAATTCAAAATCAGCACTGATTTGTATCAAGGATGCTATGTTAGCTTTCAAAGCATTTCTTTATTTCCTCTCACACCTGGAGAACATTCCAGCCTTATCTCCAATTCCTGGATTAATTATAATTACTTTCCTTTTTTTCTTGTTATTATGCCCATACCTTGTATTTTGATCAAATCACTACAGTGTTATGTATTGCTGACATATTTGCTCTTGGCTGCCCCAGTATTCTTCTGGAACTCTAATTCTTGGTAAAGACACCATTTTCCAGTTAAGCTTCACCAAACCAGCTACATCTTTAATAACAGCAGACAATTTTTGCCCTGAACATTGTCCTTGCCATATTGGATGTCTGGCTCTGTCTATCTGTCAAGTATTTTTCTTGCCTTTTTATTCAAAGCTGAGGAAGGTCCTCAGGCAATTAGAAAGAGTGTACATTTCTTTATTCCAAAATATGGACACTGGCAAAAGTTGAATTGAGCTGGTTTGTATATTACACTGCCTCAAACTTAATTACAGTACTCAATATCTAAACTTGTACGAACCCCACCTGCATGTTTGGGTTCTAGCAGAAGAGTTTAGTGGAAAAGGAAGAATAATTAAGAATTGAAGGCTGATTTTTTCCAGAGGTCTTTTGGGGCATGATGCCGCATATTCTGTTTTGGCTTTATTTTATTAAGTACTGGGATCACTGAGAGTCTTGGATTGCAGCAACATACAATCTGTTAAGTAAGTAAGCAAGTAAGTAAATATATACATGTATGCTTACATAAGGTAAGGTAAAGGTTCCCCTCGCACATATGTGCTAGTCATTCCCGACTCTAGGGGGCAGTGCTCATCTCCGTTTCAAAGCCGAAGAGCCAGCACTGTCCAAAGACATCTCCATAGTCATGTGGCCGGCATGACTAAACACCAAAGGCACACAGAACACTGTTACCTTCCCACCAAAGGTGGTCCCTATTTTTCTACTTGCATTTTTTATGTGTTTTCGAACTGCTAGGTTGGCAGAGGCTTGGACAAGTAATGGGAGCTCACCCCTTTATGCGGTACTAGGGATTTGAAACACTGAACTGCCGACTTTTCGATCGACAAGCTCAACATCTTAGCCACTGGCCACCGCATCCCGGATGCATGCATACATATATACATATGAGACATGACATCTTTTCAAAATAAAGGTGTAGCTTAGATTCCTCCCCCCTGCCCTGTCAAACTGAAACATCACTATCCCACACTGTGTGTGATAATCAATCCTTGTTTGACTTTCTCTACAGGTAATTCTGAGCCACAGATCAAAAGAAGGCTTGGTCAAGACTTGGACAGACCTGAATTATCAATGTTCATTGACTTTTTTTTTTAATGCCATGGAGTATGGAAGGAGCTTTTTTTAAAATGTATTTTTAATTCTCTTGAGCAGTAATTAAAATACAAAAATAATAAGCAGAGAAAAATGGTATGTTTTGATGTTCAGGACATGGAGTATCTTTCATGATCATTTAAGACTCTATTTAGAACTGTTTTACAAAATTATCCAACAAACACACACACACACACACTTCTTTTATTACTCTATGGTTATAACTTTACTGAGTATGCATTTTTAAAAGAGGATTAAAAGTAGTTCATATCTCTCCCTACTAATACCCAGGATACTAATGATATCGAACACCCAGGATAATGCCTAATTCCCAACTAACATCCAGGATGATTAAAAGTGGTTCACAAGTTTCCCCACTGTTTACATCCAGAGATAATGCATGCAACCACAACATTTCTGGGTTGTAAATTGATTGCCAAGAGTGTTGTTAGCTCAGCTACTCTTCAAGAGACTTATTTATTAATCTGAGTAAAATATTTATTTGATCAGTGTTGTACAATCAGCAGAGAGCTAATTTTTTAAATATGCCTCTGCCAAAATAGATCAGGGACAAAATAATTTATTATTTGGATATGTTGTGTCTGAGGGAACTGGTCCATAACAAGATCATCAAAGTGGTGAATAAGATAGAACTATGTATATAAGTAAAGGGTTTTACATGCATGCACATGTCTCAGAAACACAAAATAATATGTGAGAATTGTCAACAGCATACTAAAATTTTAGAAATCCTGTCTATCATGAAGATTGTCATCCCAAGTCAGCTGATTACTAAAAGCAAAGACATGTAATTAAAATCCATGATCTGCTCTTGCAGAGGCTAATATTATCAAACTTTTGAAGCAAAATTTGACAAACTCCCTGATACTCAATCTATACTTATTAAAAGTTGGCAATATCAGATATACACAATCAGCCTGGTCATTCTCAGACTGAAAAATCTCCCCTGAATCAATGAGCTGAAAAGAGAACAAAGTTCCTACATCATTAGCAATCGGAAGAATAAACAAGTTCAACTGTTTTTCAAGTTTTCTCTCTTCAAATCTTCACCAAATCTTCTATCTATTCTGGTAGTGTGAAAGAATAATTATAGTATTAATGTATTATTACAATTAATATAATACTGAGTAAGTACATCAGGCTGCCGTATCGCTAAATGATATTATAATTATAACATCAAAAGAACCATTATAAACTTTTTCAAAAAGAATTGTTGGCCTCAATAAATATTATAGTATCAGAGGCAATCACATGGGAGAGATATGTAAAAAAAATTCAAGATGGCAGCTGCAACTACACATTCAAAACTCTGCAAGCAATGCATCTAAAAAAAGGACAGAGTTTTGATTCCAGGATTGTGGCCAAATCATGATTATTTTGACTTCACCGTCTTCCATGGCTGTCTGATACTAATATATCCTTAAGGTCTTTTTCAGGAACACATTCAGATGATCTCAAAACACCTTTTTTTCTTCTAAAAATGTTAACCAAAGGCTGCTTGGGTTCACCAGTACAGACTATAGGGAAGTCTGCAGATTATGGATACTGTAACATCTAAATACTACATGTCACCCCTGTTAATCAAAAGAAGACAATCATTTATGGCTGAGAAACACACTTCTTTTCTGTCATGCTTTCTCCCCCAACCCCTTTGGTCATGAAAATTGCATGGATATATCAGATTACTGGATTGGTCTATATTGCAGAAATGTACATTTTATAGCCTCCCGCTGTTTCTCAAACTTAGGAATGTGTTATTTTAACTTTTTAAGCATACTCCGAGCTTTAACAAATTCAAATGACCATAAAGGAAGGAAAAGTGATTCCTAAGAATTGCTGCACACACTGGCCAAAATCCATGCACAGTTTTGTGTAGGAGCCCCAGGCTGCCTCAACAGTTAAAATTGTGCCCTGTGCTGCTCCAGTTAAAAAAGGAGTTCAAATGCTTTTTAAAACAGAGGACATTTTTGTGGCCTCTGCAGTTCTAAGATATCAGCAAAACATCTTCTTAGGGATGATGCCCCTAAGAAAGTAAGAAGCAGATGCTGATCGTGGCATTCAGCTAAAATTGGTCCTATTCAAATCCATCCTATTTGCAGATTAGAATTAAGGAGGGGATATGGGAAGATAGAGAAGAGGAGGAGACAGAATAAGCAGGGACAAACTCCACTTATTATGAAGGGTGTTTTATTTGCCTCCTAGTGTTACTCAGAAGGAGCTCTTCAATACTTATTAACCAAATAGATGTCAGAGTCATTTCCCCTGCCTGCCTTATCAATGATTTCTTTTCAGGAAGAACTCATGTGCCATCTCAAGCCTTCTTAGGGACATGAGCCTTATGAAGCCATAGTTTTATAATAAAGGAGACCATTATGAGAGAAAATATCCTGACTTTTATTCTGATATACTTTAAGTAATACTTTCTCTGCCAGTAGTCTTCAAGAAATACATTAGAAAGCTACACAACCACAAATATAGGAATGCTGGAACTTCCTTTAGGTTTCCTTCTGAGAAATGCATTTTCTTTGTCAATCCAAAGGACGGGTTTTTATGAGCACTTGGTTGATAGAGTCTGTATTTATATTATCACTTGGTTACCCTGACAGTACATAAGAAAATCTATTCAGCAGATTGATGGAGAAAAAACTTTTCTCTTCACCAGCCTTTGAAAAGCTCCTTTTACCTCTTTGTTCCTCAGACTATAAATCAGAGGATTCAGCATGGGGATCACCATCGTGTAGAAGACAGAGGTAATTCTGTTAGAGTACCTTCCATGGATTGCATTAGGCTGGCAGTATATTAGGAGAATTGTCACATGGAAGACTGAGATTGCTGTGAAGTGAGAGGCACAAGTGGAGAAAGCCTTGCATTTTCCCTTGCTGGAGTTAATCTTTGAAACACACACGATAATCAAAATGTAGGACGTGAGAATAATGGTGATAGTACTACTCTCCACAAAGGTGGCAAAAATGAAAAGCAGCATCTTATTGAGCTGGGTGTCTGAACAAGACAGAGTTAACACCGGCACAACATCACAAAAGAAGTGGTTGATGATATTTCCACAGAACGGTAGCCGAAAAGCAGAGATCGTATGAACTAGAGCACAAATAATGCCCCACAGATAAGAACTAAGCACTAGAAAGATGCAAACGTTTCTGGACATAATCACAGTATACAATAAAGGATTACAAATGGCCACATACCGGTCATATGCCATTGCAGCCAAGACAAATGATTCAGCAACAACAAACATGATGAACAGGTACATCTGAACTGCACATGCAAAGAAACAAATGCTTTTTACTGCAGAGGCAGTATCCATCAACACTTTGGGTGTTATAGATGAAGAGTAACAAATGTTAATCAAGGATAGGTGGCTGAGGAAGAAATAAATTGGGGTATGGAGACGAGAGTCAACCTTGATTAACAGGAAGATCCCAAGATTTCCCACCACGGTTTTAATGTAGATCACAAGAAAGATCAGAAAGAGAATGGCCTGTAGATCTTCTGGATAGTCTGAGAAACCCAAAAGAATGAATTGGGTCACCAGTGTGTAATTTCTTTTCTCCATTCCTTTCAGATCACAAACTGGAAAGTATCACATTTAATACAATATGAAGAGACACTTGACCTAGAAACCAGCTAAAGAACATGATGATTTATTTCTGCATCTTATTTTGTTCTTCAAAGAGTGATTTCTTTTTTCACCTGTGAATGATACTTCTTGTGGGGGGGAGGGGGAGAGAAAAAGAAATAAAGAAAATAGCAATAAAGGAATGTTCATCAATATTGTTTTTTTTTTAAAAAAAAATCAGCTTGTGACTGCCAAACCAATCACTTACTAAAATTAATCAAAGTATTTAAAAAGAGATTTTAAGTAAAATCCTTCATAATGTTGCAATCCCAGTTGCAGTTATTTTTCTATAACCTATTGGACCTACTGTTTGTCTGTCTGTCTGTCTGTCTGTCTGTCTATCCATCTATTTATCTATCATCTATCTATCTATCTATCTATCTATCTATCTATCTATCTATCTATCTATCTGTCTGTCTGTCTGTCTGTCTGTATTTCTCATCAGTGATAAAGTTGGGGCATCAGTCAAAGAGAACTCCATTGCTAATTGGATGATGGACTGTGTAAGAAAGATCCACCAGGACCAGCCATTATGGGGAAATAGTCTCGCATTAATCAATGTTTCTATGAAGGTCGGAAGTGCTTGAATTTCTTGGCAGTGAGAACAGTTGAAGTTTTAAACATATTTCCGAACTTAGAGCTGTTAGAAAATTATTGTGAATAATTTCCAGCTTAGTTAGCACCCGCTACACTAATAGTCAATCTCTACATCCAGATGAGAGCAAGCACACAAATCCCTCAGTACAACTAACAAAAATATAACTTTATATTTTTTACGAAACATCAGCAGACATCAGAACACTTAACTGGCAAAATGGATAATAGGCGGCAAAATCAGGAAAAAGAGACATGAACAGGTACAAGTTTATGTCTATCAAAAGGGGCATAACTTTTCAGAACTACTACTAGAAATTAGACTGTAAGTAATTAGCATAGATAGTCCATAAAGGAGCTTTCCCTTTGATTATTCAGCTTTAATCCCTTATGTCCATAGTACTAACAGAATACTGATGAAAATAAGACACTAATGATCATTCCTCTATTCTGCACCATGAAAGGAACAATTTGGTGGTATGGAAAGCCTCCAAAGTCATACTTTTTTCACATAATATTTTACTAGGTCTCTTTCGGTTGCAAGCACATGTACCTTCCATATGTTGATTACAGTATACATGGATAAATAAAAACACTCTCGGATTGCAACCTGTAGTAGTCATCTTCAAATTACCACAAAATGAGAAACAAAATTGAAAGTCCCCTACTCAAGTTATCAGAATCAACACTTAACTATATGGACAGCTTTCTGGTTTTCACAGGGCTCAGACCGAAGGGTGCCTGTTGGATTAGAAAGTGAATGGATTCCAATTTGTCAAGAGGGTCCTAAGCATTGCTCTGCAAAGCTTCTAAGAGGCAATTCAATTTGACAAAGCTTTGACCAAATTACCTCTTTGAAGCAGTTTCTAAACTGAAGCAAGGTTTAATTCAAAGATCCTGCTTCCCCGTTACTGCCTATGTGCAAATCTTTTTTCCCCAAAAAACTAGATTGGTTCTTGAGTAGAATAAATTTTCCCTGAGGGCCAACTTGCAAATAATTGAATCATGCTTTCTTCAAATTTCAGATCTCCTGTTTGATTTTCAAACTTTAAGTTAGATTGAGCTAAATTTAATTTTATTCCAGAATTTACCAGGTGCCATCTGACATTAGAAAGCAACAGAGCAGCCCTAGACACCTGCAGTTGCCCAGCCAATGACAACAGACTCCTCTTCCTTGACCTGAAAGGCAAATGCTACTGGAATGCATGAGGGGCCCTTTTTCAAAGATCTCTGTGCCCTTTGGGATGTGATCTCTGAAGTACTTTAAATTTGTCTCCTCAAGAGGAGGGATTCCTCAAGCAATATCGACAACAGTGAAAGATTTCTATAAGAGTTGCATATTTTTGCTTTCGCATAGCTTTGTCTTCTCTTATCCAGCCAGGCATCAGCTTTCTTTTCCAAACTTTAACATCCAGGAGCCTGAGCCAAACTATTCTTTTATGTGAAAAAAGAGAGATCACAGCAGCCCTATACACAGTGGTGGGATTCAGCCATTTTGCACCACTTTGGGAGAATCGGTTGTTAACTTTCTGAGCAGTTTGGCAAACTGGTTGTTGGAAGAAATCATTAGAGCAGAGAAGTGGTTGTTAAATTACTTGAATCCCACCACTGCCTATACATGTCTCTTTGAAGGTTGAGTCATGGCAACTGGACTTATTTTCTTATTGGTTTGAGACATTTCACTGCTCCTACAAGCAGCTTCATCAGTCAGAGCAAGAGCCTTTGGAATGTACCAACTCTTTCTTCGGGGAGGAAACCCCTGAGGTTGATGCTGGAGGAGTTGGTACATTCCAATGCCTAACTAACTTGCTCTGACTAAGGAACCTACTTGGATGACTAGTAAAATGTCTCCAATAAGAAAATAAGCCCAATTGTCAAATTCAACTTTCAGACAGATTTACCTGGATGACTGAGAATCTTTATCAACATCCTTCTGAAGCATTCTGGCTTACTTGATCAGTGATCCTTTATGATCACTATTATCCAGAAACACTACACTACTAACCAGAGCATATAAAACATTTGCTAGACCAATTCTTGAATACAGCTCGCCTGTCTGGAACCCATACCTCATTTCGGACATTAATACAATTGAGCGTGTCCAGAAATATTTTACAAGAAGAGTTCTCCACTCCTCTGATTACAACAAAATACCTTATGACACCAGACTTGAAATCCTTTAAGGTTTAGAAAATTTAGAACTCCACTGCCTTCGACATGACCTGAGTTTAACTCATAGAATCATCTATTACAACGTCCTTCCTGTTGAAGACTACTTCAGCTTCAATCACAACAATACATGAGCACACAATAGATTTAAGCTTAATGTGAATCGCTCCAATCTTGATTGCAGAAAATATGACTTCAGTAACAGAGTTGTTAATGCCTGGAATGCACTACCTGACTCTGTTGTCTCTTCCCAAAATCCCCAAAGCTTTAACCAAAAACTATCTACTATTGACCTCACCCCATTCCTAAGAGGTCTGTAAATAAGAGCACCAACGTGCCTACTGTTCCTGTCCTAATGTTCCCTTTGATTGTATCCAATTTCATATAGTTATTACATACTTATGATTATATTTATGCTTATATATGGTATAGTCATTTCATGCTTATGCTTATATGTGACAAATAAATAAATAAAATAAATAAATGATGTGTACTTATCAGTAGATTGTGAAACTGGAGGGGAGATGAATTGTTCAGATCACTTTTTTTGACATACAATTTTATTCATATGGAATCTCCCCCAAAAAACTGGGGAGGGAAATAAGGAGAGTGAACTGAAAATGCATGTATTTCTCTAAAAAATTACTAATGCCTATTTCATTGTTATATTTTAAAAGCTCTTGAAACTTCTGATGTCTACATCTGTATCTGGAGCCACATTATATTAATAGCCCACATTTTCTCCATTTCTCAGAAGGCAGCAGAGAAGCATTTAGTTGCTCTGGGCTGAGACTGAAAAAATTAAACAGGCTCAGATCAATTAGTTCTTGAATAGGAGACCTCTGACAACACTGGAAAATCCCAAGTCTTATAGTCATAAGATTGGGAAGTTAAAAAACATCTTGGAAGAAGGCAACAGCAAAGAACTTTCATAGTGTTGACATCCTTCAAGAAAATCCTATCACACCCCACACAGAGTGTCTATGAAATTGAAAGGACATATTGACACGAATCAATCTAACCCTTGCTCTTTGCTTCTGTTAAAGAAGTTGCTTGTACTATTTTGCTATGGTTAGAAATCATTTGTTAGGAATTCATTCTATAATAGAATTGTATCCTTTTCTATCTGGTTTCTCACTTCTGTAATTTGTTTCAGAGCTAGGCACATCCTTGGAGACAGTTCCCAGGAACATCTTGCTCCATAGATAAAGCCGGGGCTGCCTATGAACCCGAACACAAAAGGACAAGGGATACTCTGTAAGATAGTAAAACATGGACAGAGAGAGGAGGCCTGAACAAAGAAAGATCACGTTGGTGATGAACCTTTGTCTGATTGGATAATATTTTTTTCTATCAATGTAAAATGTATCTAATACTCTGAGCCACTCTTGCAGGGTGTGGCTATTCCTTACATGCATTTTATCTGTATTGGAAATAGTATCACCTGGACTTCTTACTTTAGCCGAAGAATAAAAACCTGGGTTTTTTTTTGCAAACCTCGAGTCGAGTCTCACTCTCTTTGGCATCTCAAAGGCTCAGGGAAACTTCTGGGACCTTACAAAAACATCAGGAATCAAGCTTGATTCGAAGAAACCATTACTTTTGCTTCTTTCTCCAGAAGCTCAAGGCAGCATAAACAGCATTTATTCTCCTTCAATTTTTCCCCAAAACTATATGTGTCAGTCTTGGCTGAATAATTGTGACTGGCCCAAAACCAGTAAGCTTCCATGTCTGAGAATTACTACCTGGTCTATCCAGTACAAGTCCAATGCCTTAGCCATTAAACATATTGTCCCCTCAATGGCTTGTTTTATTTTTTTGATTGCATGCATGGCTGACAATACTCAACAGCATTCTCTTTGTTGTTAAATGTTCAACAAAAACATTTAAAAATATATTTCCAGATCATCTTTAGTCTTCAAACGCTTCCAAGATTAGTATACTTTGATTTATTACCAAAACCAGAGAAAGTGAATTTTTATAAATGGCCTACCTCATTCTGAAAATAAACTAATGGGATAATAATTAAGTGGCTCAGAAGAATATAGCCATACCACATCAAGGAAGTTCTCTTGATGAACAAGTGATAATGTAGGTTTTTTTTTAAAAAAAATAGAATAATCCTGTAGAATAAAGAGAAAATTAACAGCAGAGGAAACATCCTTTTCTAAATTAGCTAGTTCAAGGCTGGCCAAAGCAGTTATTGGCTTTCCTCTGTCACTGGAAGCAGCTTCAGCTACAGGGTCACAGTTTTCAACTTTGAGTTATAGCCCTAGCTCCACCATCACAGACTGGCCTCATAATTACCTCTGCTTTGTTAGAAAAACCCTTCAACCGTATCTTACAATCTGCTGAAGACCATCTGAAAGGGTACAAAGGTATCTTATGGCTAGAATGTCACGTGGCCTTTAGCAGCTTTTTCATCATACTGCTGAAAATATCCTAATTTTATTAGCAAATGTTGGACTTTATTGACTGTTTTAAAAGGTGTCTTTTTTCACATTTGTCAACTGTCCACAGTGATATTATTTCCTGGCACACAGTAAACAATTTTGTGCCACAAGCAGGACATATGGCCCCCAACAAAATGCATAGAGGAAGGTGCAGTGTATGAACTTCTAAATCATTTCACTGGTTTTCCTCAATGAATCCTCCCAGGCTCCCTTCAGCAAACAGTTAAATCACAAGTAAAAACTATCGGAAGAAAGACATAAGCAAGTATAAAACTGAATGTTATTCTTGTGTCCCCAGAGTGAGTGAGATCATGATTCAGAAGCACTTGGGGAAAGAATAAATGGTTTTCAGCAATTCATAGTTCCAGATAAACAAGTATACAACAGCAAGAAGCTGAATTTCATAGCAAGGTTACAGTGAGAAGACCTGTTCTCTCCATTCATGCCTGCTCCAAGGTACTTTCCCTTTTTAACTGTGGCATCTGATATTATTTCCTCTATTAATCAGTTGCACTGGGTGATGACTTTGCACGTTTAGAAAGATTTGTTTCTTATAGGAGAGAAGGCATCCAAGAGTCAACCTTCCTCACTGCCTCCTATACATTTCTGCATTACATTCCATGTTGGAGCGGAAGAGCACCAATGAAGGGGAAAGATAACTGAAAATTGGAGGGCGCATCTTTTGTGAATCAGAGTGCTTCCTATTATTTCAGTTTTAACACAAATTGTAAATAGTTATAATGATGTATGCATCTTATGAAATTACAGCTGGAAAAATTATCTGACTTTAAAATAGCAGGGAAGCGATATAAATTAGAGTGGTGGAACAGATTTATTACTGATCTAAAGGAGGGCTGAAAGAGGAAAATAATAGTTTACAGTATTCAGATTTGTAGATATCAGGAACAGGATGAGTGTTCAGGAAACAAACATCTGAAATTATAATCCTGAATAAATAACTAGATTTGGCAGTGGCTGGGCTACAGGAGAAAGAGGGAAATATTGAATTGAAGTTGATTCTAAAATTTCATGTTAGTATGACAATTGAAGTAATCAGGAAAACAGTTTATAGCCTGTTATTTTTACATATTTGCTATTTTTAAAAATGTGCTTCTCTCTAGTTTCAGAGGTGTCATCAGACAAAATTAAAGACTGGCATGCTTTTCATCAAAGAAATGTCTGAAGGAAATGTCTCTATGGGAAGTGATTTTATTCTTGTGGGCTTTACAGATCAGTATACTTTTCAAATATTGTCTTTTTTGTTTTTCTCAGCTGTTTACATTTTTACCATTGTTGGAAATCTTGGCATGATTTTATTAATCAGGATTGACTCACGACTCCATACGCCTATGTACTTCTTCCTGAGTCATCTTTCTCTTATAGACATGTGCTATTCTTCTACAATTGTTCCTAAAACTCTGGTGAATTTCTTAGCAGGCAGAAAGACCATTTCATTTGCTGGATGCACCACTCAGTTATTCTTCTTTGCAGCTTGTGCTACCACTGAGGGCTACCTGCTGGCTGCCATGGCCTATGACCGTTACGTTGCAGTTTGCAAGCCTCTTCTTTACACAGTTGTCATGTCACAGAAGGTTTGTGAGGGTTTGCTGGCTGGGGCATATGTCATAGGTGTGATGAGCTCAGCTATACATACCATCTCTATATTTCGTCTCCCATTCTGTCATTCTCATAAAATCAACCACTTTTTTTGCGATGGGCCTCCACTCCTAACCCTAGCCTGCTCAGACACTCATTTCAATGAGAGACTTCTTTTTGCTGTGGTTGGGTTCAACATCTTGATCACCACTGCAGTCATTCTAGCATCCTATTTGTCTGTCCTCACCACTGTACTGACTATCCACTCTACTGAAGGCAGGTGCAAAGCGTTCTCCACCTGTGCTTCCCACTTGGTCACTGTTACATTGTTCTATGGAAGTTCCCTTTTCATGTATTCACGGCCAAGCTCAAGCCATTCCTTGGATCAGGACAAGGTGGTTTCTGTGTTGTACTCAGTTACAATCCCCATGCTTAACCCACTCATTTACAGCATGAGGAACAAGGAAGTGAAGGATGCTCTTAGAAGAACAAGAGGCAGATTCCATTCTTCATGGTGCCAATGGCACCAAGTAGTGCAATCTCAGCAAATACAGTACAGACGAACCTTTTTCCCCCCCAAAAAAATAAATGGGCAGAGTAGTTAACCAAAGGTTTGAGGGGCTGGGAAGAATATGGGGAAGATGTCCTTGAAGGTCGGCTTTAATGTCTTTGAAATGCCACCCTTTCAAACAGCCATGTTTATATTTTGATCTGCTTTCGACTTAGTTCAGCAACATTGGTGCAATTCTTATTGACCTCTGTTGTATAGGATTCCCTGTTAAATTTATAGAACAGTGTATCCTCAGTCTGTATGACAAAGCCCCTACAGAATTTAGTGTCTCATTTTAAATTAACTGAAATTTTTCTGGAGTTTTGTAGAATATAAATATAGTCTGTGAAGACTCTTTTTGCAAGATGGGACAAAGTAAAAAAGAATTTGTATGAGGCTTAAATATATTCAATTCCAGAATTGAAGAAATACCGACATACTGTATAAATATAGCTTGTAATCTATAATCTGGAACTTCACTATCAAGGAAGCCATGAAGTAAACAGCTGCTTCTCAAATGTTCAATCATTTGAACATTTTGATTAAATATCCTAATCATTGTAAATAATAATTTAAAAATACCAAGATCAAAGTGCACGTATTTCAAATGTTATGAAACTATATGGCTTAAACTATGCAGGATAACAGTTAGAAGGATGATAATTAGAAACACAACTTTTCATATCTCATTAAAAAGAGATGGAAAGGAGGGAGAAAAGAAAGCTTCAAAACTTCTAGTGTTTTGCTTTATTTTTAAACATTACATCTCTTGAGTTAGTAAGTTAAATTAGTAATTTAAATTATGTGCTCCCATAAGAATACTGGCTGGAAGTATTTAAAGCACTAGTTAATAACAGGGAGAAATAATTCTCAGATTGATCTCAGAAAGTAAATGGGACCTAGAGATGAATAAGCTTAGCCAAACCTTCTAGGAACACTGGCCTTAGGTATTATCAAGAGGGATTAACTGGGTATCATAATAACATCACTGAAGCAATGGATTTGGAGCTATCTAACAGGTAATTGTCCAGTTAATTTCTTTCTGGTCTTAAAAGTGGGAAGTATTATTGTCATTCAGGTTAGTTAAATTTCTGTTTTTTCCATTTGCCCATTCGTATGTTTAGAATATGGAAGGTAGCTAAGGTAGGAATGCTGGATGCACTGTGTGCAAACAGTATACCAGATGGCACTATCTAAATAAGGAAAAAGAAAAATTGCCACCAACTGTATGACTGGGCTGCAAAACTGTTCCATTTACAGAAATTAAATTCCATACATACAAAAAAAGCTCCTATACTTTTTGTGGCATAAAAAATACTGTCTGAACCTACCCAATGCAGTTATCCTGTGCAATTAGGTTTTGCAAATGACTTCCAGGAGAAAAAGCACCTTTCTACTAGTCCAAAATTCACATAGAAGGAAACATATACTGTAGTATATGCTAAAATGCAGAAGTGTACTTTTTTTTTTTAATTCAGGAGCAATCAGAGAACGGTGTGCATAACTACAGTATGTATATTCTGTTCCCATGGATGGATAAGCGGTGCATCTACACTACCATATAATACATATAATGCAATAGGCAGATGGAAGGAAGTTTCTGGATCCAACCTTTCTTTTTTACAGTTTAGGATCTTTTTCAAGCCTATGAGCAAGGGACAGATTTTCCCTATTCCCACCAGTTTAAAATATCATCTGTGGTATTGGAATATTTATGAAATGAGTTTTAAAAAATCAAGATAAATGTGTCTACATCTGGAAATATTTACCAGCACTAATTAGCACTGACAGTTCTAGAATATATATGCTAATAGTCTTTTCTAAGGAAAAAGGGACTATGATAGGCCATTGTTTCATGAAAGACTGCTTAAGTGATTTCTACTAGTATATCATACAATATGGACACAATATGAGTGCATCTTCCAGAAGGACATATGGTGATCATGCATGTACCATCTTTCATTGCATATGATGAGAATAGTGTTAAACTCCTCATGAAATAGATATTGCTTAACAACTGGTTTGTCTGTATTATTAATAACTGTGTTTTAAACTGCCTGGAATAAAAATTGAAAAAGAAATTCATAAAATAATATGTTGCTGCATATTACAAACAAAAGTGCCTAAAGCTCATGATTATTAAACTTTAATAATATTTTACAAATATGCAAACTGTTAAAATAAACCTGACTTTACAATGACATTGATGTTATATTTGCAGATTGAGAAAGACTCATGAACATTATTGTCCCTATATTCTAAAGTGACAAATTAGGATCTATTGGCAAAAATCCCCTTAATAGTATCATATTTATAGTTTATAAATATGTATATTCATATTTATATTTACATAAATAAATTTATATTTATAATATTTGCATATTTATATTTATAATATGATATATAGTATCATATTTATATTCATAGTATCACATAGAATCAGTTTCTCTGTTGATGATGCAGGATTTGGATGGAGTTTTGGGAGTGTTGTTCTTGTTTGGTTATTATTATTATTATTATTATTATTATTATTATTATTATTATTATTATTATTATTATTATTATTATATCCTTAATTATAACTTTGGAAGGTACACAAAGTTCCATATCTATTCTCCATGAACATCACAAGACTCATTCAGAAACAGATGTCAATTGAAAATTACACCACAGTGTCTGAATTCATCCTCCTGGGTTTTGGAGAAAATCCCAAATTGAAAGTTCCAATTTTTATATTTTTCTTACTAATCTATTTTTTCACAGTGGTAAGTAATTTGGGCATGATTTTCCTGATCAGAATGGACGCTCAGCTTCATACACCCATGTACTTTTTCCTCAGTAACTTGGCTTTCATAGATTTTTGTTATTCCTCCAATATTATCCCCAAGGCCTTGGAAAAATTTTCTGGCGGAGAAGAAAACCATTTCCTTCTCAGGATGCATCATCCAGACTTATTTCTTTGTTGCTCTCGCAAGTACAGAGATCATTCTTTTTGGATTGATGGCATATGATCGTTACGTGGCCATTTGCAATCCTTTGCTGTATCCTTCCCTCATGTCCCATGCCCAATGCTTCAAAATGGCAGGAGGAGCCTTCACAGCTGGCTTCCTGAACTCCATTATTCATACCACTCTGGTAGGTACTTTATCTTTCTGCCACTCTAATGAAATCAACCATTTCTTCTGCGAGATCCCCCAGCTCCTCAAACTCTCCTGTTCCAAAATCTTTTTAACTGAAATATTTATTTTTTTGTGTGCTGGAATTAATATGCTGGGCTCTCTCCTGATAATACTGAGCTCATACATACATATTCTTTCTACAATATTTAAAATGAATTCAGTGGTTGGCCGTCAAAAAGCTTTCTCTACTTGCATTTCTCATTTGATTGCTGTATTCATATTTTATGGAACAGGCCTCTTTATATACTTGCAACCCAGTTCAAACTATTCAGAGGATCAGAATAAAATTGTTTCTTTGTTTTATGCCTTCATCATCCCAATGCTTAACCCTTTAATCTACAGTCTGAGAAACAAGGAGGTGAAGGATTCACTGAAGAGAACAATGGATAGAAATCTATTTTTGCATTCAAAATAATTATTAAGTCAAAAAGGTTTCAGCTCACCTAGATATTAACACCTAGAGTTGTTAATGCTTGGAATACACTACCTGACTCTGTGGTCTCTTCCCAAAATCCCCAAAGCTTCAACCAAAAACTGTCTACTATTGACCTCACCCCATTCCTAAGAGGTCTGTAAGGGGCGTGCATAAGAGAACCAGCGTGCCTACCATTCCTGTCCTATTGTTTCCTTTCGTTATATCCAATTAATATAGTCATTACATACTCATACTTATATATATGCTTATATATTGTATAGTTATTTCATGTTTATGCTTATATATACTGTGTGACAAAATAAATAAATAAATAAATAAATAAAAGAAAATATGCTCCTCAATTCGTACTGTGTAACAGTTGTATTATACTTTGAAATTGTAAAATACTTTAAATATTGTTAATACTTCTAAAATATTGTAATTTAGTATTAAAATGGTAAATAAATTTAATGGTCTCTTATAATAGAATGTATCATGAAAGAAAGAACTGATGGAGAATGGTTGAAGGTAGTGTGTTTGAATATCCCAATGAAGAAAAGATACTATCTTCTAGCATCTTAAGGGTTATCATATAGAAAATGGCCCAAAATTATTCAGAGCTGTCCATGAAGATGGGACAAGAAACAATGTGTTTAGATTATAAGGGAGTAGATTTCAGTTGGACATCAAGAAAAAAATTCCTAAGGCCTTTTCAGTAATAGAAGCAACTACCTCAGAAGATGGTAGAACCTCTCTCCTTAAAAATGTTTAAAGGCATCTTGAATCAGAGGTGGGTTTCAGCAGGTTCTGACCAGTTCTGGAGAACCGGTAGCGGAAATTTTGAGTAGTTTGGAGAACCGGTGGTAAAAATTCTGACTGGACCCGCCCCCATCTATTCTCTGCCTCCCGAGTCCCAGCTGATCAGGAGGAAATGGGGATTTTGCAGTAACCTCCCCCTGGACTGGGGTGGGAATGGAAATTTTACAGTATCCTTCCCCTGCCACACCCACCAAGCCATGCCATGCCCACCAAGCCACACCCACAGAACCAGTTGTAAATTTTTTTAAAACCCACCACTGTCCTGAAAGATCATCTGTTGGTAATGCAATACTACTTGATTCCTGTGCTGGAGGCACAGACCTCTGCTAGATGATCTACTAGGTATCCAACATTGGCAGACATGTGTAGCCAATGAAGGTGATCATGTACAGACGGAAACACAAATAACAAAATAGCCAATTTCAAGAATTATTTTCTTGCTTCATTTTTTAAAATATCCCCCATTTAAAGTAAATTTGTGAAGATAAAGGTAAGACTTTTCGTTTAACCTTCAATGGCGATTTGGAAGATAATAATACTTAATTCATTGAAAAGTGACAATCAACCTAAAATTAGAGCAGATAGTTAGCCACTTACCATGATCCTTTGGGTAATCAATTAAGAAACTAAAGGGGGAACTTTTGAATATCATATGAGTCAGCTGATGAATTTGAACTGTTCCCTCTGGGAGGCCTGTAGAAATAGCCTCCTCCTGGCCATTAATAATCCAAACTTTTTGCAAACTATTTTCTAGCTGTTTAATAACGGCAAATTCTGCAGAGACATTGGACCATGATTCATGTTATCCCCTGTCACCATAAATTTTGAATTCCCATGCAGTTTTTTTTAAAAAGATATTTAAGGGATCCAAGGAAGGAAGCAATAGCACTTTTGTTAACTTGCTGCTTCAGCATAATAATATCAGCTGTGCACTGGAAAAAGGTAATGTGACAAGTTCATATGATAGATTAAGGGTGCAAATGCAATCTTTGAGACACAGAAAGAAAGTGTTTCTGGAAATATGAGGAGATATTTCTATTATCACGCAAGTTACCTCCTGCTCAGGTAGGTGGTCTATGAGCACAATTGGTCAAGAGATTCTTTCATCATTATTCATGTTACATGCCTGAGAATGAGAGGGAGAGAAAATAGGAAGATACAGGAAAAGGTCTCTATGATACAGCCTGATTGTTTTATATCAGTTGAATACATGCAAGTGATGCAAGAGGTATTAACACAATTTTGGGGTGAGAATGATGAATTTGATGACTGATACATATGTACATTTGAATAGGGGGTATCTGTGTGAAAGTGCAGTATATTTGTGAATGGGGAATGATTATTATTATTATTTCTTCTTCCTCTTCCTCTTCCTCTTCCTCTTCCTCTTCCTCTTCCTCTTCTTCTTCTTCTTCTTCTTCATTACAGTTACTCTCAACAGAATAGTGAAATTGTTGGAATATCTCTATTATCTTTCAGCATTCTTGTATCCCTCTCATAATCCATGTATAACCAAGAGTTTCTTTCTGAGACTTAAACAGTGAACTATACTACCACCCATTATGTCTTTACATGTCCTCATCAAACAATTATAGAAAGAGACTGTTCTACTCTTTTGCAGAGTTATCCCAAATATCTAAATTAATGGCAATTCTTACACAGCAAAATGCTGAACTCCCATCAGCTTCTCGGGGTTGCTTCTGTGAGTAATCTCTATTTAAGCTGCCTTTTTTGGAGAAAAGGTAGAATGTAATAAAATAAACAAATATATGAACTCCAGGCATTTGGTGAAATGGAATTTGATCCAAGAAAGCTGTATTAATAAACCTTTAAGGTATTAGATGACTGTTCAATATTCCTTGAAACTTCTCTGAACCATAGAGAATCAGTGGTTCTTCCAGAAACCAACAGAGAATGACTTTTCTCCCATCCCATAATTCCATGGGACATCAATATCCTTTTGAGAAGAGGAGTGGGTACAGGCTGCCTATTAAGGCTGCCCTGCCTTTTCAGAACTTCTCTTTCACCTAGCTGGGCCCTTAGAAATCACACTTGCCAGGTTTGTCTTTATTTTTTCCCTGATTTAAATGGGGAAGGGGACGAAGAATGTTTGCAAAAACCTGGATTATTTATGAATCTTAAAACAAAAATCATTTTCCACATTAAACAATAATTTTTAGGATGCTTTTGAATTTCAGCTTAGTGCGAAGCAACAATAGAAGAACGAAAAATGGCCTGAATTTTTTCTATTTTTTCCATATGCACCTGGGCAGATTCAGATTTAGGCATAAACTAAACGTGCTACAGGTTAGGATTTCACATCCTGAGGTGTATATGCATGGGAGGGGGGAAGGCCATTTGTTACAGTCTCATATATGAAAGTTAATTAAGCCCTCCTGTACTGTATGGTGCTTATATGGCTCTCATTAGTTTATTCAGATATGCTTTGCTTCTCTGTACGTTTATAACTTTTATTCAAAGAGGGTCATTCCCCACCCGAGCGTGGGCTTTTGAAGCTTGGCAGCAGTCTTGTTATTTTATGTTGAGCCTTCAATACACTCTTGACTTCTGGTGAACTAGTCTCTGCAATTTTCTGGGTAAGATTTCAGAAGTGGTTTGCCCTTGCCTCTTTCCCTGGGTTGAGAGAAGAGAGTGACTGACTCAAAGTCACCCAGCTGAGTTTGTGCCTAAGGCGAGACTAGAACTCATGGTCCCCTCTTTTGTAGCCACATGCCTTAACCAGTACACCAAACTGTCCCTCTTATCTTCTATTAGCACTTGCAGATATCACCTCTACAGCATTCTGAAGCTTAGGATCTCGCCATGGCTACATCCAGCAATGCAGCTGTTAGTGCTTCTGCCCTGAGGCTGTACCGTTCTGAAGCAGAGGACTAGTTGGGGGTTGTTGTTGTTGTTGTTGTTGTTGTTATTCTGGATGAATGAAAAATGACTGAAAAGAAGCAAACAAACAACAAAAAACCACCAGTAAATTTAACAACTCAATTGACTTTGGTTCTCTTTTGGTGCATTTCAGCTGCTCCTCACAAATGATCAAATATCAGTACTAACAATCAATAAAACCAGATGTTTAAAAAATGCATCTATACATCACAAACTTCCTTGCTGCACAGAGAACCAAACCAATGTGGTCATTTAGTACCAGGAATTTTATATCCCATGGAGCTAAGACAAACAATATGTTCTTCCTGGGGATAAACACAGCTGCAAAAAATAATTCCTGTAACTCAATATTAATTTTCAACCTGCTCTAACTAAATTTTTTATATATTGTTTTTATTTTGTCACAACAGTATACACAAACATCAATATAAAACAACAACACATCATACAAGCATATATATGAGCAAAAGTATGCAACAACTATATCAATCTGATACAATGAAAGGAAACAATAGGACAGGAATGGTAGGCACTTTTGTGCTCTTATGCACGCCCCTTATAGTCCTTTTAGGAATGGGGTGAGGTCAATAGTAGACAGTTTTTGGTTAAAGCTTTTGGGATTTTGAGAAGAGACCACAGAGTCAGGTAGTGTGTTCCAAGTGTTAACAACTTGTTACAAAAGTCATATTTTCTGCAATCAAGATTGAAGATTGAAGAAACTTTTTTCCTAGGTTTTTCCAACATGTAATCAGACAATTGCATGGGGCTATTGCTATCACTGATTTATTAAAACACATCAGTAAACTTGTACTACTACTCAATTATCTTGAGATGCATCTTTAATTCTTGCAGTCTCACTGGAATTAGTTTTTCTAAAAGTTTCAGTAGGGGGGAAAAACACTTTTGACTCATGTGTCCTTTGTTGGACAGACATCACAATTATACAACTCATTGAATAGTCTTGCCGCATCAGATATCAAAATTGTTTGGATTCTCTGTAGTGTTATCAGTCCACTTCACTGAAAATAAAACAACCAAATTCTTAGAATAATGAGATTTATTTTACATTATGTTTTTCAGAAAACAATAGAATAAAAATATGAAGGAAACAGCTGAGATGTTCCACAGCCTTTTTACATTATTGCTTCTGACGTCTAACGTGCATGAAGATCCATAATCAGAACCAAGACAGGATAAATTCAGCCACAGAGATGTTTGGAGAAAATCACACAGCAGTATCTGAATTTATCTTCCTTGAATTTGTAGAACAACCTGAAATGAAAGTTCCTCTTTTCATGTTTTTCCTCCTGATCTATGTTATCACAATAGTAGGTAACTTGGGCATGATTTTGCTGATCAGAATGGACCTTCAGCTTCATACACCGATGTACTTTTTCCTCAGCATCTTGGCTTTCATAGATTTTTGTTATTCTTCTACCACCCTCCCCAAGATTTTGGCAATTTTCCTGTCAAGAAGAAAAACCATTTCCTTCACAGGATGTTTCATCCAAATGTATTTCTTCCTTGCTCTTGCCAGTACTGAGTGCATTCTTTTGGGGTTGATGGCATATGACCGTTACGTGGCCATCTGCAATCCTTTGCTGTACTCATCTCTCATGTCCCATGCCCAATGCCTCAAAATGGCAGGAGGGGCCTTCATAGCTGGCTTCCTGAATTCCATTATTCATACCACCCTGATAGCGACTTTGTCTTTCTGCCAGTCCAATGAAATCAATCATTTTTTCTGTGATCTCCCACCACTCCTCAAGCTCTCATGCTCAGACAATCTTGCCCCTAAAATATATGGTTTCACTAGTGCTGGAACCATCATTTTGATAAATTTTCTAATTATCCTCATCTCCTATATGTGCATCTTTTCAACAGTGATCAAGGTTCACTCATTAGGAGGCCAGCAAAAAGCCATCTCTACCTGCCTCTCCCATCTGGTTGTTGTGACCATGTTTTATGGAACAGGTTTGTTTGTTTATTTGCAACCCAGTTCAAACTATTCTGAACATCAGCATAAAATTATGGCTGTACTGTATGCCTTTCTCATCCCTATGCTAAATCCCTTGATCTACAGTTTAAGGAACAAGGAAGTAAAGGATGCCCTGATAAGAGCAATGAATAAGAATGTTTCCCGTGTAAAATAAACATTGTCAACTGCAGACTGCAGTGAATAGGAATTCAGTTCAATAAAGTGCCAGGAACTGAGTCCTAATTCTGTGGAATATTTAAATGGATGTTTTGTGTTAAGTGAGGCATTTGAATGTTCACTCAGCTGTTTATTATTGTCAAGAACCCGAACTAAGCTGAATTAAAACAAAGTTCTTTATTATTTAAATTGGCGGTAAATAACATTTCTGAGGCTAGAAGCCATCCTTTAAAATAATCTCTCATCTTGAAGAATATAATAAAATGACACAGTAGTATTTTAGCTTTTGTTATTTGTTTTCTTTTGTGTGCTTATCATGGAATTAGGAAGTCTAATAGTAACCCACCTCCAGTCACATGTCACAATGCCAGTTTTTCACCCCAACTCCAGAAGAAATTTCCATATTAGATGGAGAGGAAATAGGCAGGAAGATAGACAGGGAGAAAAAGGGCCGGTTTAGCTCAGGCTGGTAAAGCCTGTTATTAAGAACACAAAGCCTGCAATTACTGCAGGTTCAAGCCCGGCCCAAGGTTGACTCAGCCTTCCATCCTTTATAAGGTAGGTAAAATGAGGACCCAGATTGTTTGGGGGGCAATAAGTTGACTTTGTAAAAATATACAAATAGAATGAGACTATTGCCTTATACACTGTAAGCCGCCCTGAGTCTTCGGAGAAGGGCGGGGTATAAATGTAAAAATAAAAATAAAAAAAAGAATAAGCAGCTGAAGAAAAAGGATTCAGAATCCTGTTGCTTGGTGTGCTGAATTTGTATTACTGGGGATTTTTAAACACCTGGGAAGACTGGGAAGTCTTCTGCTTGCTATCAGAAATTGTTTTGAACGTGATCATATTTTAACTGTGAAAGCTTCATTTTTTTTAAACTTCAAGAAATTTAAGTGAAATTTACTGAATCTGAGGTCATTTCAAACAGAATGTAAAAGCATTCTTTCACATGGGTTTGTATGGAAACCAGTTTGCAAAACTTAGTTCCAGGCAAAAACTAGTAGTGAGTAGGGCTGGAGGTGGGAAAAAAAACTTTAATCCTAGGAAAAATATATCGTAAAAGCTTATCTCAAGAATAACATCACAGAAACCTATATTTAAAAAATTTTCTTCAGGAATTTATATTGACAGCTATGCCATTTAGAGAAAGCTGTGTACAGAAATTTTGTGTGCTAGAAAAATTACATATAAAAGAGGATGCATATTCTTAAAATAGATTTTTTAAAATTGTTAAAAGATCAATGAGTCAAACACCTATTTTATATTACTGTAACATAAAAAAAATGTTGGAGATAGGAATCCAATGACACTGATTCATAACTGAATGACCGCAAGGCATATAGAGTGTTAAATATTCACTGTTTGTACTCTCTTGGCACAACATTTTGCCTTCTTTTTGTCTGTGAGATTGGGAGGTCACTTCCTTCTCCCTTTCTTCCTAGGCCCCAGTACATGCTCCTTGACTCTTCTTCTGATAGGACACAGTGGGCTTGGTCTACATTTGAACTGCATTTGTTATAAACATTCTCCTCCTTTCCACCAAGTTCTACAACTTACAGTACTTCACCAATCATTGCCTAGATTAGATTCCACTCACATATACACCCACAACTTCCAACAATGATCCTGTCTTTTCTATGACTATTTGAGATTTGCGTGGGAAGTCAAGCCCAAAAGGGAAAAACAAGACAGGTATCTTGGAGAAGAGAACATTGTAAGGCTCTATCTGCTCAAAGGACTGAAAAGGGATGTATTCAAGATCTGGAGGAACAAGATGGATTGTGATTGCTGCAAAGCCAAGGGATGTAATTGTGCTGAGAATTCATCCTGTGAGGATGAGGCAATGCTGATTTCCAAAAACAGAGCAATAAATTAACCGTAACCTAACCCTTGATGACTCCCCATCAGGGTCTCCCAATAAATTTAAAAACAACTTTAATGAGTCCAGATTTTTACTGATCTGCAGGTTTAAAAAACTTTCAAATAATTGCTGAATCTCAGAAGTATATAAATGAAAAACCCTCTTTTGGGCATAACTATTCTGTGCCAAGAATGTTTAAGGTTGTTTTGCAGGATTATTGGCATCAACCAAGAAATAATTTCCAAATTGTCCTTCACTACTAATTGTACTAATTAGTAATTATAATAGTAATTACAATAGTAATAGTAATTACTAATTGTCTACTAATTAGTAATTGTAATAGTAATTACAATAGTAATAGTAATTACTAATTGTCTACTAATTGTCCTCGACTGAGCTTTTTATATTTCTAAAATCAAATTAGTTCAAAGTCAATGCTAAATCTCCTGATCCTAAGAAATAGCCAGGCTGAACTTCTTTATTATAAAAAAAAATGGTTTGAAGAAGTTCTTTATCAAAGGCATTAGGCGAGGAGAATCCTAAGACCTGCTACATATAAATCTCTTGGGCTGAACTTAGCACCTGCTAAGTTATCAAACTTGGCCCCTATATCTTTTTTTTTTCTTCTTTAGAAAATTCTTTCTAGATGGGATGTGGCTACTTCCTTTTTACCCATTTCAAGCATTATAAATGATACAATAATCCTTTTTTATTTTTTATCATCCAATCATGAATTATGTCCTCGGAGCTGATGTATTATAATGCATCACCCCAGAGATTTCATAGAAATAGCTGTTCATATTCAGCATCTTCATGAGCAAGCTGTTGTCCTTTCTTCATTCAACTAAGAATGAAGAAGGCCAAATATTTCATACTCATCAGAATGAGCAGCAAAAGGCCAGCTTACCTGGGATACTTCATCTACATAGGAGTTCAATCTCCATGATTACCAGCTCACACTTGTATTCAACCTGTTTATTAAAATTGTGCTTTGGTTGGGAATGAACCACAAATTCAGGCAAGGGAGGACAATTTGGGATAGTTGTTTTTCAGAGGGGATTAGACAAGCAGCTCCAATACAGTCTGCCTGACTTAAAAATCCCTTATTAGAACTCTGCCCTAATTTTTTCTGTTACTATTGTGAACCGTTTGCTTACAAAAAACCCTGGGAGTGAAAAAGAAGGAGGGGAAATATTGGATATTGTGGTGGACAAAGAATTCTTAAATCACACTTAATTGTTAGAATCATAGAACTGTAGAGTTGGAAGGAGTCCATGAGGCTCACTTAGAGTGAAGCCTTATAGAGCCTTGCGAACCGGTCTGAACCAGGGGCAACCCACCACTGCTGATGGTGCATAATCACTCAATGGAATTTCCTGAGAACAACAATTCATTAGCATCTTTACTGCTGAAAGGGGAAGCATCGTAATCTTATCAGGCACATTTTGTTTTCTAGTAGTTCTTTTGACTGTGATTCTCCTCCATCTGTCTGTCTGAGATATATTGTATACATAAATCACCTTTGGTTTATATAATATTTTAATTAAGAAAGATACAACTAACCTTATCACTTTCCAAGTAAATAAAACTACCTTCACCTGTAACTATGTTCAGAGTATTATTATTTTTTCTTGAACAAATCTCTTAAAAAAGATTTGGAGGCTTAATTGAATGGAAAAAATGGATTGATTATCTACAAAACAGATATCAGATTAAGAAATATCAGATTGCCTTTGAATAATTAGGAAGTTATTTTATGTAATGGGGAGGGGGTTGGGAGATGAAAAGCTTTGGATGAGGTTAATTGGATTGGAAGGGAAAATTTTATTCTATGTTTGGTTTATGTATAACGATACCTTGTGATTGACCCGGGAAGCCGGGGGGGGGGGGGAAGGGGGTTTTCTGGGAGGGAGGGGGGGAAAAAGGGGGGGAAATGTTTTTGTTTTTTAAAAACTTTTTCAATTAAAAAAAAAAGATTTGGAGGCGTCTGATTAGAATTCACTAGCAATCTCACAGCTTTGTACCCCAAGTGTGTGTGTTTTCCGACATTCAACACATTTATTTATTAAAGTTTTATAGCTCTCCCATAGTCGGAGTTCTCTAGCCAGCTTACAAGAAAATGTGCTAAAAATGCAATTTGATACAATACAATCAATAAAATACAAAACAAAGAAACCATACCAGTTAGGCTGAAGCAAGACAGCCATCGGATTTTGAAGCTACATGAATTAAAATGCAATTAAAATACGACTGAAGAGCTGGGAAAATGAAGGTGTCTTTGTAGTCTAATATGGCTACAGGCAAGCCTCTCTGGGGAGGGCATTCTGTCACTGGGGAGCCACCTCAGGCAAAGCTCTCTCTCCCTTGCAGAGACTTAGAGAAAGGGAGTGAGGCCTGCATTAAATCATCGCAGTAGCGCTTGTGTCAATTTTATCCCACTTGCCCTCCTATGGATGCTGCCGAACTTGAAAGTTAAAATAATTCAGAGATTGAATTTGATCATTTAATTCAAGGGTGTGTACAAAATCCTCTGAAGTCTGCTACCCATTCTACCAGTCTGCTACAGAGCATGCGCTTGCCGTGCGCATGCACACCTGAGCCGCGCCCATACAGCGCTAAAAAAGGAACATTTTTAAGCATTCCGAGTCTGCAAAGATAAGTAGAACAGCGAGGGGGGGGGAATCCACTGTGCCATGTGCTTTAGATTATCTAGAAAGCAGGAAATCCGACAATTCTAGCTAATATAAATCGCACATCACACCTGATGGTCAGAAATACCGGTTCACCTGAGCAGGTAGCATTTTTTTTTACTATCAGTTCGCCCGAACCGGTAGCATTTCTTACTACCAGTTCGCCTGAACCAGTCCGAAGCGGTAGTATTTCACCTCTGGTGTGTACATTTCAAGTGAATCCTCTTCTGACTGAATCAACCTTCTGAAGTTCTGCAAAGCCTACAGCCTGATATGTCTGAGTATATGCCAACATTCTCTGCATATATTTGTGAATGGTTTTTTTTGTCAATATCGTTTTTAACAGTAGCCAAAATCAAGCAACAATTTATGCTGCTCTACATTGGTATGAGAATGTAGGTACACACACCGCCTCTGGAAAAATAAAACTACAAGTTTTTACGAAGTAGACAATCCATATGTTTTGCCCCCAAAGCATAGTTTAATTGATTGTTCTGCACATTTAACAATCTTTCCTTGCTTAACCATTTTAAGCTACTCCAGGGATCCTGGTCTCTGGTGTCAGAATGATGAATTCAAAACTTTTAAAAACAGCCGTTTTTGCAACAAAGAAGCCAAGCCTGCCTCCCTGGTAAGTCAAAACCATTAGAGCAGAAACAGAATCTGAAGACGGTGCTCTGAATGTATTATGGCTAGTGATATAGCAGGAATTGGTGATGATGTTCCTTGAGAAAGGATGTGGATGACTTAGACTGGCACTTGACTGCATTAAGTGACTTGTATATTCTGGAAGGATACAAATTGATAATAATTTAGAGGCAAATGTTTTGACCTTTGGGGAATAAAATAGAAACAGTATTTATCACTGTAAGGAAAACAATCGTTATGGAATAATATTGTCTGAATAATTTTATTTTATTTTATTTTATTTTTAAAATATACATCAACATCAATACATGAACAGTGTGGTATCTGGGTATCGTTCATTTTGATAGCAAATAGCAATAATTATGTTAATAATATTTGTTACATTAGTCAAATTAGTCAATGTAATCCTAGTGTTAATACATATATTTATATTAAGATAGTTATTTCATATACTTTTTAATGCTATGTTGTTTCAATTCTGGAAGATAAGCAATAATAGGTTTAGGTATTAGGAGAAAAAGGGAATATATGTACATACTTAAACATTGTGAACTAAAATGCCATTGACTTTCAAAATAGATTTTCAACTTTTTTACTTCTGCAACACCATTCTCCAAACAAAGGGTAGCATAAATAGAAGGGGAAAACAGCATAGTGCATAGAAATGCATATACTAAAATACTAAGTGCCAGAAAATATTATATTAGGATACTATTTTTTTTTAAAGGAAACTTTTAAATGGGAGGTCTGTTTTAGATTTGCTGACACATTTGAATGGAAAGAATCGCCTTCCTTCCTTCCTTCCTTCCTTCCTTCCTTCCTTCCTTCCTTCCTTCCTTCCTTCCCTCCCTCCCTCCCTCTTCTGTTTTTCTATCCATCCATCAATCCATCATACTTTAGCAGTTAATAAATTCAGCTTGAAGATCTTCATCCTTTCTTTTATTATCTATTTATTTATATCCCCTCCAGATTGTTGGGGGCAATATGTTTACCCTGTAAACCACTTAAAGCACTATGAATCAGTATATAAGTCTAAGTACTATTGCTATTATTATTTTTACAAATAACTCAAGGTGGGCAAACAAATCCATCAGACCTCCTTCCTCCTATTTTCAGCACAACAACATGATGAGGTGAGTTGGGCGGAGAGACAGTTCCTGGCCCAAAGTCACTCAGAATAGAATAGAATAGAATAGAATAGAATAGAATAGAATAGAATAGAATAGAATAGAATAGAATAGAATAGAATAGAATAGAATAGAATTTTTTATTGGCCAAGTGTGATTGGACACACAAGGAATTTGTCTTGGTGCATATGCTCTCAGTGTACATAAAAGAAAAAGCTGGCTTTCATAGGTAAGGCAGGATTTGAATTCACAGGGGTTTTTTTTTGTTTTGGTTTTTTTTTGTTTACATTTATACCCCGCCCTTCTCCGAAGACTCAGGGCAGCTTACAATGTATAAGGCATTCCAGTTTTCTAGCCTGATGTTTTAATCACTAGAGCATACTAGCTCTTAATGTGATCTGTGATTTAAAATACATATAGTAGAAAATACATACATGCAAAAATAAATACTAGAGAAAAAAATCACACAAAAATGTATATTTTAAACCCTTTTTAAAATTGCAAAAGTATACAGCAGCAGGGGTATATGAATTTAAGGTTGAAAAAATCAGGCACTGTCTGATTTTTGTCTCTCTCTAAACCAGATACAGTAATTATGAATAGTTGTAAATTCCTTTTCTGTCATATCAATCCATCCTTTCAAACAATGGTAAGCAATAATAATACTAATATAATTACTTATATTAATATTAATAAACAGTACTCCAGCATGAAATTATATGCTATATTTTTTCTGGGTTATCTCTTGTATTTTTTAATTTATTTCTTTGTTTATTAACATTTATATCCCATTCAAATCCAGAGATTTTCAGAGAAGACTGCAAACATAATTGCCCTTGATACTCACTCATGTTTTGGTTCAAAGCAGGTCTATGATATTTTTCTATCTTTTAAACCGTAAATCATTTGGATTTTTAAAGACATTAGATGGTCACTGTCTAGCTATGGTCTTTCTTGCTAGTTAGGTATAAAAGAGACAAATCTGTTTCCTTTTACTATTGTGTCATGGAATTCTTTTTCTTTGGTTTTCCTTGTGTATGCCAACCCAAACTGTCGAGAAATTGAACAGTTTTAAAAATGGGAGTTATACATATATAAATCCACCAACCTATCAATAAATAAATATGAAAATTAATCCAACAATGCATAGATCAGCCTGGCTAGGGACAGAATTTATGTGAAATTAGCCTCATTGGCCCTCTTCTAGAGCAGAGATGGGGAACTATGGCCCTTTTATGATTTGTGGCCTTCAACTCCCAGAACTCACATGCTGGTTCAGGAATTCTGGGAGGTGAAGTCCACAAGTCATAAAGGGGGCCATAGTTTTTCTAGATAATGCACACCAACGAACATACTGTATGTGGAAAAATATGTTTGAATAGAAATGAAGTATATTGAGAACATATTCCCTCAAAGAGAATGCAAACTCAGCCAAACCAAGGAATCTGATGTCAGGTTTCCATGGTCATTGGTTTCCCTGCTTATCATTTTTCAGCATTTTGTTTATAAATATCAAAGAAGACCAACGAAAATATTTTTTCTTCTAATTTGAGGGGGAGAGAGGAAGCACCTTTTGTAAATCATGTGTTTGTGATTGTCCCCACAGTTTGCATCTCTCCTTGATTTCAGATCCTGAGTCAAGGACACCAAAGACTGAACAAAATGACCAAGTGGAACCATACAACAGTGCCTGAGTTTCTTCTTCTTGGCTTCACCAATCGTCAAGACATCAATACAGGCCTCTTTGTCCTCTTCTTAGCCATCTATGTGATCACTCTGGTGGGGAACATTGGTATTATCCTATTAACCTGGACCTGCCCCAGTTTACACAGTCCAATGTACTTTTTCCTCAGCAATCTGGCTTTCCTAGATACTAGTTATTCTTCCACCATTGCTCCCAAGATGCTGGTCAATTTCTTAAGAAAGAAGAAGGCCATTTCATTTGCAGGATGCATTGTTCAAATGTATCTATTTGCTTCCTTTGCAGATGCTGAGTGCCTTCTTCTGGCTGCCATGGCTTATGACCGCTACATGGCCATTTGCAACCCACTACTCTACCCTGTCCTTATGTCTCACAAAGTTTGCATCTCTTTGATAACAGGTTCTTATCTGATTAGTAGCATGACCTCATTGGTGCACACTTGTTTTACTTTTCACATCTCCTTTTGTGGATCCAATGTCATCAATCACTTCTTCTGTGACATCCCCCCACTCTTGGCCCTCTCCTGTTCCAGTACCCATATAAACGAGATGCTCCTCTTTGCTCTATGTGGTTTTATCCAGATGAGCACTTTCTTGTTCATCCTCATCTCCTATTTCTCTATCCTTTGCACAGTTTTGAAAATTCCTACCAACAAAGGCCGCCAGAAAGCTTTTTCAACTTGCAGCTGCCATTTCATTGCTGTTGCTCTTTTCTATGGGGCCCTCCTTTTCACTTATCTTCGGCCTACTTCCAGTTATGCCCCATACACTGATAAAATAATATCTGTTTTTTATACTGTGGTGTTTCCTATGATGAACCCCTTGATCTACAGCCTGAGGAACAAAGAAGTGAAGGATGCCTGGAAGAAAACATTGGCAAGAAACGTTTCCTCCCATTCGTGATGGCATGCAAAGAGAAAAGGAGGAGTGGAGAATGGACATCCGAACATTAATATGGCCAGTCAAAATGCTAATGTAAATTCATACATTAATCTTTTTGGCAGATTATGCTAAAAATCCCCCATTCTCTATGATGTTTTTATGCATGGTAGTAATCTTTTGTGCTTTTCAATTAAAGTAAAAGAATGACATTTTCTCTGTGATAATGTTTTTCTTCTTGGCTCTTAGTTTCAAAGGCATTTTCAAAAGAATGATGAAGTATCAGGTTCCTACCAAGTCTCTCTCTTCCTTATATGTCCCTGGTCATGGGCCTTGACAATGAAGACCCCTCAAGAGATGCAATGTAGGCTCAGCTCCAAGATCATACTAACTAAGCTCAATTTAAATTGTGAGCCTTGAGGCTGAAAACACAAAACATTTTAGAACAGAAAGCTGAGAAATAGGATACTCAGTTAGTTGTGATTTCTTAAATGTGATTTCTTAAGCTTGAATCAGTTCATACAACACAACGAAAAGAAAATGCAAAATATTAAAACAGCACAAATGATAAAGAAATTTCCTTGGGAATACCACATAACTTGAAATGAAATCCTTACTCATAAATCCACCTAATCTCTGATGAACCTCAGGTCACATTGGAAGACGACTCTGAAGAATGAAACAGAAGTAGATAAAATTGAGAGAAAAGCCATGTTGATCTTTATAGATTACTTGCTTCTGATTCATTGACTTGACTTGCTCAATCACACTTCTAGCCTGTTAGCATATGCTTCTATTTCTTGTGTTCTTTGAAATAATTATAACTAAATTGATCCATATCTGCTTATGCTCTATAATGGGTCTATAATGTTTTCTAAAGAAAATACAATATGCTATCACCGGCTATCATCCTCTTAAAACAGTAGTTAATCAAGTGGAGCATAGGTACGGGGGACTTGAACAAAAAGAGATCCCTTCACTATTTTTGACTTAAATGTTGTCCAAAATGGTATGGAAGGAAATGGTATGGAAGAACATAGTTTTCATATCTTTAACCTAAGCAAAAATAAACCATAGGAAAAATAATTTTCAGTAAATGGTTTTAACCTGAGTTTTGTGCTACAGACATATTGTAATCTACCTGGTCAAGGTGGAAGATGTCAGCTCTTTGAGCTAATCCAAACAAGAAGCACAAATCTCGAGTACTAATATTACCTTTATTGCAAGGTTAGAGTAACAGAATCTTGCAAGTATGAAAGCTTCTCTCCCCCCTTTTACTTTTACTTTCCAGAAAACTAGGGAGGGCCCCTTCTGAGATGCTTCCCGTATCCCTTTTCCTTGGGTGGCTTGAGATACCAACTACATGGCAGTTGTCTTGTCTGAGCTCTTCCTCCTGTTTCCCAGGATCATTCTTGCATGCCATTATAGATAGAATTAGCCTGTTCGAGGGTTTTCACATCCAGCATTTTGTTTTCTTCTAGAACAGTCCCTAAACTTTGACTGTCTACTTCAGAAAAGCAGGAATTACACACTTTACACACTTTACACACTTTTCCTGAGTAATAGCTGGACAAATTCTCTTAGAGATATTCTTTTTCACTAGTACAATAACTATAAAGCTTGTCTTACATACAGAATGTCCCCAGTTCAACATCTAGAGATCCCTCCTGTTATTATTTTTCTTTCCTTGAGTTACCTATATTCCTATTGTACTGGATTTCTTTTGGTTGTATCTATGTTTGAAATAGTCTACTGGTATACTATTTGATCATTAAACTTTTATTTAACTTATTTATCTGACCCATTTTTTTTCTCCCTACCCCTCAGAAAGTAGAAAGTGTAATCCTTTCAAAAGGAAGGTGTTGTGTCCCACCCCCCACTCCAACAAATGAATCAAGGAAGTCCATGACAAACTTGGCAACGAAGCCTTTGCAGCTTGCCAAGTTCCTTCGAGGTTTATCAGGGCAGGCAGGAGTCCAAGTTATGACTTCAGCGATAGGGTCCAGTATCACAAACTCGATAAGACTTTGCTTGACTCAAGGTTGGAATGCCAAAAGCAAGTCCTTTATATAGGCTGTGGGGTGTGGCTCCATGACTCAGCATTTATCCAGGCCTGCCCCACCCCTCCTTCTGCTGGTGTCGCCTCTCAGATCTCTGGAAGTGAGGGTCCTCCCACTCTAAATGGCTGACTTCCTGCTCACACGCTGTAGGAGGGAAGTTTATCGGGCTTGTCCGTTCACTCCTGGAATTCTCTCCGGGCATGGGGCCAGGGCCAGGGGCTGGAGGCATCACAGGCCATTCATCTTCATTATCAGACTCGGAGTCTGATAACAGGCCCGGTTGGAGACGGGAGGGGCCCAGCTGAGGAGAGGAGGGAGGATGAGTCACAACAGAAGGGATTACAAGAGAGTAACGAGATACAATCCTTCATGGATTACTGCCTTCTCATGGCAAAGGGGCCTGCGTAGTTCAATGAGGTTATAAGCTATGCCATGCAGGGCCACCCAAGAGGGACAGGTCATAGCGGAAAGTTCTGACAAAACGTGATCCATTGGAGAAGGAAATGGCAACCCACTCCAGTATCTTTGCCATGAAAACCCCTTGGTTTACCAAAAGGCAAAAAGATATGATGCTGTAAGATGAGCCCCTCAGGTCGGAAGGTGTCCAAAAAAAGAAAAGAGAAAGCTAGGGAGTTCCAGAAAAACATCTACTTCTGTTTCATTGACTATGCTAAAATCTTTGACTGTGTGGATCACAACAAATTGTGGCAAGTTCTTAAAGAGATGGGAGTACCAGACCATCTTATTTGTTTCTTGAGAAACCTATCAGGGATGGGGTCTACTTACCTTTACTACTAGTTCACAATGGGACCACGATTTTTGGTAAATAACCACAACCATCCTTCAAAATATTGTTTCTATGGTAGAATCGTATATGTAGTTTTCTTCTCCAAACATGCTCCTTTTCAGGTGAAGGTTAAGCCTTTTTTTTCCATAAGGGGCATTTCAGAAAGAAGATTCCCTTTATTCATTCAAGTCATCTTATTTTCTCACCCCCACACCAAACATCCATTTGTTGGCACTCAAAATAATTATTTCTACTGTAATTTTCCACTGGTGGTGCCATCATTGTTTTCATGAAATTACCCATCTGTCCAGTGACAATGACATAAATTTGGTTATGTGACAGCATCATTAGGAACAACAAACAGTAATCTAAAAAGAGAAAAAGACAATCTGAAAACAAAACCTATTGTGCAAAAGTGATTCTTTGCTGGGATTATAAATATGATTGATACATCGTGAAAGACAAGCATTTGGAGGTCACTTAGGAAATGTTTAATTACAAGCACCTAGCATCTAGCCAACTTCAACTAACCTCTCCCAAAGCTAAGTATTTTCAGATATAGTTAGCATTTGAATAAAAGTCCATGGGAAATTCCTTAAATAAATATTAAAAACTATTCAAGAAGAAAGCAATGGTAAATAACTTCCATCTTACTTCCAAGAAAACGACATAGACCAACCTATAAAGTTTTTAGAAGCTGAGCTTGACTTGAAGGAATCATATACGTTAGCAATAGCAATAGCACTTAGATTTATATACTGCTTAATAGTGCTTTATAGCTCCCTCTAAGTGGTTTAGAGCAGGGATCTCCAACCTTGGCAACTTGAAGACTTGTGGGAAGAATTCTGGGAGTTGAAGTCCACAAGTCTTCAAGTTGCCAAGGTTGGAGACCCCTGGTTTAGAGGGTCAGTATATTTCCCCCAAAAATCTCAATCCTCATTTCACCCATCTTGGAAGGATGGAAAGCTGAGTCAACCTTCAACCAGTCAGAATCAAACTGCTGGCAGTTGTCAGAATTAGTCTGCAATACTGCATTCTAACCACTGTGCCACCACGGGTCTCTAAATAGCAATAGCATTTAGGCTTATATACTGCCTCTTAGCTCTTTACAGCACTTTCTGGGTGGTTTAAATGTAGAAACATTATTTGCATATTTTCCCCAGCAATCTGGGTCCTCATTTTACTGTCCTCAGATGGATGGAAGACTTGAGCCCTGCCAGAATCTAACTCCAGACTGTGGGCAGAGTTAGCCTGCAATACTGCATTCTAATCACTGCACCACCAGGGCTCATTCATCTTACCAAGAAATTATCCTCACCACCATCTTTCCAGAAATGTCATGTTATTAACATAGAAAATTTATACTAGAAAGTATTTAAAGCAGTAGTTTAACAATAGTATTTTCAGAAAACAAACAAAATCCAATGCAATTGGCATTCATGACACAGTTAAATAGCAATAGCACTTAAACTTATATGCTGCTTCACAGTGCTTTTACAGCCCTCTAAGTGGTTTAGAGTAGGATCTCCAACCTTGGCAACTTGAAGACTTGTGGACTTCAACTCCCAGAATTCTGGGAGTTGAAGTCCACAAGTCTTCAAGTTGCCAAGGTTGGAGACCCCTGGTTTAGAGGGTCAGTATATTTCCCCAAAAAATCTCAATCCTCATTTCACCCATCTTGGAAGGATGGAAAGCTGAGTCAACCTTCAACCAGTCAGGATCAAACTGCTGGCAGTTGTCAGAATTAGTCTGCAATACTGCATTCTAACCACTGTGCCACCACGGGTCTCTAAATAGCAATAGCATTTAGGCTTATATATTGCCTCTTAGCTCTTTACAGCACTTTCTGGGTGGTTTAAATGTAGAAACATTATTTGCATATTTTCCCCAGCAATCTGGGTCCTCATTTTACTGTCCTCAGATGGATGGAAGACTTGAGCCCTGCCAGAATCTAACTCCAGACTGTGGGCAGAGTTAGCCTGCAATACTGCATTCTAATCACTGCACCACCAGGGCTCATTCATCTTACCAAGAAATTATCCTCACCACCATCTTTCCAGAAATTTCTATGTTATTAACATAGAAAATTTATACTAGAAAGTATTTAAAGCAGTAGTTTAACAATAGTATTTTCAGAAAACAAACAAAATCCAATGCAATTGGCATTCATGACACAGTTAAATAGCAATAGCACTTAAACTTATATGCTGCTTCACAGTGCTTTTACAGCCCTCTCTAAGAAATTTACAGTCAGCATATTTTCCCCAACACTCTTGGATCCTCATTTTACCAACCTCAGATGGATGGAAGGCTGAGTCAACCTTGAACCTGGTGAGATTTGAACTACCAAATTGCAGGCAGCCAGCAGCCAGCAGAAGTAGCCTGCAATATTGCACTCTAACCACTGTGCCACCAGAGCTCTAAAGACAGCAACAATCTATGATCCATTTTGTCCATCATATTGGCATCAAACAATAGATGTCTTTGAATTTATATAAAATTGCAGGCAGTGATATATTTGTTTAACCATAATAAATGAGCTTGTGTGAAGATCGTACATAATTTTACAATCAATGGATTTCAGACTGCCAATGACAGCATTCATAACTGCTGTAATGGTTAATGCCTTTCAGGTCATTTTGACTGTAAGTCTTCCTTTTATCCATCCTAGTTTAATTAACTTTTCTGAACTGTGATATTTTCTAGAGGTAGAATCACTTTGTTTTTAACATACCCATTGATCATTTGAGCACTTGATTCCTTACGTTATCATACAATAAAAGTGCAATACTCATCTGAGCTTAAAAACAGCCACTAAATTCTCTCCAGTGGAGAAGCTTGAGGACACTCCTTTCTCTATCAGAAATGATGAACATGGTATGGAACTGAGACAAGCCCGGGTTATTTTTTTAATTGGGTTTTATATTATGGCTTTTGATGCACAAAGTTTAGCATTGTTACATTCCTCATTCTCTCATAACATTTTCTATGAATGATCATCAAATGAGCAAGCTTCCCTAGTCATCTTTCCCCATATAGGGCTAAATAGTGTATATGGAAGGAGAAGACCTTCTTCCAAATTAAAGCATAGATTATGTTTCCAAGGGGAGCCCATGCAGATGAGGTTGCCTATCCTAGATCACAGAGTGATAGAGAACTACCAATTTAGGGATCCTCAACAACTAGAAACTTGTGAAGATTGCATTCTATTTTGTAGGGCATGTTTATGTAGGAACAAATTTCAAGGTTACTTTCTTGCATTGGGGATAATTTGTTAATTTGCCTTTGATGGAAAAAAAATCACAGTAGCTAAGCAATAGTTTATAGCACAACAAATATGTTTATGAGATTTTTTTTTTACTAAGTAGAATTTATCTACACAAGATGAAGCTTTATGGCTGGGGTCCATAACTCTCTCACTCATACATCTATTTGAAATTTCAAAATAAAAGTTCTCCATCTTAAGTGATTTATGAATCCCCATATAAAAGTATTTTACTGCATACCACCATTAAATATTTGAAGAGCACTAGTTGAACGAAAGTTTTTATATGAAGTAAAATGAATATAGCTGAAATTAAGTCAATGAAATGTAATCACAGGGGTTTGTGCATGTGTATATTTCCAGCTTCAAGTCTACATTTACTAGTGGCATTTTCGCTAGTGCAAACACTGAAAAAATCTTCTAATCCTTCTGAGTGCAATCAGTTTTCTTTGCAATAATTTATTGAAGGTATCCTTTACTTCTTCATTTCTCAAGGTATAGATCAAGGGGTTTAACATGGGAAAAACCACGGTATAAAAAACAGAGACTATTTTGTCTGTATTCAGGATATAGCTGGAGCTTGGCCGCAAATAAGTAAAGAGAAGGGTTCCATAATACAAAACCACAGCTGTCGAGTGGGACGTACAGATTGAAAAGGCCTTCCGGCAGCCTTCAGCTGAATGGATCCTCAAGATGGTGCAAATGATATAGGTATAGGAGATAACAATCAACAAAAAAGTGCTCATTTGGATGAAACCACACAAGGCAAAAAGAAGAATTTCATTAATGTGAGTGTTGGAGCAGGAGAGAGCTAACAGTGGAGGGATGTCGCTGAAGAAATGATTGATGATGTTGGATCCACAAAATGACAAGCAAAATGTATAATAAGTGTGAATTAGTGAAGTCACACTACCAATAAGATAAGAGCCAGCTACCAACCCAAAACAAATTCTGTGGGACATAAGAGCGGGATAAATTAGTGGGTTACAAATAGCCATGTAGCGGTCATATGCCATGACAGCCAGGAGAAGGCACTCGGCATCTGCAAAAGAAGCAAACAGATACATTTGTGTAATGCCTGTGAGATCGTCTTCTTTCCAGTTACGAAACTGAGAAGCATTTTAGGTGTAATGGCAGAAGAATAACAGAAGTCTAGGAAGGCCAAGTTGCTGAGAAAAAAGTACATTGGACTGCGGAGGCATGAGCTGATCCAAATTAATATGATGATACCAATATTTCCCACCAAAGTGACTAGATAGATGGCTAAGAAGAGAACAAAGAAGACAGCTTTGATCTTTTGGTGATCGGTGAAGCCAAGAAGAACAAACTCAGTCACTGTTGTTTGGTTCCACTTGCCCATTTTTTTCTGTTTCTTTATTAATTTATTCTGAAGCTTCCACTAGCGGAGGCTGGAATAGCTGATCAGTTGCTGCAAAAACTTGTTTCCTTCAGACTTCATGGATTTTCTGAAAGAGATAATTAATACTGCAATTAATCACCTGCTCTAAACTTTCAATTAAATTGTTGCCATCTATCAATGTAAGAATCTTCTCTAATGGTCTCGTAATAGCACTAATGGTCCTAAGTGTAATATATTAATTAGCTAGATTGAGAAGAAAATGATAGATTAATAATGTGATAAATGATTATATTCATATTGGCTGACTGTGTTACTGAATATTTACGAAATAAAAGAGAATTAAAAAAGAGGAAGAGGAAGAAGAAGCCCTGAGTTACAAAATGGTGTAATGGTGATTAATGGTGATTTTTGTTGCAACTATATAAGGTGTTAAAAGATACTTAATTGCATTTACATTACAATCTGGATTTCTATGTTGTGGTTTTGAATATGTTTAATATGATACTTTAACATATTTTAATACAGTGTTGGCGAACCTATGGCATGTGTGCCGGAAGCGGCATATGAAACCGTCCTGCGATGAATGCACAGCCTTGCCAGCTCCTCTTCACGTTCCTGTGCTCAAACACACACCAGTCAGCTGGCCATTGTGTGCGCAACGCTGACAGACCCCAGAAGAGCGACAGTCCATCGTGCATGCGCGAACCAGCACCCAAACTTCTGGGTTGCCATCTCGCACATGTGCGATGGCTAGCTGACCGGCGCGCATTTGAGCACAGGAACACAAAGACAAGCCGGCGAGGCCACGCATTCCTCGCGGGATGGTTTCGCATGCCACTTCTGGCACTCAGGCCAGTACGCGAGAACGTCAAAGGTTCGCCAACACTGTTTTAACATATTCCTATAAAGGAAGATATATTTTTTTTTAAAAAAAAAGTCTGAAATTGTTTAATCCTTGAGACTATTCCTCCACTCTGGCCTATTTTTCTTTCATGATGATTTGGAAACTTACTAAAATTCATAGTATCCAATTTGAGGCCAAACTAAAAAGATTTCACTCCTTGAAAGGATTTTTTTACTAAATCTTTATTTATTTATTTTATTTTATTTTTATACCGCCCTTCTCCCGAAGGACTCAGGGCGGTGTACAGGCAAAAAATAAAACAATACAATATACAGATTAAAATACCATTTAAAAACTTATTAAATTGGCCTGAGATTAAAAATTTCCATACTAAAAACCCCATTTAAAATTAATAAAATTTCCCCTTAAAACTAATTTAAGCCAGCCCCGCGGGGATAAAAAGATGTGTTTTTAGTTCGCGACGAAATGTCCGAAGGTCAGGTATTTGACGTAAACCTGGGGGAAGCTCATTCCAGAGTGTGGGCGCCCCCACAGAGCCCACACTTTAGGATATGAGGAACCCTATCTGAGTACCAAGAGAATTTCATCCCTAGAGAGTACTACTTCTAAAAGAAAGCCATCACTTCCAGGAAAGCAATGCCAGGCTGAAGATGACTTCTTTTTAACAGAGTCGATGACGACAGCAGAATTTGGAGCCTGTGAATAACTCACTAATATTCCATATTATATGTGCCATAATTTCACAATGAACATTCCATCCATTCATATCATACAGATATATAAGGGATGGGATTTTTATCTCATGACATCACCACATTTCATCACTTATCTCCTTGGCCCGCCCAAAGATGCTTGTGTAAAGCACCACCCAATACAAGGTTTATTCAAGAACTACTCTGCCCAGAACCCCTCTCTGAGGGAGACGGGCAGTTGATAAGATGAATGAATGAATGAATGAATGAATAAATAAATAAACAAATAAATAAATAAATAAATAAATTCCTTTCTTTGCAAGTTGTCCCCTTTGGAGACATTGCAGACCATTTACAACTGGACATTGGCTGGTACTTTAAAATCTGGAAGCTTTAAAATCTTTAAATTCAGGGTTACTAATGACTCAACCACCATTTGTCTCTAACTTCTAATATCTGGTCTTGGTACTCCAGATGATCTGTGGACTCTTTAGTCCTTAAATTATGCTTATGATAGAACTAGATCAGAGGTAGGTTTCAGCAGGTTCTGACCAGTTCTGGAGAACTGGTCAATTCTGGAATATCTGGAGAACTGGTAGCAGAAATTTTGAGTAGTTTGGAGAACCGGTAGTAAAAATTCTGACTGGCTCCACCCCCATCTATTCTCTGCCTCCCAAGTCCCAACTGATCAGGAGGAAATGGGGATTTTACAGTATTCTTCCCCTGCCACACCTACCAAGCCATGCCCACCAAGCTATGCCACATCCACCAAGCCATGCCCACAGAACTGGCAGTAAAAATTTTTGAAACCCACCACTGAACTAGATTCTGAATCTTGAGCCTTCCCTGTCCTTGAAGAGTCTACTCACTGATGTAATAATCTGATTTCATATTCATATTCATGTTTATTCATTATATCTTAATCTCTACCCCACCTTGAACCTCAACTCTAATATATGGGTGAGGATGAATTTGAACAAGCAGAATAGAAATAACATCAAAGCAATGGAGGATTCTTTGGATTTCTCCCTTGCATTTGAAAACAACCTAATTAGAGAAGAGAAAAATCTTATAATAAATTTTCCCTTCAACTTTCTCTCCAGCATCTATCTTCAGCTTTTTCTGTTGCCGAGAATACTTGTGACCAGAGTGAACAAGTGAAGCTTTGGATCTAATAAACCAAAACCCCTTCTCTTCTACTATATTTCCTTCCCTTCAGAAGAAAATTTAAACCAACCAATGTTTCTCCATTATCTTTATCCCAGGGGTGAAATGCTACCAGTCACACTGGTTCAGATGAACCAGTAGTAACAAAAGCTACCGGTTCAGGCAAACGGGTAGTAAAAAAAAGCTACTGGTTCATCTGAACCGATATTTCTGACGATCAGCTGTGCTGTGCGATTTACATTCACTTGAAAGCAGGAACTCCTGTTTTCTAGCAAATCTAAATCATGTGGCACAGCTGTTCCCCCCCCCCTGTTCTACTTACCTTTTTCTGCACGAAGCATGCTTTTGGTGTGCACAGTGTATGCGCGTGCGAGCAGCATGCATTTGGCACACACCGCGCATGCGCCGGCAGCAAACTGATGGCAACCTGCGGAGAATTTCACCACTGCTTTATCCTATTGGTATCCTTTAGACCAGGAGTCTCCAACCTTGGTCCCTTTAAGACTTGTGGACTTCAACTCCCAGAGTTCTTCAGCCAGCTTTGCTGGCTGAGGGACTCTGGGAGTTGAAGTCCACAAATCTTAAAGGGACCAAGGTTGGAGACCCCTGCTTTAGACCAATGCCATGCTACAAGAGAAGTAACTCTTTCCTTCAAATCCTTTTCCAGGTGTGGAAGGTGTGCCAATTACTGCTATGACTGCTATGATAGGCTAACAATATTGGAGGAGGAACAAGCGCATAGAAAATAAGTTGCCTATTTTGCACCATATGTGGAATCTGGCAAGGACTGGATAACTTGCTTTTGTCTTTAAACTAAAGCCAGGAATATGAAAATTATACATCACTTGGGAAGGTGGGAATCATCACATCTTCTTAGAAATCTGTAACTATAAAATGCTAAAGCGAGGCTGGTAGGAAATGAATGTATTCAATATGGTCACATTTCTGATTCATTTTCCCTCCTCTAAAAACACAATAGCAGAACTTGTGTATGGGAGAGAATAAAGAGGGGAAAATCAAGGTATTTCAGAATGTCAAAATTTTCCTCACATTCTGAAGGAATATCAGAAGGTGAGGAAATCTGTATTGAGGATCTGCAGCTGTTCTTATATGTCTCCCTGTCTATATATTTCACAACACATAATGCCACCCTAGTCATAGACATTCATGTCTTTTGTATCTTCTCCAGCAACAAATTCATATACAGGGAGTCATTAGAGCCAAACCTTAGCACAGCCTCATAGAGGAGAGTCAGATCTCTTCTTCTGACACATGGAGGTTCAAACATCATATCGCTTTTGAAATACTCCTCCAAGAACCATAGAATTAAAGTATAAAAAGTGGAGAGTAAATCTGTTTTCCAAGAGAAGTCACCTGACTTCATTTGGTAGCACCAAACTAAACTACTACTAAAAAGAAGGGGTGAGTTTATGTATGCATATCTATGTGTGCAAAAATATTTTATATTTAAAATTAAAGTAATTAAAATTAAATTAATTGGAAGGGAGGACAAGCACACAAAAAATAGGCTGCCTCTTTTGCATATATATAGAATTCAGATTATGATGATAATGACAAAATCCAAAGCATCTAACAAATCAAATGTGATAAAGAATAATATTCATTATTATGACATGGCTATCAAAAACACGATGTAGAGAGTGATAAGTTTTCATATTCAGCATGTCACTGCTGCTACCAAGTAAGATTCCTCTAAAAGGACTGTCCTCGATCTAGAGTTTTCACTCGAGACACAAATGACCAGGCTCATATTATCCTGCTTTGGACGTATTATGGGAAGACCCGTTTCTCTAGAAAAATCTCAGATGCTAAGAAAGATGGAAGGAAAAAGAAGAAGCAAGTGACAAGCAACAAGATGGATGGACTCAGTTGCAGTGCTGATGAAGTGCCTGAAGAACCAGGTTAGATGTAGATCATCATGGAAATGATCTATCATTGTGATCACTGGGAGTCAACAGCAACTTGATCATCAATCAAGCAAAAGGGCCGTCCAGTAGTCAAATTAGAGGTACAATGTATCTCAGTCCCTGAATAAGATTTAGAAACAGCCAGGGGTTTCTGAAAGGTGTTTATCTCTTAGACCCTCCTCCCTGTTTAACCACGGAGGTCTGCGCTTTGACTTTGCAGATTGAATGTTTAGCTCATTCATTCCAGGTTGATGACATTGTCAGCTATTTTATATACTTTTGTAAAAAGGACACAATGGCAATAAGGTGGATTGTGGTACATAAGGGACTCTTTTTCCTATTCCTTTTTTTCAAGCATATCCTTTCCAGTGCCAACTGTTGCATGGAGAACACAAATGTGAAGACATCCTCTACCATCTATTCTCTGTCAATGAAGCAAATTGACATTCCTACTGAACCACTAAACATTTGAAAAGTGGTGAAATCTTTTTACCATCAAAAAATTAGAAAAGTCATCATCAAGTTAACATCAACAGGCCAACTTGGCATGGGAGCCTAGGGCTCACATTTGGTCTCAGCTGAGGTCTCAGATAAGACAGTTTTTCAGGCTGAATGACCAGGCTCAAATTATCCTACTTTGGACATATTATGTGAAGACCTTTTTCTCTGGAAAAAGGCTGAAACTGGGAAGAACTATTAAAAAACTATGACTAGACAAAGAATGAAAAGTATTGTGCAGATAACAAGATCTATGGTGTGAATAATGAGTGCCTCAAAATGGACTTTCTTTCATTGTCATGAAAAAGAAAGCATTCCAGATGTGGCCTGTTTAATAAATAAATACATAGCAATGATAGAAGAAAAAAAAGTCATATTTGCCTAGGTGTTTGTAAAGGCTTTTCTTTATTTGTTAACTCAGTTTTATCCCACTTATTTTCCCCCCATTTAATTAATATAATACAACTAGCAGTCACTATAAGATAAATCATAATTTAATCCCTTTATCCTTAATATTTTAAAGAACTATTAAAATTCATTTTACATAAAAAATAAACTTTTCATTCAACTAAATTTGGCTCTTCTCCTTCCCAGATCTGAGTTAGTAATCTAGCAAGGCAGTCTTACTGAAATACACTATTGAGCTACTTGTGGTAAGCATCAAAAGAGAATACAAAAGTGCAGTAGTACTCTGATAATAAATTTCAAAAGAGAGTGAAAAAAAGTCATCGCAAAATCTTACACTGCATGATTACAAGTTATTTCAAAGCTTCAGCGGCCTGTCTTTTTTTACTTTATCATAGAATAATGGTCATACTTTTGGGTGAGAAGCAAGGTTATCCAATTTCATTGCTGATGATGGACAAAAGAATGTTGAGAGTTTCTTTCCATCTAACATATTCTCACTTTGGAAAAGGGGGAAAATAACTTCAAGGATTTGCCTTTGAAGAAAGGTACAGTTAAGATAATTAAAATGCCCTTTGTGTCTCCTGGGGTGGAGCTTAATGACATGTAGAAAAGTAATCCTGAAGAACTGGATGAAGTTTCTAATATTTTCTCAAACTTTTATTAGCCATTTCAAAATCCAAGTACTTTTTTTTACAAAATGCAAGGAAGATAATAGAATAGAATAGAATAGAATAGAATAGAATAGAATAGAATAGAATAGAATAGAATAGAATAGAATTTTTATTGGCCAAATGTAATTGGACACACAACAAATTTGTCTTGGTGCATAAGCTCTCAGTGTACATAAAAGAAAAGATACCTTCATCAAGGTACAACACTTATAACACTTAATGATAGTCATAGGGTACAAATTTAACACTTAATGATACAACACTTAATGACAGTCATAGGCTACAAATAAACAATCAGGAAACAATCAATATCAGTATAATTCGTAAGGAGTCAAGCAACAAAGTTACAGTCATAAGTGGAAGGAGATGGGTTACATACCAGCAATAAGGAACAGTAATGTATCCCTATTTGTAATTTAATCTAAACTCCTTAATTTTGTTGCTAGCAAGGTGCTTAGCATGGGTAGGAAGTAAATTTGGTGAAAGAGTAAATTTGGGTTGAGTTATCATCTTCTAGATGGAAATTTGTAACAATCACAAATTCATTGTTTTAATTGTTCTTTACGGAAGGCAATTTCCTATACAGAATAGGCCATGTCCATCTCTCTTGGGATATTCCACACAGGAGAAAATATTTTCCTGTATACCCAACAGCTGAGTTGCTGATAGCAGAGTAGCCAAGTTACTCACCCAGATTCACAATAACTAAGGTAAACCCACAAATAACCAGTCTTAAACTTTTGAGCCTTTACAACTCAAAATCAGTACACTAAATTGTGTCTGGTAGGCAATTCATAACCAGTACATTACTTTCAGTTCAGGAAGCATATGTCCTCATATATTGCCCTTATCAGTTGCTTAGCTACTACATTTTGTAGCAAGTGCAGTTTCTGGACAGTTTTCAAGCATAGTCTCATGTACAACACAGTGCAATAATTAAGATAGATTAGTTAGAGCATCAATAACTGTTTGTGTAGCCATCGGGTTTAGGGAGGGCCAGAGATGCTGCTTGGAGTCAGAGCTGGAAGTTTGTTATCTCACAATCTGCAAGGATAAATAGAAAAAGCTAGCTTATCTAACTAGCCTTTCTTCCAGCTGCTAATTGAAAGAAATGGGTCGATCACAGGACAAATATCAACTGCCATTGCTTAGTATGGCTTGGTCAATTGAGAATTTCATATTATACTTTCTAGTGGATGGTATTTATTTATTTATTTATTTTGTCACACAGTATATATAAGCATAAGCATGTAATAACTATACAATATATAAGCATATATATACATATGAGTATATAATAACTATATTAATTTTTTTTTTTTACAAAATGCAAGGAAGATAATAGAATAGAATAGAATAGAATAGAATAGAATAGAATAGAATAGAATAGAATAGAATAGAATAGAATTTTTATTGGCCAAATGTAATTGGACACACAACAAATTTGTCTTGGTGCATAAGCTCTCAGTGTACATAAAAGAAAAGATACCTTCATCAAGGTACAACACTTATAACACTTAATGATAGTCATAGGGTACAAATTTAACACTTAATGATACAACACTTAATGACAGTCATAGGCTACAAATAAACAATCAGGAAACAATCAATATCAGTATAATTCGTAGGAGTCAAGCAACAAAGTTACAGTCATAAGTGGAAGGAGATGGGTTACATACCAGCAATAAGGAACAGTAATGTATCCCTATTTGTAATTTAATCTAAACTCCTTAATTTTGTTGCTAGCAAGGTGCTTAGCATGGGTAGGAAGTAAATTTGGTGAAAGAGTAAATTTGGGTTGAGTTATCATCTTCTAGATGGAAATTTGTAACAATCACAAATTCATTGTTTTAATTGTTCTTTACGGAAGGCAATTTCCTATACAGAATAGGCCATGTCCATCTCTCTTGGGATATTCCACACAGGAGAAAATATTTTCCTGTATACCCAACAGCTGAGTTGTTGATAGCAGAGTAGCCAAGTTACTCACCCAGATTCACAATAACTAAGGTAAACCCACAAATAACTAGTCTTAAACTTTTGAGCCTTTACAACTCAAAATCAGTACACTAAATTGTGTCTGGTAGGCAATTCATAACCAGTACATTACTTTCAGTTCAGGAAGCATATGTCCTCATATATTGCCCTTATCAGTTGCTTAGCTACTACATTTTGTAGCAAGTGCAGTTTCTGGACAGTTTTCAAGCATAGTCTCATGTACAACACAGTGCAATAATTAAGATAGATTAGTTAGAGCATCAATAACTGTTTGTGTAGCCATCGGGTTTAGGGAGGGCCAGAGATGCTGCTTGGAGTCAGAGCTGGAAGTTTGTTATCTCACAATCTGCAAGGATAAATAGAAAAAGCTAGCTTATCTAACTAGCCTTTCTTCCAGCTGCTAATTGAAAGAAATGGGTCGATCACAGGACAAATATCAACTGCCATTGCTTAGTATGGCTTGGTCAATTGAGAATTTCATATTATACTTTCTAGTGGATGGTATTTATTTATTTATTTATTTTGTCACACAGTATATATAAGCATAAGCATGTAATAACTATACAATATATAAGCATATATATACATATGAGTATATAATAACTATATTAATTTTTTTTTGTTTACATTTATATCCCGCCCTTCTCCGAAGACTCAGGGCGGCTTACAGTGTATAAGGCAATAGTCTCATTCTATTTGTATATTTTTACAAAGTCAACTTATTGCCCCCCCAACAATCTGGGTCCTCATTTTACCTACCTTATAAAGGATGGAAGGCTGAGTCAACCTTGGGCCGGGCTTGAACCTGCAGTAATTGCAGGCTACTGTGTTCTAATAACAGGCTGTAACAGCCTGAGCTATTCTGAGCTATATTGGATATAACGAAAGGAAACAATAGGACAGGAAGGGTAGGCACGCTTGTGCTCTTATACATGCCCCTTACAGACCTCTTAGAAATGGGGTGAGGTCAATAGTAGACAGTTTTTGCTTGAAGCTTTGGGGATTTGGGGAAGAGACCACAGAGTCAGTAGTTTATTCAAAGCATTAACAACTCTGTTACTGAAGTCATATTTTCTGCAATCAAGATTGGAGTGGTTAACATTAAGCTTAAATCTATTGTGTGCTCGTGTATTGTTGCAATTGAAGCTGAAGTAGTCTTCGACAGGAAGGACATTGTAATAGATGATTCTATGAGTTAAACTCAGGTCATGTCGAAGACGGTAGAGTTCTAAATTTTCTAAGCCCAGGATTTCAAGTCTGGTGGTATAAGGTATTTTGTTGTATTCAGAGGAGTGGAGAATTCTTCTTGTAAAATATTTCTGGACACGGTCAATTGTATTGATGAACCCATGTGGTATGGGTTCCAGACAGTTGAGCTGTATTCAAGAATTGGTCTAGCAAATGTTTTATATGTTCTGGTTAGTAGTGTAGTGTTTTTGGAGAAGAAGCTACGCAAGATTAGGTTTACAACTCTTAAACTAGTTACTTTTAAACTCTTAAACTACAACTCTTAATCTAGTGTAAACTAGATTAGCTGCCTCAGTCATACTATGCCACATGTAGCATCCCTAGCTTTTGGTAAACATTGTAAGATAAATATCATAGTAATCAAGGGCAGCCTAAATTCCAGCTATAGCTGGTAATATTTATTTGTTTGTTTGTTTGTTTGTCAAACGTGTACAAGGTAGCAAGTATAAGTATGAACATAAGCATGAAAAAAAGGAAGTAAATACAGATAAATGGGGACAGTAAGACAAGGATGGTAGGCACGTTGGTGTGCTTATGCACACCCTCTTTACGGACCTCTTAGGAATGGGGTGAGGTCCACAGTAGACAGTTTAAGGTTGAAGCTGTGAAGGTTTGAGGATGTAACAACAGAGTTGGGTAGAGCATTTCAGGCGACAAGTACTCTGTTGCTGAAGTCATATTTTTTGCAATTGAATTAGGAGCAGTTTACCTTGAATTTATATCATGTATTATTGAGGTTGAAACTGAAGAAGACATTGTAGAAGAAAATTTTGGTGGCTCAGTTCCAGACTGTCCAAGCCCAAAATTTCAAGCCTGGTAGCATAAGGGATTCTATTGTGAGTAGAGGAATACTCTTCTCATGAAAGATCTCTGAACCCGGGAGACGACTTCCGGTGTCCAGCGGCAACGGACGTCTGGAAGGCTTCTCCTGCCTCCAGCGCCCGAATCCGGCCGCCGCCGAGGCCCTCAGGGGCCAGGTGTTCGAAAGGACACCTGCCGCACGGACGGCTCGCCAGGGTCTCCCAGCCGACATACAGGACTGTGGGGACCGATGCTGGCGCGTCTAGGCTTGGCGGGGTTTGGAGGCCACAGGCCGCGGCCATTATTTTGGTCGTCGCCTGGGCGCTGTGCCCAGTGACACCGGGCATTGGATTTATAACTGCAGCAGCCTGGTGGTGAACAGGAACGGAGAAGAATTGAGGAGGAGAAGGGAAGGGAATATCGGTGGCGTGGTGGAGTGCTCCGGAGTGCGGGGGTTTTCTCCCCTGCGGTTGGAAGGAGCACGAGTTATTCTGGAGAGAGGAGAACTTAAAATAAGAAGATTACGGTTTTGTGGAGCTCTGGAGAAGAGGTGATGGAGAAATTTAGGAGGGAAGGTTTGAGGCCCCCCCTCCTTCTGGGGAACAGTGGTGGCGTCCAGCTTCCGCCTTCACTATGAGAATTTTGGTGGCATCACTTCCCTTCCGCTTCCTTGTTGACTAACTGTACTCTGGACTCCTTGCTCCTGTGGGGGCCCCCTTGTGGATCCGGAGGAAATTACAAGGATACTGTGCCTGCCTGAGGATTTTGTATTTTTTTTTTCCTTAATGGCAAAGGTCAGAGACCAACTGCTGGAGAGATGGAGAGAATTTTGGAAAAGTTATCTAATATGGACAAGAAATTGGATGAAATAAGAGCAGAAATTGTGACTATCCAAAAGGATTTAAAGGATACTCAGCAAGTTTCAGCAGAAAATAAGCAGAAAGTGGAAGGTTTGGAGGGTGAGATCACGGGCAGTGCAGAAAAGAGGAGACGACAGGCAATGCTGTGCTTGGACTACAGATGGATAAAATGTCTTATTTCCTTAGGTTTCAAAATTTGGAAGAAGTGGACCAAGAAGATTTGAGAGATGTTGTGACTAAATTGTTGGGAGAATTTCTTGGGAGAGGTGTTGATTTCATGAATTGGGATGTGGATCGAGTTTATAGAGTTAATTCAATATGCACGCATGCAGTTCCCAGAGAGGTTCATGTCAAATTTGTGAGAAGAGGCGAGAGATGAAATTCTTAGAAAACATAGGAGTGGGGCACTGATTTACAGGGGCAGGAGATAGCCATTCTGAGGCAGATTCCCAGACAGGTACGTGAAAAAGAAAGAAATATTACTTTTGTCAAGCAAATTGTACCAGAAGGAGTGGGCTTCAGATGGCTGATGCCAGAGGATTGATGATTTTCCGGGAGGGCATTACGAAAAAATCAGTACAATTGCGGAGGCTACGGCCTATGTGGAGGAACACAAAGCCCTCCTGGAATCAGATGACCCAGGAATTGAAGAAGGAGGTTATAGATCATGGGGCGGAGCGGCTGCCGCTGTTGCGGCCCTGGAGTTGGGTCAGGCTGAACCCAGAGTTCTGAGATCCAAAACTAGGAAGTGATAAAGATATTTGGGATTGTGTTGGTTTTCCTTATTCTCTTTTGTACGATATTCTGTTTATTCTTGACTCTTCTTTATTACGTTTTTAAAATTTGTAAACTTAGCTACTTCGTGTCACCTGCTTGCCATATGGCTGTTGTATGTGTTAAAAAATTTGAGTAAAATTCTTATTTTAGATAAGAAAACTGAAAATTTACCATACCTGATATGTATTTGTATAAACCTTTTTTGACTAATAAAAACTTTTTGAATAAAAAAAAAAAGAAAAAAAAAGAAAGATCTCTGAACCCGCTCAATCGTATTAATGTCTGATATACAGTGTGGACTCCAGGCTGATGAGGTGTATTCGAGAATTGGTCTGGCAAAGGTTTTGTATGCCCTAGTTAACAATTCAATGTTACCAGAGAAGAAGTTTTGCAAAATAAGGTTAACAACTCTTAAGGCCTTTTTGAAAATGCTGTTACAATGCATCTCTTCAAACTAGTATATTTTATTAAAAATCTAACTTGCATGAAATATCACTTGCTTTATTAGATGCATGGAATGACTAAGTTGATTTTATTATTTAATATCTATCTGAGATCATCCTTCAGGTGAACTGGGTGGGTTATGGACCCCCCTGTTATGGAGGTACCTTCATTATGAGTAAGTAGCATGCGTACACAGATAGACACACACATCCCTTATTTAGGACTAATGCACAATTTGGGGGACTTCCTGGACTCTCACCTCCTGCTTGAGGAACAAGTGACTGTTCTGACCAGAAATGCTTTTGCACAAATCCAGTTTGTATGCCAATTATGCCTGTTTGTAGATTGGGAGTACCTCTTGTTCACCTTGCAATGCACTATACATGGGGCTGCCCTGAAGATCACTACAAAATTACAACTGGTCCAGAATGCAGTGGTGTGAGTTGAGATAGACAAGCCTTGCTATAACCATGTCACAACTCTTCCATGTGAGCTATACTAGGGAACTAGTAAGCTTCCAAGTCCAATTAATGGACCTGGCTTTTACCTCTAAAGCTCTATGTGGCATATGACCTAGCTATTTGAAGGACCATCGGTCTCCTGTTTCATCTGTGTGCCCTGTCTAACCAGACAAAGTTGGCTTACCTGGTGTCCTGTCAATTAAACAATGCCATCAAATATGTAGAAGTAGCTCTTCCCTGATATAGTGCCAGCCCTTAGAAGCAGCATCTATCCAGACTTGTTCACCTAATGCAGGGGTCTGCAAACTTGGCTCTTTTAAGACTTGTGGACTTCAACTCCCAGAGTTGAAGTCCACAAGTCTTAAAAGAGCCAAGTCTGCAGACCCCTGATCTAATGCACCTTCAAGCGAGCTCTAAAATGTGGTGATTCACTCAGGCCTCAGATTAGAGTGTTTTGGCAGGATCTCTTTAGATTGGTGATGATATGAGAGAATTTTTTCCCCTCACAGATTGTTTTTTGCTGTTTTTAATTTTCTGAAGACACCAAGTGTCATTCTGGGAGTTGGCCTAGAAATTTGGGTAATTAAAAATAATAAAATTCTGCAAGACTTTTTTTGAATTCTGCTTATGATAAAAACATTATCACCAGCATGGTATATTTGGGCCAGCATGACACATGCACAGCCAAAGCCTAGTGTTTGTTTTGTTTTGCTTTTTCCCAATTGTGCTCATGCTATTTTGTGTAATGGAGGATCTCTGACCTAGAAACTTGCAAACCAGTATGCTTTTACTCTATATTCCCCTAACTAGGAGGTTATGCAGTATATTGCTCTACACAGGATAAATTACTGTATGTTGTAGCATAATTCCAGAGTACAGAACTGCAAAGCATTCTGTGAAGAACTGGTTTTGAAGATAATTCAGATGCTTTGAACATTTGTAGTACAATTGTCTATTGTAGAAGACAGAGAGAGTCCATTGGAGCATATAAAACCACTGATTCCCCATGTTTAGCAGTATTTTCAGACTGGTATCAGTATTTTTGTCATGTGAATTCACTACGACAGCTCTTTCCTGTTCACACCAGAAAATCAGATCTCTGTTTTATCACCAAAATATTCAATTCTATCTCATTTTATTTTTTATTTTATTTATTTTATTTTATTTATTTATTTGTCACAACAGTATATATAAGCATAAGCATGAAATAACTATACGATATATAAGCATAAATATAATCATAAGTATGTAATAACTATATGAAATTGGATACCATCAAAGGGAACATTAGGATAGGAATGATAGGCACGTTGGTGCTTTTATGCACGCCCCTTACAGACCTCTTAGGAATGGGGTGAGGTTAATAGTAGATAGTTTTTTGTTAAAGCTTTGGTGATTTTGGGAAGAGACTACAGAGTCTGGTAGTGTGTTCCAAGCATTAACAACTCTGTTACTGAAGTCATATTTTCTGCAATCAAGATTGGAGCGGTTCACATTAAGCTTAAATCTATGGTGTGCTCGATGTGCTCGTGTATTGTTGTGATTGAAGCTGAAGTAGTCTTCAACAGGAAGGAGGTTGTAACAGATGATTCTATGAGTTAAACTCATGTCATGTCGAATCCTCTGAATAAATATCCTCTGAATCCTCTGAATAAAAATCCTCTGAGGTTTTTATCTATATGAATTCAGTAGTTTGAAAAGCCTATAAATCCTGAATAGGAGCTATTAAAATGATAAGCATCTCTATATAATTTTCTTTCTGTGTTAATTTCCTTGCCACTTTCTCTCATTCACTAAGAATAAAATTGACTGTTCTTGGGTTTGTAGATACTCTATACAGGTGATTCCCCCTTTGTCTTCTCAACTTTGGAGACCACAATTTAAAGACAAACATGCTGAAGGGTGCCAATTAGAACAAAACTGGTCACATACTGCTTCCTAGTGGTCAACATAGGATATACATTGTATAAAAACAGAATCCCCACCTCAGAAAGGAAGATGGGGTAGAAATCTTGTGAAAATTTGTACTTTACTTTAGAATAACAGAGTTGGAAGGGACCTTGGAGGTCTTCTAGTCCAACCCCCTGTTTAGGCAGGATACCTTACACCACTTCAGACAAATAGTTATCCAATCTTTTCTTTAAAACTTCCAGTGTTGGAGCATTTACAACTTCTAGAGGCAAGTTGTTCCACTGATCAATTGTTCTATAGTAATGTAACATTTGTACTTTTCTGCTCTGATAACTTAAAGGAAAATGGACTATGATATCATAACAACTATACTGCCTGTACTTCAGAGGTGTCAAACCCGCGTTGTCACAGCATCGTCACATGATGTATCGGGACTTTTCCCCCCTTCGCTAAAATGGACGGGGGCGGAGCCAGCACATGACACATTGGCCCACTGGCCATGAGTTTGACACTCCTGCTGTCGTTCCTTTCCAGATGCCATCAGTTAATTTCCAGGCACCTGTTGTTATTTTTCAATCCCCGCCTCCCAAAAATACTTACAGACTTGATTATTTCACAGATAGTCTCATTTCATGTAAACCTGCCTGAATTTTTACAGATATGATCATCTGATATTGACAATTTTCACAGGAACATGTAGGAAGAAATTTGTTCCTCATTAAAAAGAGAAAGAAAAAAGGAAAAAAAAATTAAAGAATATAATACAACAATCAGGATCATTTTGAGATCAATTACAATCCTCTAAATTTGTACATCTGGGAGGAGCTTTAATTACCATGCTTTAGGGAAGTTATTGAGCATTTGATATAAATATTTCAGAAAACCCAGCCTTCAGTTTGGTGCTTGAGTTTTAAAATGCTAGTTCCTGTTTAAAGGTAAGCAATGCAGCTTTTATTAGTTTGATTCAGTTTGGCTATTTCTCACAAGCAAATCATTAGAATAAAATGACTATTCAGGTTCAAAGTTCATTAGTCATATGTGAGGACCTGCTAAATAACTTTTCTGCTACAATGTCTGAACTATTAAACCTATAGCGTGCCATATATGACTTGTTATTTAAGAAGCTTGCACAGATTATACTGACAAAGTCCTCTTCTGATTTAGTTGGGCATCATTTTTTCATGCTACAGAGCACTGCACACCAGAACAACTAGACACAAGAATAGTTTTTTCCCAAACACCATCACTCTGCTAAACAAATAATTCCCTCAACACTGTCAAACTATTTACTAAGTCTGCACTACTATTAATCTTCTCATCATTCCCATCACCCATCTCCTTCCACTTATGACCGTATGACTGTAACTTTGTTGCTTGTATCCTTACAATTCATATTGATATTGTTTCCTGATTGCTTATTTGTACCCTATGACTATCATTAAGTGTTGTAACTTAGAATTCTTGATGGACGTATCTTTTCTTTTATGTACACTGAGAGCATTTGCACCAAGACAAATTCCATGTGTGTCCAATCACACTTTGCCAATTAAAAAAAAATCTATTCTATTCTATTCTATTCTATTCTATTCTATTCTATTCTATTCTAGCTACAAACTGAATTGTTACATTTGATTCTGTTATTTTCAAATGAAGGACATCCTTGGCTTGATTTCTTTTCCACTTAAGGTAGGGAAGAGAACCCCCCAATGAATACTTCTAAACTCATACTTCCATGCTCATAAAAGGAAAGAAATAGCTTGGAAGAGAGCCCAGCTGCCATGTAAGGCTTCATTTTAGATTAAGAACTCTTTTTTTCTATTGATAATGATTGTAAATATGACGTCAGATCATTGTTGATTTTTGGCAACTGCATAGGTAGATTTTGTTAATTATGATACTGTATATCCCTAATTTCTTCCTTTAGGTCTTCCAAAGGTCCATCCACCTTACTGCTGATTGTCCTCTTTTTCTCTTTCCTTCCACTTTTCCTGGCATTACAGCCTTGTCTGGAGAGCTGGATCTTCACATCATGTGCCCAAAGTAGGATCATTTGAGCCTGAACAATTGTGCCTCGAGGTTTTTACCCTGGGATTCTGAGGCACTCCAGCCCTATTAGCCTTTCAGCAGGGTGAAAAGACCTGTCTCACCAACCAGGCACTGGACTACGTAGCCCAGGAAATGTAAGGGCAGAAGGAATCTATATGATGTGATGTTGTGCTTGTAATATGTGGTATCATGGGGTTGATTTTGTTTGATTTATTCTTTTTTATTTAATATTAACGTGAGCTGTTTAGGGTTATTTTATATAACATGTGCACCGTACGTTTCTAAATGAATAAATATTGGACTGCAAAAGTAACGGGGGATATTACATAATCAAAAATAAATAGTTGGAGATGAGCAAGCTGATTCTGTTTAGAACTCACAAATGGTGTAAATGTCTCAGATACGACGTCTTTCAGGAACTAGTTTAAATTTGATTGCTTTTGGAGATTACAAGAAAATGTATATGGTTTTTCAAGTGCCTCTCTCTTTTCTTAATTATGTTTATATTTTCTCAAATAAATGTAATTTTATTATGTTTCTTGGCTAACACATAGCATGTTAATCAAATTTTTATATTTAATTATTCCCCCATCACACATATACCAAAACACTCACTCACACAAGATATTATAAACATTATACCTGCAAGTGTTTCCATACATTAGTGAGTATGGAGCTTTCTTTGCCTTACTAACTTGATGTTAATACTTGCAGCAATAATAATAATATTTCCAGAGAAGCTTAGATTTTTTTCTCAAACAGGTTGAGTATGGATAGGAACAAAGCCAGAAACATAGACACCACTAACAAGTTAATACAGAGCTGTTTATTACTATATAATTTTAGATATTACAATAATGCTAATCATATGTGTCTGTGTGTGTTTGTATGTATGACAGAGAGAGAAGGAGAGAGGGGGGAAAGAGGGGGAAGTAGAGCGAGAGAATCAAATATATACCTAAGCATGTACACTAATAAAGAGTAACTCTAGAGGATTTATTTTATTTTATTTATTTATTTGTCAAACAGGTAAAAGTATAAACATAATTTGGATACATGAAAAAAGTAAAAAGGAATATTAGGACAGGGACGGTAGGCACGCAGGTGCACTTATGCACACTTAAAAGAATTTTAAAATTAAAAGAATTTGAACTAAACGTCAACGGAGTACAATCAACGGAGTACAATCAGACCTCTACTCCACTCCTTTCCTTAGTAATACAAAAATTTTAGCACCTAGTTTCTTCTTTACCCCTTCATGGATTTACCAAAACCTTAAGAATGCTAGAAACATCTCCTGTCTGCCTAACCACGACTATATCAAGGTTTATCCTTCTTTACTTGCTTGGTCCAGTTCCAATACCTGAACCTCCTGCTTTACCTCGTCTACAATCTCTGGCTGTATTCTCCTTTGTCTCTCTCTTTGCGGATTCCTCCTCTTCTGGTTCTTGGTGCCACAAGTTGCTTCCCAGTCTTTGCATCTTTTGACTGTTCATGACTCTCTCAGTCGCTGCTTCCTCTCTTCCATCTTCTGTACTGTTACCTCACATTTCAACAGCTTCTCCTAGAATCACACACACACACATATTTGTCTATCTGCTTTGGCTTATTTGATATATCTTTCTTTCGAAACGACATTCCAGTTTGCAAGCGATTCTGAGAAGTTTAAACTTTCCCCCCATTTCCTCTGTAACTGCCTGTGTGCCTAAACTTACCTCTGACAGTCAGACCACCAAAGAGAAACTCTGATCTTGAAAAGGTCACTCATAACATTTTTCTGTTTCAGGGCAGTTCATCTTTCTATGCCATAATGTAATTTGAGCATTTCTATCTATGGTTTTAGTGAAATGATCACCCCACAGGTTTGAGGAAACTGTTGTTGTTCTTCTGCAGAGTTAGGTGTGAAGGCAATTGATGAAGTCCACATGGTGCATAGTAAGCTTCATCGCATGTATTAAAGGAACTTTGTGGACATTGTTTTTGCAATCCAGATAATTTTTAATTATCTCCAATAACAAAAACACTGTATAATATATCACACATTCAGTTCTGTTAGTAAAGCCAGCTGTATGAACACTTATACTGGTATTTATAATGTCTGCAGGAATCACTGTGTGATCACCTTAACTTCTGAAACAAAAAGCATGTAGTTCAAACATAATCTCATTGTCAGTAAAAATATACTTCGACAAATCTATTTACTGGCAAATCAAAAATAAATTTAAAAAAAATATTTAGGGTTTATGTTACAGGCAAAAAAATCCTAAAATTAAAATAATTGTATTGTCCTCTTGACTGTTGTTGCCAGAGTCAAAATGAAAATGTTCTCTCAAAGATGTCCTCTTCAAAAAAATAAGATTCCTCTTTTTGCAAGCAGAATAAAGGCATAGCAAAGAGGTAAAAAGAGGAAAACTACAATCTTCTTTCCCCACCCTAATTCATCAATTAAACACTCTCTCATCGTAAATCCTATGTTCAGGAGCAAGAGGAAATTGAAGCTACTTGCTCAGAGTTCTGTAACTTGTACTTTTTTTAAGAAACATTTTTCTTGTTTTTGACCCACAGGCAAAAGGGAATGAAGCCAATGCCTGGAACAAATTACACTTTGGTGACCAACTTCATTCTTTTTGGACTCACAGAACACCTGGAAACGCGGCAATTGCTCTTTGCAACATTTTTAATCATCTATATTGCCACTCTGCTGGGGAATCTTGGGATGATTTTGTTAATTTGGATTGTTCCCCAGTTACATGTCCCCATGTACTTCTTTATTAGCAGCCTATCCTTTTTAGATGCCTGTTACTCCACCACCATCACACCTATAATGCTGGTAACCTTTTTAATGGAAAAGAAAATCATATCTTATGCTTCTTGTATCACACAGTATTGTTTCTTTGCAATATTTGCCACAACTGAGTTCTTCCTATTGGCTGCAATGGCGTATGATCGCTATGTGGCTATCTGCAACCCTTTGCTCTACACTTCGCTGATGACTAAGAGGCTTTGTATTGGATTGATAGCCGGCTCATATCTATGGGGAGTTGTGAACTCTATGATTCACACTTGTGGTTTGTTAAGGTTGTCCTTTTGTGGCTCCAGGAGCATCAATCACTTTTTTTGTGATATCACCCCGCTTTTGAAACTGGCTTGCAATGACGTCTCTATGAATGAGATGCTAATATTCATTTTTGGCAGTTTGTTTGAAATGAGCACCTTGCTGATCATTATTGCCTCTTATATATTCATTATTACTGCAGTTCTAAGGATTCGCTCCACAGAAGGGAGGCATAAAGCATTTTCTACCTGTGCATCCCATCTCACAGCAGTGGCCATATATCATGGAACTATCCTCTTCATGTACTTCCGGCCTACTTCTAGCTATTCCCTTGACACTGACAAAACAGCATCTGTGTTTTACACAGTAATAATACCTCTGTTGAATCCATTGATCTATAGTCTGAGGAATAAGGATGTAAAATATGCCGTGAAAAAAGTGTTTGGAAGAGAACTGGGCTCCCAGTAAATATCTCTTTTACTTTATCTTCAAAGTAAACAAACAAAAATGACTACATTTCAGGGGGGAAAAGAAGTCTTAACAAAGAATTTCTTAATGTAGATTATTAATAGAATCCTGGCAATTCTTCCATCTGCTAAATATACCTTAAAATAAAAATCACAACAAGTGATGTAAATTTGATAAAGTATCTTTTCTGGACCTAATTTGCAAGGCAAACAGCAGGATTGGCAAACCCTCTTCCCTCGTCCTTGATTTTGCTGAAGGTAACTTAAAGGAGAAAGGAAACCTCTTTATAGCCACTCAATAATTTTAAATCTCACTTAGTTTTCCTTCTGCCCTCCTTCCAATCATACACACACTCACATGAACAATGCACAATTTTATTCTCGCTTTTCAAAGTTTCCAATATTCCACCTGAATTCCTCCCACCCAGACAGAAACTTCTGTTAGCAGAGATCTCTGGTCCTTGGAAATGCATTTGGAAGATGTGGATCTAATGACAGTATGAAAAGGTTGTTTTCCTCTCTACATGCTTTTCCAAGGAAGAAAAGGTTCTCTCTGAAAAAAAGTGTTTGCACTGTAATGAAGAATATCCAATGCAATAGCCTTTTCATAATAGACAGCTTGTAACTCATTGAATAAAGTCATATATAAATAAACTGAGAAATTATTAAAACAAAATGTTCCTCAGTATTGCTGACCATCTTCTTCTCTTCACCATTGTACTTATCATGGTCTCTCATGTGCTGCAGTCTTCACACCATCTAGACCATGGGTGTCAAACTCAAGACCCACTGGCTGGATCCAAAATGGGCTGAGAGGAGGCTGCGTATGGCCCCCTAGTGCCCATTTTTGGCCTCCATGGCCTTCTGCAGCACTCTGCTGGCCAAAAATGGCCACACGGAGGCCTTGCGTGGCCCCTGCGTGCTCCATTTTGGCCAGCAGGGTGCTGCAGGAGATATCCGTCCCGTCTTTCCCCCTGTTCCTCCCCGCCAGCCCATGGAGGAGAACTACAGTGCTGATCCAGCCCTCAAAGAAATCCAGTTTGACACCCCTGATCTAGACTGTCTACTAAATTGGATTGGAGGATTTTTATTAAATTTGCAGTTTTGAGATTAGAGAAACTTGGTGGCCTATTTACCTTATTGTATTGAGTTACTTCTGATACCAAGTTTGGAAAAATTTTCTGGTTTATACTGAAAAGCAAAAATTTTAAGGAGAGACTCCACATTTCAATACAATCTGAGTTCTTGTGTTTTTTTTCTTTTAAACATCTGCAAATCTGTTTCGAAGAAGTAAAAAATTGGAGTGACTTAAAGCAGATAGAAATATTACCAAGAGCATTTGTATTGGATTGGCACCACTGTTCTCCACATCAGGGGTCCCCAACCTCTGGGCTATGGCTGAGTGTCAGACCACAGCCTGTTCGGATCAGGCTATGGAAGTGATGTGTGAGCATACATGAAACCGGATAGATCCAAGCCAAGCTTAATGCATTCTTACAAGGCTTTTAGAGGATTCCTTAGAATGTTATTGGATATTAGGATTTAGTAATCCAAATTCTGAGGAGAAAATGTGTAGACTCATATCACATTTGTTTGGCAACACCATAAATAAAATGTCTTTTCCTGTGCTCGCAGAGCAAAACAATGAATTTTATCTAAGTGGTGATATGTGATCCAAGCAGTGGTGAAATCTAAACTGGTTTACTGCCGGTTTACTGGCTGTGCATGTGTGATGTGCACATGCATGCCTAGTACGCACCACGCACCAAATGCAAGGTGCGCAGACGCGCAGTGCACACCAAAAGGAGGCATGGGGTAAGTAGAACAGCGTGCAGGGGAGTGATCAGCTGTGGTGAACAATCTTTTTTTTTACCTTTTAAAAGCATTTTTTAAAAGAAGCGGCAAGCAGGGAAGCGGGTGACCAGGCATTGGGTGGGCATGGGCGGGGGGGCAGGGAGTTTTGCTACCGGTTCTCCAAACTACCCACCACCATCGCTACGGGATCAACCGATTTGGTCCAAACTGGGAGCATTTCTCTCCTGGATCCAAGGGTTCTGGATCAAATTTCTGACTCTGAATCCATTTTGGTTCTTTAGGGTGAGTGATGATTGTGGATCACTCTATGAAGATGAATGTGTCTTGATGGTAGCATTAGCTAAATTTCATGTAAAAATACTGAGGGCATATGAGAATCCATAGCTTAGATTTGTGTTTTTGCACATTTGGTGATGTCAAACAATATTAGTTTTGTCATTGCAATATCAGATGGGTGTGACTGTCAATTTGATGATGGCTTCAGATGGAACCCACATGGGGATCTCTGAGGATCTGCATAAATCCAACTTTTATCTAGATTGCAAAAAATCCAAGTGAACTACAGTCTTATTTCACACACAAATTTCATACAAATTTATTCCTTTACATTACCCATCGTCTTTCACACACAAAAACACTAGCAATCCATATTATAGAAACCATATTATTGTACAGTATCAGGTTTTGGAACAGTGATGTTACTTTTCTTCATTGATCTGGCACAGAGAATCCCTCAGAATGGGGCAAAAATGAAAGTAATTAGATATTAGGAAATTATGTTGGTTTCTTTTTCTATTCAACAAAAAATAAGGATCAATTATGAATAATTTAAAAGTAGTATAACGTTAAAGCTCCCAGGATAGCCTGAAATTGTTTCCCTTAAGACTTTGAAGATGAAGTTACTTCAGGGATGCTATTGGTTCAGCTTATTTAAAGATATAGATGTCTTTCTATCCTAAATCATCAAGTCTGGGACCAACTCTTCTCTCCTATATAAACCTATACTAAAAAGTGATGCAGTCCCTCCAAGGTCAAGGTCAATTGGCTTCTTACATTCATTCAGGATAGTGTTAGTGATAAAAATTATTTCTGGATTGCCTTTACATTGCTTATAGTGCTGTAAAATACAAGAACATAGAGAAAAAGTAATTGAATATTTTCAGCATAATAGTCTTTGAAGATGAATCCGATGCCTAATAGCAGAAACTGAAAAATCCAGCAAAGCTACTGGGATTTTTCAATTAAAAATATTGTTTGTGTGGCAGCAAATAGCATCTAAAAGCTGAAATGAACATCATTTTGGCTGTTGCAAATGCCCAAGGCGACCTTTGCAAAGGTTGGTATTTATTTTCTTATTTTTAAGAGTTTAGGGGGTTTTTTTATGCAAAAGGAATAATTTTCAGAACCAAATTAGAAACGATTTTTAACTGTTCTGCATCTGGTATATCCTGCAAATGCTTTTTAAGCATTCCTCTTTCTGTCGTGAATCAAACTTAGAGACCAATTTGAAAAAGAGAGAGAGAGAGAGAGAGAGAAAGAGACTAGAATAAGTAGAAATAAAATATATTTATTCTGGAAATGGGGAAGAGGAACACTTAGAAAGAAAAGAGAATACTGTTCTTGACCCTACTACTTTGGAATACAAATGCTACACAGTCTAGATCAGGGGTCTCCAACCTTGGCAACTTTAAGCCTGGTGGACCTCAACTCCCAGAATTCCCCAGCCAGCTTTGGGAGTTGAAGTCCACCAGGCTTAAAGTTGCCAAGGTTGGAGACCCCTGATCTAGATCACTTTGTGCAATGGGTTATAATTACATTTAACAAATTCAGGTACAAGATTGTGATAGCTATAAGGCATCCATTAAATCTATCTTCTTCTGCAATCTCTGTTCTCCAAATTTGCATCCTCAGTCTATGGTTGGTTGTTTAGTCACCTTCAGTAATGAGCCTTTTCTAAAAGTTATTCTGCTCAATGTGATCCTTCTGAAAGTACTTAAAAATTAGTTTATTTTACTTTAGTTAACATTCAAGTACTTGACAGTCTATCTGAGAGGTGTAGGCCCTACATAAATGAGTCCATCTGCTCCATGAATAGTTTATGCAATTCTATTTCTGTACAGGAACTTCAGGAAAACTTAATGAGGACCAAAATCTCCGAGCATTTTTACTTGCTTCCTTAGTATTTTCATTTGAGTCCCAAAATCCTCTTTGACTCACACAGTAACAGAGTAGTGATTTAGGATTTACAATCTCATTGTACATACGTTGTGCACTGACAATAAAGATTTGAAATTAAATTGATTTCCAGGTGTAATTTATTTGGGGTTAGAGGGGAGATGTAATTCAGTTGGAACGACTGGAATGATTTATATCATTTAATTAATCTTCTTAATGTGTAACAATACGTTAATGTTAATCAGAAAAAAACACTTCAAACAATGCATCTGATAAACCTACACTGAAGGGCAAATCTTCAAAAGAACCTGAGGAAGCTGAAGCTGCCCAATACTCAAAGGATCCAGGTAATCATTAATCATTTGTACTATGTCTTAACTTATGTAGCTACAATGCTAAAAGCAACTGCAGTTAAAATCTTCAGATGATTTTCATTTCCCCCCCCCACAAAAACCATGCAGGGATGGGAACAATCCTTTAGAAAAATTGCCAATTCCATTAGGGAAACTGTCTAAACTGTTCTGCATCTGGTATATCCTGCAAATGCTTTTTAAGCATTCCTCTTTCTGTCGTGAATCAAACTTAGAGACCAATTTGAAAAAGAGAGAGAGAGAGAGAGAGAGAAAGAGACTAGAATAAGTAGAAATAAAATATATTTATTCTGGAAATGGGGAAGAGGAACACTTAGAAAGAAAAGAGAATACTGTTCTTGACCCTACTACTTTGGAATACAAATGCTACACAGTCTAGATCAGGGGTCTCCAACCTTGGCAACTTTAAGCCTGGTGGACCTCAACTCCCAGAATTCCCCAGCCAGCTTTGGGAGTTGAAGTCCACCAGGCTTAAAGTTGCCAAGGTTGGAGACCCCTGATCTAGATCACTTTGTGCAATGGGTTATAATTACATTTAACAAATTCAGGTACAAGATTGTGATAGCTATAAGGCATCCATTAAATCTATCTTCTTCTGCAATCTCTGTTCTCCAAATTTGCATCCTCAGTCTATGGTTGGTTGTTTAGTCACCTTCAGTAATGAGCCTTTTCTAAAAGTTATTCTGCTCAATGTGATCCTTCTGAAAGTACTTAAAAATTAGTTTATTTTACTTTAGTTAACATTCAAGTACTTGACAGTCTATCTGAGAGGTGTAGGCCCTACATAAATGAGTCCATCTGCTCCATGAATAGTTTATGCAATTCTATTTCTGTACAGGAACTTCAGGAAAACTTAATGAGGACCAAAATCTCCGAGCATTTTTACTTGCTTCCTTAGTATTTTCATTTGAGTCCCAAAATCCTCTTTGACTCACACAGTAACAGAGTAGTGATTTAGGATTTACAATCTCATTGTACATACGTTGTGCACTGACAATAAAGATTTGAAATTAAATTGATTTCCAGGTGTAATTTATTTGGGGTTAGAGGGGAGATGTAATTCAGTTGGAACGACTGGAATGATTTATATCATTTAATTAATCTTCTTAATGTGTAACAATACGTTAATGTTAATCAGAAAAAAACACTTCAAACAATGCATCTGATAAACCTACACTGAAGGGCAAATCTTCAAAAGAACCTGAGGAAGCTGAAGCTGCCCAATACTCAAAGGATCCAGGTAATCATTAATCATTTGTACTATGTCTTAACTTATGTAGCTACAATGCTAAAAGCAACTGCAGTTAAAATCTTCAGATGATTTTCATTTCCCCCCCCCACAAAAACCATGCAGGGATGGGAACAATCCTTTAGAAAAATTGCCAATTCCATTAGGGAAACTGTCTAAACTGTATCCTATGTTATTTGAACAAAGGCATAAGTTCGTCTCCTCTCCTTGCAGCTGTCCATGTTTCTTGAAAAACCTCTTCAAATGATTCAGAAGGGCCATCTCAAGATTCTGAGTTGTGTAGTTTTTCAAGGGAGCAGAGGGACAAGCATACAGCCAGTATAAGAAATAATGCAAAATTGTTCTACATAGTTGTTGGTTAATTTCTGTTTCCTACTAGAAATCGTGTAAGACACCATCAACAATATGTGGTTCATCTGAATATCTAGAAAGGCTATTTGAGGAGTGGGAGTTCCAGGAGGAGAAAGGGAAAAATACAACCTTTTGCATAAGCAATCTTCTCCAGCCACCAAGCATTTTTCACTCATATTCAACCTGTTTGTGTGAGAGATGTTTTTGTTTGAAAAATACCTCTCACACAAACAGGATCTTCCAAAAATTCTGTATCTCACTTAAAAAAAATAAAATTTTCTGCCAGGATGCCAATTCCAAGCTGGTTGCTTAAAGTTGAGTTAAGTGATGCCACCATGATCACTCAAGATTACGTTTTTGAGTACCAAGGGCTTTCTGCTTGCAGTAATGGCATATGATCAATATAATTGTTCTACAGCCTTTCTTTTTGCAGGTGCAGTTCCAGGTGGTCAAATCTAACTGATCATGAGCAATTACACCATGGTAACGGAATTCATTCTTCTTGGGCTAACAGACAAGCTGGCATTTGAAGTGCCCCTCTTCATGATATTTTTCCTGATCTATTTTCTGACCCTGGCTGGGAACATCGGGATGGTGGTATTGATCAGAATCAGTCCCCGGCTTCATACCCCAATGTACTTCTTCCTCAGCAATCTGTCTATCATTGATGTCTGCTACTCTTCCATCTTTGCACCAAGGCTCTTGATGAATCTAGCACAATTTAAGACTATTTCATATGCCGGATGCATCACCCAACATTGCTTTTTTGTAGTCTTTGTGAGTACCGAGGGCTTTCTGCTTGCAGTAATGGCATATGACCGCTATGTAGCCATTTGTATGCCATTGCTCTATACCACTATGATGACCAAAAGGGTCTATGTCCTGCTAGTAGTAGGTTCATACCTAGGGGGAATAGTGAATTCCCTCACCCACACTTCTGGCTTGCTTATGATATCGTTCTGTGCCCCAGGTGTAATTAACCACTTCTTTTGTGATACACCAGCTATGTTGAAAGTTTCATGCAGTGATACTCATATTAATGAACTTATATTGGTCACCTTCTCTGGAATAATTGCTCTTTCTACTCTCCTGATAATTATAATCTCTTACCTATGTATCTTGATTAGTATCATAAAGATGCATTCTTCTGGGAATAGATACAAAGCTTTTTCCACCTGTGCTTCCCACCTAACAGCAGTCACCATGTTCTACGGGCCAGTTAGTTTAAGCCATTTGCAACTCAGCTCTTTGTACATTCAGCAACAAGAGAAGATCTCGGCTGTGTTCTACACTCTGATCGTTCCAATGCTGAATCCAGTGATCTACAGTTTGAGGAACAAAGAGGTAAAAGATGCCTTGAAGAAAATGATTAATTGTCAAAAAGAATAAAGATTTTTGCTGCCCTGGGATGGTTTAGAATCATTTTGTAATCCTATGAGGGACTCTCATTGCAAAATCAGAAGGAAGCTGTTAGTTTATTCAATCTACAGATATGATTCTCCTAATTAAAAAAAAACCAAATTGAAAATCAATTGGGGTGGAAAATTCCAATCACAAATTTTTTGATTATGCTAGCAGATACACACTGTATAATTTCTGTACCACTTCCTGTAGTTTCCAGGAAGCCCATTACCACTACGGGAGGACACATTCCCAGAACTCAGGATGTTTCCACACAGCCCATTAACCAGGTTGTTACAACACAAAAGACTAGGACCACACCCACACAGGATTCTATGAAACAGCCGACCAATCTGCAAACACCCACTCCATCTATCAATCAAGATGCAACCACACAGCCAACCAACCTGCTCAGAGCAACACTCCCCACCTCCCCACAGTATTTATAGAGAGACGGCAGCTCTCACTCATCATCTTCAGGCTGGAGTTTTTGGCTTTGTTCTTATGTGAGCAAAGTAAAGTAAAAATAAAATAAGAGAGTGTATGTATATATATATATATATATATATATATATATATATATATATATATATATATATATATATATATATATATATATATATATATATATATATTTGTTTTCTGAGGTTTTCACGGTGTTTGTATATAGGTCTTTGGTTGTTCGGGTTTTCTCCGTGTAAGATTGGAAGTGTCTTGGCGACGTTTCGAAGTCTCATTCGTCATCTTCAGGCTTCAGCTTCATGCTTCTGGGAGCAATGTGTGATCGCAGCTGTTTCTTCCTTTTAACTGCTAGTGGGGTTTGAACTGATTGGGTGGGAGCTTGGCTGTGCTCTGATTGGATGGGGTTTTCTGTGCTCTGATTGGCTGGGGTGTGTCCTGTGTTGGTGGGGGCTTGGTGTGCTCAGTCTAGTCTGTGCTGCAGGGGGATTTGAGCTGGTGAGCTGCATAGCTGTTGTTTGGCTTTGTGGTCGTGCTACATCTTCATAGTGGGTGTCAGTCTGCTGCATGAATGGATTGGAGGGTTTGAAATGGCTAATGTTGCAGCTGCGGTCTGGCTTCTGGTCCTTGGTCGTGCTTCATGATCAGTGTGGGTTTGGGTCTGCTTTCTGGGTGGATGTGCGGTGGTGACATCCTGTGTGGACCTTGTGAGTGTGGGTCTGGTGTCATTCCTCGTGTTAGGGACTCGTTTGTCAATAAGGGCGGGTTTCCAAATGGCTGGTAGGCGGGAGGTGTCATCTCGTTTGTTCATGCTGTGTGGGCGTTTCTCTATCTCAATGGCTTCTCTGATTATTCTGTTGTTAAAGTGTTCAGTTTTGGCGATAGTTCTGGTCTTTTTAAAGTCAATATCATGTCCTGTGACTTTAAAGTGTTGGACCAGGGAAGAAGTTGGTTCCTCTTTTTTGAATGAGTTCTTGTGTTCTTCAATGCGTGCACTTATTCTTCTGTTGGTTTGTCCAATGTATGTGGTGGGGCAGGCGGTGCATGGGATTTCATATACTCCTTGATTTTCTAACTCAATTTTGTCTTTGGGGTTTCTTAAAAATAATATCCACCATCCTAAGAAACCCCAAAGACAAAATTGAGTTAGAAAATCAAGGAGTATATGAAATCCCATGCACCGCCTGCCCCACCACATACATTGGACAAACCAACAGAAGAAAAAGTGCACGCATTGAAGAACACAAGAACTCATTCAAAAAAGAGGAACCAACTTCTTCCCTGGTCCAACACTTTAAAGTCACAGGACATGATATTGACTTTAAAAAGACCAGAACTATCGCCAAAACTGAACACTTTAACAACAGAATAATCAGAGAAGCCATTGAGATAGAAAAACGCCCACACAGCATGAACAAACGAGATGACACCTCCCGCCTACCAGCCATTTGAAACCCGCCCTTATTGACAAACGAGTCCCTAACACGAGGAATGACACCAGACCCACACTCACAAGGTCCACACAGGATGTCACCACTGCACATCCACCCAGAAAGCAGACCCAAACCCACACTGATCATGAAGCACGACCAAGGACCAGAAGCCAGACCGCAGCTGCAACATTAACCATTTCAAACCCCTCCAATCCATTCATGCAGCAGACTGACACCCACTATGAAGATGTAGCACGACCACAAAGCCAAACAACAGCTATGCAGCTCACCAGCTCAAATCCCCCTGCAGCACAGACTAGACTGAGCACAACCAAGCCCCCACCAACACAGGACACACCCCCAGCCAATCAGAGCACAGAAAAACCCCCATCCAATCAGAGCACAGAAAAACCCCCATCCAATCAGAGCACAGCCAAGCTCCCACCCAATCAGTTCAAACCCCCACTAGCAGTTAAAAGGAAGAAACAGCTGCGATCACACATTGCTACCAGAAGCACGAAGCTGAAGCCTGAAGATGACGAATGAGACTTCGTCGCCAAGACACTTCCAATCTTACACGGAGAAAACCCAAACAACCAAAGACCTATATATATATATATATATATATATATATATATATATATATATATATATATACACACATACATACACACACACATATACATATACATATACATATACATATACATACATATGTCTTTGGTTATTCGGGTTTTCTCCCGTGTAAAATTAGAAGTGTCTTGGCGACGTTTCGACGAAGTCTCATTCATCATCTTCAGGCTTCAGCTTCGTGCTTCTGGGAGCAATGTGAGCAAGACAGCATTCTGCACAAACAGAAAAATATCCACCATCCTAAGAAACCCCAAAGACAAAATTGAGTTAGAAAATCAAGGAGTATATGAAATCCCATGCACCGTCTGCCCCACCACATACATTGGACAAACCAACAGAAGAATAAGTGCACGCATTGAAGAACACAAGAACTCATTCAAAAAAGAGGAACCAACTTCTTCCCTGGTCCAACACCTTAAAGTCACAGGACATGATATTGACTTTAAAAAGACCAGAACTATCGCCAAAACTGAACACTTTAACAACAGAATAATCAGAGAAGCCATTGAGATAGAAAAACGCCCACACAGCATGAACAAACGAGATGACACCTCCCGCCTACCAGCCATTTGGAAACCCGCCCTTATTGACAAACGAGTCCCTAACACGAGGAATGACACCAGACCCACACTCACAAGGTCCACACAGGATGTCACCACTGCACATCCACCCAGAAAGCAGACCCAAACCCACACTGATCATGAAGCACGACCAAGGACCAGAAGCCAGACCGCAGCTGCAACATTAGCCATTTCAAACCCCTCCAATCCATTCATGCAGCAGACTGACACCCACTATGAAGATGTAGCACGACCACAAAGCCAAACAACAGCTATGCAGCTCACCAGCTCAAATCCCCCTGCAGCACAGACTAGACTGAGCACAACCAAGCCCCCACCAACACAGGACACACCCCCAGCCAATCAGAGCACAGAAAAACCCCCATCCAATCAGAGCACAGCCAAGCTCCCACCCAATCAGTTCAAACCCCCACAAGCAGTTAAAAGGAAGAAACAGCTGCGATCACACATTGCTCCCAGAAGCACGAAGCTGAAGCCTGAAGATGACGAATGAGACTTATATATATATATATATATATATATATATATATATATATATATATATATATATATATATATATATATATATATATATATATATATATATATATATATATATATATTTGTTCTGGTTATATATGCTTTGTATTTTATATATATAACAAAACAAATATAATACAAAGCATATATAATCAGAACAACTAGACACAAGAACAGTTTTTTCCCCGAACATCATCACTCTGCTAAACAAATAATTCCCTCAACACTGTAAAACTATTTACAGTCTGCACTACTATTAATCTTCTCATCGTTCTTCCACTTATGACTGTATCACTGTAACTTTGTTGTTTGTATCCTTACAATTTATGTTGACATTGATTGTTTCCTGATTGCTTATTTGTACCCTATGACTATCATTAAGTGTTGTACCTTATGATTCTTGATGAACGCATCTTTTCTTTTACGTACACTGAGACAAATTCCTTGTGTGTCCAATCACACTTGGTCAATAAAAAATTCTATTCTATTTACATATAACAAAGAAGGAAGGAAGGTTGCCTCCTCCTGTGATTTCCACCCCCTTTTCTTTATCCACCACTTATAATTTATAATGATGTCTCCTATCTGTCAAAATAGGAAAAAATAAATGATTTTAAAATAATTAAAACTACACATTTGTTCCTATAAGTTATCTCCAGCCACTGATTCTTTCATTCCACATCCGTCCTCTGAAACAATGGAGATAAGAGAGCAGTCAAAATGAAACACCTGAATCTCATTTTTCACACAAGCAAAGTGAACACACAAATCTGTTTATGGTTATTTGTTTAATCAGTTTATACAACTCACCCATCTCACAGTTTGTGATATCACGCATGGGGATAAAAACAAACAAAAAACTTACAATAAGAAAAAGAAAAGAAGTCATAGCAGTCAAAGACAAACCAAAATCCAGTCACACTTGTAGTAGGAAGTAGCTGGTCCTTCTAAATGAATATAGAACTGCTACCTAACAGATCACGTATGTCTATGTTAGTGGTTTAAAATACTTGGGGAAATTACATAATTTCCTAAGCAGAAATACAAGTTTTGAATCACTGGAGATTCAAAGGAAATTAACATCAAATAATGTTGCTCGTCAGGTCTCACAAGTCATTACTTGCAGCACAGTCTTGAAGTCATTTTTATTCCATTGCAGCTTATGCCTACATAAATGTATATAATATTGTAGCATTTTGAGAATATTGAGAATTTTGAGAATCATGCAGGGTGATATATGTAAAGCCTTTGATTCAATGGTACACGACAAACTACTTATAAAACTAAAATCCTTTGGCATCTCCGGATTCCTCCATAATTGATAACAGTGTTCCTGTCAAAAAGGCAACAAGTGGTCAAAATAGGCAGCGCCCTATCAAATCCTGACCTGTTAATTGTGGTGTCCCCCAAGGCAGTGTTCTAGGACCAACACTCTTCATATTATACACAAATATGATCATATTATAAGTAACTCTGTTCTCTTCGCCGATGATGTTAAACTATTTAACACTACCAACAATGCTGCTACCCTTCAAAAAGACCTTGACTTTGTGTCGGAATGGTCAAAAATTTGGCAACTCCAAATCTCAACCAACAAATGCTCTGTCTTACACATTGGCAGAAAGAATCAGAACACAAAATACAAGCTAGGTGGACATGACCTTGTAGATGACCCTCTCTCTGTCAAAGATCTTGGAGTTCTCATATCAAATGATCTAAATGCCAAAGCCCATTGCAACTACATCGCCAAAAAGGTATTAAGAGTTGTAAACTTAATCTTGCATAGCTTCTTCTCTTGTAATATTACACTACTAACCAGAGCATACAAAACATTTGCTAGACCAATTCTTGATTACAGCTTATCTGTCTGGAACCCACACTGCATATTGGACATTAATACAATTGAGCATGTCCAGAAATATTTCACAAGAAGTGTCCTCCACCCCTTATGCCACCAGATTTGAAATTCTGGGTTTAGAAAATTTAGAATTACGCCACCTTCAGTATGACCTGAGCTTAGCTCATAAAATCATCTGTTACGATGTCCTTCCTGTCAATAACTACTTCAGCTTCAACTACAACAATACACGAGCACACAATAGATTCAAACTTAAAGTGAACCGCTCCAATCTCGATTGTAGAAAATATGACTTCAGTAACAGAGTTGTTAATACCTGGAATGCACTACCAGACTCTGTGGTCTCATCCCCAAATCCCCAAACTTTAACTTAAAACTGTCTACTGTTGACCTCACCCCATTCCTAAGAGGTCTGTAAGGAACATGCATAAGAGCATCAGTGTGCCTTCCGTTTCTGTCCTAATGTTCCCTTTAGTTGTATTCATTTTATGTTTTCAATTTATGCTTATATATATTATTTAATATGTATTTGACAAAATAAATAAATAAATAAATAAATATACATGCATTTTCCTGAAGGTCTGGACAGCAGGAATTCTATATCACCTGAGACTCAATAGTTTTGATGATTTATTGGTCCACGCAGTGCAGATCTTTAGCTGGTCATGAACCCTCTCCCAAAATGATAATGCTATGATTTCAGAAAGCCTAATTTATTAACTCCACTTTTGATGACTAACAAAACTAATGGAGTAACCCGAACCCCAATTTTGTCACTATTGATTATAGATAACCCTGGCTCATTCATAGTCCAACTTTCTGGGGCTTGTTTTGTTTTGCTGTTTTTTGAGAATTTTAAATAGAATGAACATAGCAAGCAAGCATCTATTTTGAGCAGTGTTGAAGCAAGTAAAATGGAAAGTTATTAAACTGTCTTTTAAAAACATTTTTGGTTGCTACTTTAAATACAGGTATTTAAATGAGTGTAGTAGCCATACAGAATTACAATCCTATACACTTGATATGTATATGCTGTATGTGCTTCATGTGACTTACAAGGATCTGCAGCTGATTTTTGTTCCCGATCAGACACTCAACCAGTTGTTTAGCTTGGATTTGATATTTTATCCACCTATCAAGTCTTTTCCAACAACCTGGGATAGGCAAATGTTGCTGTTTGATGGTATTAAAGGTATCATCACAGAATTATTATTATTTATTAAATTTGTATGCCATCAGACTCTCAAAAAGGGCCTCTGGTGGCTCAGCAGACTAAGTCTGTCTGTTATTAACACAGCTGCTTGCAATTACTGCAAGTTCAAGTCCCACCAGGCCCAAGGTTGACTCAGCCTTCCATCCTTTATAAGGTAGGTAAAATGAGGACCTAGATTGTTGGGGGCAATAAAGTTGACTTTGTATATAATATACAAATGGATGAAGACTATTGATTAACACAGTGTAAGCCGCCCTGAGTCTTCGGAGAAGGGTGGGATATAAATTCAAATAAAAAAAAAGATTCTAGGTATTGCACAAGAAAGAAATAAGAATAAAAAACATTGAAGTGAAAAGATGGCAAGTGCAATGAAGCAAGAAGTCTCACCCTCCCTTGCCAAAGGCTTACTTGTTCAGAATTTTTAGTGCTTGCTTTAATCCTCACATCCAGGAGCTGTGCAATACTTCGGAGACATTCTGCAAAAATGGCTTAGAGCACACACAGGCATAAAATGCAGCACTTTTCTGCAAGCTCTTAGAAGTTGTTGCTAGAGGGTTTTCCTACATTGCATGGCTGCTCTCTGCACCTGCCGTGTGGTCGCAGGAAAAGATGCAGCAGCTTTGAGGATTGCAGAAAAGGGGTTCTGCAATGCTCCAAAGCACTCATTTTCCACTCACAATGAAGCTAAACTGGAGCCTATTTTTGAGAAAGAGCTGTCTTGGCTTGATATAGATTGTTTATTTTAATTTTTCGTTGTATCACTGATATTTTATTTTATTTGTTATTTGCTTGTCCTATGTTTACTGTCAAAACCTTGGGATTGAATGCATCTTTTCAATAAACAAAACACTGGTTCTGGTTCCTTTAGTTTATAGCATCTATAATTCTGCTTCCTAAGAAGGCTTATTTGCTATTCTGGGAGGAGGTTAGACTCTTTTATTCATTTAACAAGGAGAAACCAAGGGAATACACCATAGTAGTTTGCCCCACAAAGAAAAAGTCTTCACGCTTCTAAAGATAAATTACTTTTTCCTAATGTGAATCACAAATGTTATCAGGGGAACATATTCCCAAAGAGTAAATCAGTACCTCTGTGAATCTTAATAAAACTGAATACAGATTTGTGGTAAATGAAGCCTTGAGGATAGCTTGGATGTATCTGCATCAGCCACTAATATGCTCCAGTAGCTGGATCCGCCACCTTTATCCTTGTTTCTGTGATCAAGTCAAAAATGTCATTAACAAATTGAGAAGAGTTCTTTAATAAAACCTGATAGAGAAACAGTGGAGAACCAGGGATCTTTTCAGGATGGAGGTTTGTGGCACTGATGGCAATCAGTACGAAGCATCATTCTGTCACCAGATTTATATTTTAAAAGCCTGAAAAGAAAGGACTTAGTATAAGTTGGGCTGAGCCTCATCAGGTTGTTTTTTTTTAGAATTCCACTAAACTTCAGAAAACAGATGGGGGAAAGATTGTGTCTATGGTAGTATTATTATTTTTTGCATATTTAACTGAAGCAAGAATGTTATACATGGATACTTGGGACTAGCAGCTACATGAAGAGGAAATATTAAGAATGTGGGTGAGATGGCATTAGCTATCATCTGAATGTTGCTCAGAGTGTTATATTATTTTACCTTACATTATTATTTGTCCATATTATAGGCAAGGAAAGCTATTTTACCTGATGTTCTTGCTGACATATAGTGGATTGCCTATTTCATGCATGCTTGCCTTTTGTATGAAGACTCTAAACTGAAGCAAAGATCAAATTTAGTTTCATTTGAGATGACTGGAGGATCATCTTATGACTTATAAATATTTTCCCCACCTTTTTCTTGACAATCTGGACAATTTTACATCTGGTATGAAAAATAGTAACGACAGCTCCATGAATGATTTTCTCTTGCTGGGCTTTTCCATCCTTGGAAAGAAACCAACTTTACTTTTTGTGATTTTCTCCCTCACCTATGGCACCATCCTGACCTTCAACATCACTATCATGTCAGTCATATTGCTCGACCGGACTCTACACTGTCCAATGTACTTTTTACTTTTTGCATTATCTGTCTCAGAAACCTGTACCACCTTTGTCACTGTCCCCAAACTTCTTTTCATTCTGTTGACTGGCAGACAGTCCATTTCCTTTGTTGGATGTGCCATGCAGATGTTTTGCTTTTTTAGTTTGGGAGGCAACAACTGCTTCCTGTTAGTCGCTATGTCTTATGATCGGTATGCAGCAATTTGCTACCCACTTCAGTACCAGGTACTGATGGAGAAAAAGGTTTGTGTCAAACTAGTAGCTGCATCCTGTCTAGCAGGATGCTATATATCTCTACTTATTTGCGTCCTTATATTCAGGTTGCCTTTTTGTGGGCCAAAAGAAATCCAACATTTTTTCTGTGACATTTCACCTGTGCTGAGCTTGACTTGTACTGATACTTACCTGACTCATCTGGTGGTGGTCCTTTTATGTGCTGTTGTTTTGCTGGGCACAGTCCTATTGATCTCTGTTTCATATGCCTATATTATTTCTGCTATCCTAAGGATCACCTCCAGTTTGGGAAGAAAAAAAATGTTCTCTACCTGTGCTTCCCATCTCACTGTGGTGATCACCCACTTCAGTTGTGCTTGTTTTGTGTATTTGAGGCCTAAGGCAGCTTCCTCACTGGGTCAAGACACATGGATCTCAACCGTTTTTGTCTTCATAACCCCTCTGCTGAACCCTTTGATTTACACCTTGAGAAATAAGGACGTTAAATTATCCATTCAAAAACTGCTAAGGAGTTCATTTTGTCCACAGAGACTCTAAACAGAAAAAGTGATTTTGATTTGATTTAATGGGGAGGGGATGCATCTTAAAGTCTGAGGAGGCTCAGAGGCAAGGCAATGGCATATATTGGAAAAGGTTTAATAGACAATAGCAAGAAAAGAGACAGGTGTTATCTATGTTTCAATGCAGTCTTTAGAGCAAAAGTTAGTGTTGAGCATCTGATTTATGTTTAACATTTTCTTTCTCTGCTGAGAGCCTAACAATTAACCCCATTCTTTTTCCCTCAAACAACTTCACAGAAGTATACATGCACTAGAACTGCTACTTAGCCTGGAAATTAGTCTTATAAAATTGCATATTGGAGGAAAGAAAAAAGATGATGAGGAAACTGAAGGCTAAAACATATGAAGAACGGTTGCAGGATTGCAGGTATGTCAACTTTAATGAAAAGAGATGATACGATAGCAGTGTTCCAATAGCTCAGAGGCTGCCACAAAGAAGTGAGGTCAAGTTATTCATCAAAGCACCTGAAGGCAGGACAAGAAGCAATGGACGGAAAGTAATCAAGGAGAGAACCAACCTAGAACTAAGGAGAAATTTCTTGGCAGTTAGAACAATTAATCAGTGGAATGACTTGCATCCAGAATTTGTAGGTACTCCGACACTGGATTTTAAAGAAGAGATTGAACAGCCATTTGTCTGAAATGGTATAAGGTCTCCTGCTTGAACAGGGGATTGTTCCTCCAAGATCCCTCCAAGATCCCTTCCAACTCTGTTATTCAATATCCTAATAAAAATTTTCTATTGGCCTTTATTTTCATTAGATGTTCATTGGATGTACGGTAATTTTGAATAATAAAATACTTTTGCTTGCCAGCTGAACTTTTCATACTTCGGTACTTTAGCAATAAACACTATTTCTGTCCACCATCAGATTTATGCTGAAAGATTCTCTTCATGTATGTATTTTTTAAAAAAATCAACAGGATGCTGCAAGGGAATGGCTGGACTATGAGCAAGGAGTTGTCACCTCCAACACCCAGAGGTAATCCATGGAGTAGGCAAAATGGTGCCCACCAGGACCATAAAAATAGCAAAGAGCACAGCAAGGTGAAACATCCTTGTCATCAGAAGCAGCATGAAAGGTTTAATGCAATAGTTAGAGAAAGAATCAGCAATGCTCCTGGCTCTCTTGAACTTCTGTGCAAGAACCTCTCAACACAGTGCTAATCCTCTTCTGTAAACATAAAGGAGAACGAAGTCCATGGTTTTTTTAAAAAAAAAATCTAGCAAAATGTATGTAGAAGAAGCAGAAACTTTACTTTTAAACTACAGCATCTAAAATGACAATTCTAAGCAGTCATTAAAGCTTCAGAAAATGCTGAGTTCATCATCATGTGACATGTCATATAAAAAGAGTTACCAACACATGTTTTTTCCATGGTTAGGGATACGTGTCACTGAAATTTCAGGATCCAATTTTAATTCCAATCAGTAAACATGAGAGGTAATGTTTAAAATGTTTGACTATGTACCTATTGTTCATCACATTACACTATTTTTTCTTCTTTATTTATTCATCTTCCCACTACGTCTCTGATTCAAAGTCTCTTTTTTAAAAAAACTGCCCTAATATGATGGAACGCAGTCTGAATTCCCAGGAAGGAAGGGCTGCATTCCAGAGAACCAAAAGGCAACGAAGTTTTAGATACTTTGGTTGGGACAAAGAGAGTTAAGACAGCTCCTCCCTAGAGATTCTCAGAGTATGTCCCTAATGAAGCCTTTAGCAGCCACAGCTTGACATGATTTCTGACTATGGGCAAGGAACAATAAAGGAATCTACTATAACTGTACTTACCTTTTTTTGTTATTAAGACCAGTCCAGTGGTGGGTTGCTACCGGTTCTCCCTGGATCGGGCGAACCAGTAGCGGCGGTAGGAGGCTCTGCCCACCCGCCCAGACGTCACTGTGCATGTGCAGGAGTGGTGCACACGCGCTAGAGCACACATGTGCCCACGAGCAAACTGGTAGCGGCCAAAACTGAAACCCACTACTGGGCCAGACATCTAACTATCTATCATGATCTATATGTTGTTTAGTAAACAACATAGTATACTGTTTAGTATATGCTGCAAATGTTTTTTGTTTGTGGTCATAAACAATTTAAATTCTCATTTGCTGATATGTTCCCTGTATATAACATGATCACTTCTGGACTGACAATGGCGTTTCCCAGAATTAATGGTGCCGGGGGACTTCAATCTTCCTTCTCTAGGAGTGGAATATGAGGTGGTTCACGAAGTCATGGCCCCCCTAAGGACCATGGGCCTATCCCAGGTCACCCAGAACCAGATACAGGGTAGCGGTCACACTGCAGAGCCTAAAATGTCAAAACCTAAATTATGTGATTTGAAAATGGGAGAGCACTTGGTATCTCCTTTTGTCATGCCCTGACCTACATGGGATTCTCTAGTATTCACCAAATGGTCCAGTGTAGGGAAGCTGGAACCATTAGATTGGTCTTCCTCTAACAATTGAAGAACTTGGTTGGGTTTCAGAAGGTGCTGGGGATTGTTGCTGTTAGTCTGTTGCAGGATTCATCTGAAGCCTTGGTTGCTGCTTGGAATAAGGGGGTGGCTGAGGCATTGGAAGTGACTGCATCCATGTCTCCTCTGGGGGATTCTTGTCCCCAGTGGTGGAATGCACTTACCTTCGCTACTGGTTCAGAAATGTGACTGCACGTGTCTCTTCTGTGCATTCGCAGAGCCTTCTCCACATGCGCAGAGGGTCAAAAACAGGATGTAATGACATCCTGGCGGGTGGGTGGAGCCTCCCACTGCTGGCCCTACCGGTTCGCGCGAGCCGGATAGATCCGGCCAGATTTCACCACTGCTTGTCCCTGTTGGAAACCCTGCCAAATGAGAGCAGAAGGTGTCTAGACATCACTGGCACTCAACCAAGGACAAACTCAATAGAAAATAGGCCAGAGTCTGTATCAAGGTCTATCTTGTGATGATAGGGCAGTGAAACAGCAGTACTTCTCCACCCTTATTGCATCCATAAATTGCCACCCCTCAGCCCTGTTTTTGGTGATACAAGCTCTCATGAGTAAAGGGGACCTGGGGAACCTTTTTCAGGGAGATGGGGAGGAATTTCTCAGCATCGATTAAACAAAATCATTCAGATCACTCTTAGCTGGACACCAGCCTCCTTGCAGGTCCAGAGGAAATGCCTGGGACTGATTATTGTCCAGTTACATAGGATTGTTTCTCATATTTTTGAATTGTTGATTATCGTATACCATCCAGAGTTGCTTCTTTTGAGATGGATGGCCATATAAATCTTATTAACAAATAAATTAAATCTATTACTGGTCCTTTTTTTTACAAGATTAAAATTTGTCTGATTCCTCTACCTCCACTTCATGCTGCTGGGTTATTGCAAACGGCCCCCTCGGGCAAAGGGGTGGCCCACCTGGCTCAAAAGAGATGGCCATATGAACTCATTTATCCATCACCACTATGATTCAGTGAACATAATGTAGGACATTATTTTCAAAGTAGAAAGCATTTCAGAAAGTATGCAAAGGCTACGGAAGCCAGAGATATTTCAAGATTAATTTCAAGATTAATTTTGAAAAGAGTGAAGATTGTTAAGATAGTAACAAGGTTGTAAAGTGAATCTGGCTTCCCTATTGGCTTTGCTTGTCACCAGGTTGCAAAAGGTGATCACATGACCCTGGGACACTAAAACTATCATAAATATGAGCCAGTTGCCAAGCATCCAAATTTTGATCATGTGATCATGGGGATGCTGCAACGGTTGTAAGTGTGAAAAACAATCATAAGTCACTTTTTAAATAACACTTTTAACCGCTAAATGAATGGTTATTAAACAAGGACTACCTGTACATCTAACATGCAACATTGGATTGTCAATTCTGCATGATTTAAAACCAGGTATTTTTACTACTTTGCCATTATTGTTTTAACTTCGTTGTTTCTGCCTTCAATCTGCAAGTTAATATTTCAAGATAAAAGTGATTGAGGGACCCCAATCATAGTCTGATTGGGGTTCTTTAATCTAAAATCCTTCAATGTGCAAGTTAATATTTCAAGATGAAAGAGATCAAACTACATAATAAGGTTTCTTAGTGAACTGCAGTGGAGGTTTGAACTAATTATGAATGTGAAATATGAATTCCCAGTACATTCTCAAGTTTATTTTGCCTAGAGGTCATACTGAACATATTAATGATATGTTGATTATTTCAACTGCGAGTTTCATGGACTTGGTTTTTAATTAATGGCAAACAAAATATAAAATGAGCAATTCTATCCAAAATATTTCATTTTTCATCTTTGGAAATGGAATTTTGATTTCTGATCTGGTAAGTTTAATTAAGCTTTTCTACTTAGATTAATATACTTTTAAATGCTTATATCTTCAGTAAAAGCCTATCTTTATCCTCATTTTCATCATCATCATCATCCTTTTGCAAACACAGGTAAACTCAACTGTTCTGATGTAAAAATATTTATCTGTAGTTTTACTTAGAATTCTCTTGTCATCCAAACTCCAAAAGCTTCTTCATGATGCTTTATGAGAATTAAATCTCCTGTAGTACATGAGATGCAAAAAGAATAATAAGCTAACAGAGTTGGAAGGGAACCTGGTGGTCTTCTAGTCCAACCACCAGCTCAAGCAGGAGACCCTATGCCATTTCAGACAAATGGTTGCTCAATCTCTTCTTAAAAAGTTCCAGTGTTGGAGCACCCACAATTTCTGGAAGGAAGTCATCCACTGCCAGGGAATTTCTAGATTAGTTCCCTCCTTGATTAGTTTCCATCCATTGCTTCTTGTCCAGCCTTCAGATGCTTTGGAGAATAGGTTGATCTCAACTTCTTTGTGGAAGCCCCTTAGATACTGGAACACTGCATCATATCACTTATTTTCATTAAACTAGACATATCTACAACCCTGCAATCATTCTTCATATGTTTTACCCATCAGTTCCTTCATCATCTTTGTTGCTCTTCTCTACAATTTTTCTAGATTCAAAGCAACTTTTTATATCGTGGTGAGCAAAGCTGGATGCAATATTCTAAGTGTGGTCTTACCAAGGCATTATAAAGCGGTACTAACACTTCACATGACCTTGATTAAATCCCTTTGTTAATGCAGCCTAGGAGGGCATTGGGGGTTTTTGGCAGCTGCAGCAACATACTGATGGTTTTTATTTAAGTGCTTGTCCACTTGGAGTCCTAGAACCTTCTCACAATTATTGCTATTGAGCGAGGTATCACCTATTCTATACCTGTACATTTATGAAGAGGCTGAAGAGTACTGGGCCTAAGACAGAGCCTTGGGATACCCCACTGCTTACTTCCCTCCATGTAAATGCAGTTCAATTTCAGAATTACACATTGAGAGTGGTTTGTCAACCAGTTACAAATCTTATTTTCTATCTTAGCAAAAGGTAGGTTGTGGTCTGCTTTGTCAAATGCCTTACTGAAGTCCAATTATACTATGTCCACAGCATTTTGTTTCACTATTTTAGTCACTTTGTCAAAGAATGCAGTAAGATTTATTTGGCATGATCTGTCTTTGAAAACCCATAAACCCATGTTGATTTCTGGTTATAACTTTGCTTGCTTCTAGATGTTCACAGATCTGTTGTTTGATTATCTTTTCAAGGTTCTTCTCAGGTATTGATGTCAAGCTGATTGGTTTATAGTATCCTAGATTCATTTTTTTTCTTCTTTTTGAAGATGGGAACCATGCCAGCTCTCTTCCAGTCCTCCGGTAAATCCATGGTGCTCCAGGACCTTTGAAAGGTATGTTTCAGTTATTCCAGAATCATGTCTGCCAGTTCCTTTGAAGCTCTGGGATATATTCCATTTGATCCTGGTGATTTGAACTCATCTGTGGTGGACAGCTGTTATCTAACTATTTTCTTGCCTATTTTAATTTGTATTCCTAGTCTGTCTTTTACAGTTCTGTTTTTGGAAGGTTGTGTTATTGTTTTTTTCTTTTGTGTGAAGTCAGAATGAATTAACCAGTCTGTTTTCTCCCTCTTACCTATCATTTCCTTGCCATTTTCTCCCATTAGTGGACTGATTTTTTTCCTTCTTGTTTTTTACGTTTTTAATATTTTTTAAATATTTTGATATTTGTTGCAAGTCTTAACTCATTCTGAGCCTTATTTTACCTGACTTCATCTTTGCAAAATTGGTATATATGTATACTGGTATTCTGTCTTAGTTCTGTGTCCCTCTTTCCATTTTTTATACTTGGCCTTTTTATCTTTCTGTTTACTAGGTAGTTCTTTGTGCAACCATGCTGGTTTCTTCTTGGATCTCTTGTTTTTCTTTTCAGTGATATTGTGCTGGACTTTTATAATTACATTTTTTTAGAGTTTCCCAAGATTCTTGAGATTTTTATTCATGGAACACTACCCAAGTTCTCTCTGAGTTTGCTGAATTCATTTCTTTTAAAGCCTAAGACACTCGTTTGATTTTGTTCTATTGCTTGTGTGTGCATTATATTGAATTCCAATATGATATGGTTGCCCTCACCCAACAATCCTGCTACTTCAACCCCCTCTATCATTTCATCTCTCTTGGTAAGAATTAAGCCCAGAATATCTGATCCTCTTTCCCCCCTTCTCTACCTTTTGGATGACAAAGTTGTGAGCCAGGCTCATCAGAAACTTGTTTGATCTCCCACTTGATGTCAGGGTAATTAAAGTCCCCCCCGTTATGACATTCCCATCATGAGTTTAATCCCACCAAGTTTCAGTAATGGCAACTATATAATACCTGCCCTCATGTACTAGTACTTCAAGTTCACCCTGTGTGTTCCTCAAACTTTGAACATTAGGCATCTGTGTCCTTTATGGCTGACCCCAGGTTTATTTCCTATGACTCCTTTTCTATGTCTGAATTTTCCTTCTTTTCTACCATTCTCTATCTCCTTGTTTGATTGATTGTCTTGGGGTTTATGCTTGGGATTAGGTCCTAAAGATCCTAAAAAATGGTTACCCTTCCCCCTCAATTTTAGTTTAAAACCCTTCAGATAAGCTAAGCCAGTCATTTTCCAAATACATTCTTTCCAGTTCTTGTCAGATGCGGCTCGTCCTATGTCAGAAGCCCTTCAGGTAGGTAACATAGACTGTGGTCAAAGAATCTGAAGTTCTCTTGATGCCACCATCCCTTAAACCAGTAGTTTAATTCCAAAATCTGTTGTTCTCTCATTGGAAGTTGACCTTTTGCTGGGAGTACAATTGAAACACTACCTGTGCTTCTAACTCTTTGACTTTCTTGCTGAGCATCTCATAATCTCTTGATATTGTTTTCAGGTTCGTTGTCATGTCACTCATCCCCATATGAAAGAGAAGAAAAAGACAGTAATCTGTGGGCTTGATTATTTTACTAAGATTCAGTCACATCTTTGATTTTTGCTCCTGGGTGGCAACATATGAAATTCATGAGTCAACAGATGATTCTTCTTTCTTCTACTTACTAGTACAGGCTGCAGTGCTTAATCCTATTATTTGTGGATTGAGGGAAAGTGTTACCTACAGTATCTCCTCAATCAATTAGTATTATTTATAATGTAGTAAACATATTAATGTTCAAAAATAAATACATATACCTGCTCAACTGTAATCATTACAATCATTACAATGTGGCTAGGAAGATATCATGCTGCCATTGGAATAATATATTGCAGGATATAGCCAGTGTCCTGCCAGTTTCAAAATCCAATTAATCTAAACAGCAGAGTTAGATATAAGTTTGGCATTCCACTTAAGAGTACTTCTTCTTGAAAGAAGAAATATTAGATAGAATTCCGCTGCAGGACAAAGCTATTGTGTATGCTAATCAGTCAGTTTGAAATCCTCTAAAACTACTTGTGAATGTACCGTAAAGGTTATGGGTCACAAACTGAAATTAATTTCAGATGTTATTTAGATAAATGTTAATGCCTAGTAACCAATAGACATCAATGATTGTTTCACATAACACTGCCAAAGTAGATTACATCTCATTCCACACAATTCAAATAATTGATCAGTTTGAACTCCTTTGGAGAGTAGTAGAATGTAATAGACTTCTAGCTTCTTGGAGCAAGAAGTCTACATTCTTTAACACAGTAAAATGCTTCCTGGAAAATACAAGGAGGGGGTAAACTTATTTTCCAAAGCAACAGAAGGCAAGGCAAGAAATAATGGATGGGAATTAATGAAGGAGAGAACAAACCTGGAATTCAGGATAAACTTCCTAACAGTGAGTACAATTAACCAGTGGAAGAGCTTGCCTACTGAAATGGTGGGTGCTTCATCACTGGAGGTTTCTAAGAAAAGACTGGACAGCTACTTGACTGAAATGGTCTAGGATCTCCTGCTTGAGCAGGGGGTTGGACTAGAAGACCTCCAAGGTCCTTTCCAACTCTAGCATCTTGTTATTCTTCCTATTTGCAACTCATGTACTACAGGAGATTTAATTCTCATCAAGCAACATGAAGAAGCATTTGGACTTTGGGTGTAAGCCAGCTCTATTCTGATTGATTGATCTTACATAACCTTGGGTTTTCTAAGACAATCCAAGAGTACTCATAGTGCTATAAGATTTTCCCTCTATTTTTATTCAATCAGAGGGAAATAAACAATGCAGACAAATCAAACCACTGTGCATGAGTTCATCCTTGTTGGATTCACAGACTACCCAAAGCTTCAGATTCCCCTCTTCATCTTCTTTCTGCTCATCTATGTCCTCACGCTGGTGGGAAACATTGGAATAATCATTGTAACAAAAATTGATACTAGGCTTCACACCCCCATGTACTTTTTTCTTAGAAATCTCTCCATTGTAGACATTGGTTATTCTACTGCCATTGCCCCCAAATTGTTGACAACATTGTCAACACTGAACTGCGCATGCCCAAGATGGCGCAGTGAAACATCTTCGTAGGAACGGGGGAGCAGCCTTTTTCAGGGGCCTGGGACCGGGAGATGGCTATTTTTTACCTTCCGGTCCCAGCCCCGGCCGGGGGAACATCAGGAGCGGCGAACGGGGTAAGGCTGGACGAGCTAGTGGCCTGGGGACGATCGGGCCGGCTGGCGTTCTCCAGGCTCCTGCTGGGGCGGCTGCTGCGGCGGCTGCGGCTGGGCCTCCGAACTTCCGGGTTTGCGGCGGCGGCGGCAGCAGCTTCCTCAGGGGACTGGGAGCTTTTTTGTCATCGCTTTCTGTTATTGGAGAGCCTTTGAGCTTCGGCGCTGGAGCCTTTTGACCACCAGCGCTTTTTGCCATCTGTGCTGGTGAGGCCTGGGATGAGTGGCAGGTATCAGCGTTCTCTTTGGGCCCTTGTGCTGGGGCGCTGGCCGCGGCGGTCGCGGTGTAACTTTCGGGTTGCGGCGGCGGCGGCAGCGGCCTCCTCATGGGACAGAGTTTTTTCCATCAACGCTGGAGAGGCAGAGGGTCGGACTTATGAGAGGCAGAGGGCCCGAAGAGTCATCTGGAGGGCCCAATCCCTTGAAAGGGAGTTGGAGCTGGAGGTGAGGTTGGCCCTCATTCGGACCCTCAGCAGCTTGGACTAGGATGGCCCATGGTGGCGGCGTCGGCGTCGGCTGGGAATCCTGGCTGTCGGCGACGCGATGGCCTTATCATCTGATGGGCTTGTCCTGGATCGTGTCCCTCACTAAGACTAAGACTAAGACCAAGATTAAGACTGTGATTAAGACCATATATCGTCTTTTAAACATCATTGGTTGGCTAGACTGGCTCAGAGGAGAGTGACTGATTCGATTGGGTGTCATCTGGACCTAGGACGAGTGGTGGCCGCTGGGTTTGGAGATGGAGTAGCGGCCCCATGGAGCCCTAGATGTCCGCGGTCCGTCCTGCCAGCCTGAGAGCCCGCTCTGCTGTGGTTGACATCTTGACCGGCTTTGATGGGCTGCTTACCGTACTTTTTGATATGCGAAGATTTTCAACTGCGGACCTTCTTGCCCTGCGAGATTCCCCTCTCTCGCAGGTTTGGCCCTCCACACTACCGAGGGCCCACCTTGAGGACGGGTTTTGGAACCCCGAGAGTTGGCATGCTAAATCCAGGAGACTTAGGGGATTTTTAACTAATTGTTTTAATAGATTTTTTAAGGGGAGTTTTAATGGGGATTTTAAGGGTGAGGGATTTTTAAGGGGTGGGAGGGGTAGGGCGGGTGTTGGGGAAACCCGGGTGGGAGTTTTAATGGAAATTTTAAGGGGAGGAAACCGCCGGGTTTGGGTGGGGGGTGGGAGGGTTAGGGTGGGTGATGGGGGTAGCCCGTCGGGAGGAAACCAGTTCCAGCGCATGCTCGTGGCGACTATCAAATGGGTTCGGAGGTTATGGGGGAGTGTGTTCCTTTGTGTGAGGGTGAGTCCATCTGCACGGTAAGTGGGAGGGGCAGATATGGCGGAAGGGGATCGCATCGGTTTAGGGGTCACGCGTTCGATGTATACAGGCGATCGCGTGCCCGATCCCCTGACTTCTCCTGCCTCGGATGGTCAAGACCCTCAGAGCCTGGGCCTTCGCCTGATGTTATGCAACGCACGGTCCGTGGCCAATAAGGCCCCCTAATACATGATCTGATTCAGGGGTGCCGCGGATATTATAGGCGCACGGAGACCTGGTTGGGCACTGAAGGCGTGCCCTGGTTGAGATGTGCCCACCGGGTTTCCGTGCATTCCATCAGCCGAGGGCCCAGGGTAGGGGTGGGGGTGGCGGTTGTTATTAAAGAGAGTCTAGAGCCGAGGAGACCACTGTACCTCAGATTGCCGGGTGTGAATCCTCTTGTGAGGTGGGGTCATAGATGTCAGATGGGCTTGCTGGTCGCACCTGGCTCCTTGCTGCGTGACAGCCGCCCTGCCCGAGCTCCTGGAGGTGCTTGCCGGGGTGGCAGTGGAGACCCCCAGACTTTTAGTCATGGGGGACTTTAACTTGCCATCTGCTGGCTCGTCATCGACAGTAGCTCGGGAGTTCATGGCCTCCATGACGGCCCTGGACCTGACTCAAGTAGTGGATGGCCCTACTCACATCGGGGGAGGCACACTGGACCTGATTTTTATCTCTGGTCAGTGGTTGAAGGATCTGGACTTGGGAGATATAGTCACAGAGCCTTTGTCATGGTCAGATCACTCTCTCCTTCGCCTGGACTTTCTGACCGCTACCCAACACCGCAGGGAGACGGAACCATTACGTTGGTACCGTCCCAGGCGCCTGATGGACCCAGAGAGGTTCCGGATGGAGCTTGGGCCATTCCCTGAGGGTCTGGCTCACGGCACGGCAGAGGAACTAGCCGCAGCCTGGGAACGGGCTGCGGCTGGGGCTTTAGACCGTGTCGTGCCTCTGCGGCCTCTGACCCGGCGCAGATCCCAACCGGCTCCTTGGTTCTCCGAGGAGCTGAGGGGGATGAAACGCCGGAGAAGACGCCTAGAGAGTTCTTGGAGGTCCAGCCGTTCAGAGGCTGATCGGACACTAGTTAGATCCTATACTAGGACCTACCTAGTGGCACTGAGGGAAGCGAGGCGTTGCTACGCCTCCTCCCTCATTGCGTCGGCAGATAACCGCCCAGCTGCCCTGTTTCGGGTGGCCCGCTCCCTCCTTCACCAGGGGGAGCGGGATGACCCGTTGCAGGGACGTGCTGAGGAGTTTAACGGTTATCTATACGATAAAATCGTTCAGCTTCGGGACGGTCTGGACCAAAATTGTGGCGATTCGGACGGGCGTCTGAGGCGGTCTTGGTGATATTGTTTGGGATGAGTTTGACCCTGTGGCTCCGAGGACATGGACAGGTTGCTGGGTAGATTGAATGCCACCACGTGTTTACTGGACCCGTGCCCTCCTGGCTGGTGCTGGCCACTCAGGAGGTGACACGAGGCTGGCTCAGGGGATTATGAGTGCTTCCTTGTTGGAGGAGTCTTTCCGGCCGCCTTGAAAGAGGCGGTGGTGAGGCCCTCCTCAAGAAGCCTTCCTGGACCCGGCTGTTTTAGGTAATTATCGTCCGGTCTCCAACCTTCGCCGGCGAAGGTTGTAGAAATATGGTGGCATATCAGTTTCCCCTGCACCTGGAGGAAACTGTCTATCTAGACCCGTTCCAGTCCGGCTTCCGGCCGGTTACAGCACTGAGACGGCTTTGGTCGCGTTGGTGGATGATCTCTGGAGGGCCAGGGATAGGGGTTGTTCCTCTGCCCTGGTCCTATTAGACCTCTCAGCGGCTTTCGATACCATCGACCATGGTATCCTGCTGCGCCGGTTGGAGGATTGGGAGTGAGAGGCACCGTTTATCGGTGGTTCTCCTCCTATCTCTCCGACCGTCGCAGACGGTGTTGGCGGGGGCAGAGGTCACCCGCGGTGCCTCACTTGTGGGTGCCGCAGGGTCGATTCTCTCGCCTTCTGTTCAACATCTACATGAAGCCGCTGGGTGAGATCATCAGTGGCTTCGTGTGAGGTACCAGCTGTACGCTGATGACACCCAGCTGTACTTTTCCACACGGGCCACCCCAATGAAGCTATCAAGTGCTGTCCCGGTGTCTGGAAGCCGTCACGGGTCTGGATGGGGAGAAACAGGCTCAAGCTCAATCCTCCAAGACAGAGTGGCTGTGGATGCGGCATCCCGGTACAGTCAGCTGAGTCCACGGCTGACTGTTGGGAGCGAGTCATTGGCCCCGATGGAGAGGGTGTGCAACTTGGGCGTTCTCCTGGATGACCGGCTGTCTTTTGAAGACCACCTGACGGCCGTCTCCAGGAGAGCTTTCCACCAGGTTCGCCTGGTGCGCCAGCTGCGCCCCTTTCTAGACCGGGATGCCTTATGCACAGTCACTCACGCCCTTGTGACGTCTCGTCTGGATTACTGCAATGCTCTCTACATGGGGCTCCCCTTGAGGGGCATCCGGGGGCTTCAGTTAGTCCAGAATGCAGCTGCGCGGGTGATAGAGGGAGCCCCTCGTGGCTCCCACGTGACACCTATCCTGCGCAGGCTGCACTGGCTACCTGTGGCCTTCCGGGTGCGCTTCAAGGTGTTGGTGAACGTCTTCAAAGCGCTCCATGGCATAGGGCCGGGCTATCTACGGGACCGCCTGCTGCTACCGAATACCTCTCACCGACCCGTGCGCTCTCACAGAGAGGGACTCCTCAGGGTGCCGTCGGCACGACAGTGTCGTCTGGCGGCGCCCAGGGAAGGGCCTTCTCTGTGGGGCTCCGCCCTCTGGAGCGAACTCCGCAGGACTCCGTCAACTTCCGGACCTCCGAACCTTTCGTCGCGAGCTTAAAACTCACCTATTCATCTGCGCTGGACTGGGTTAGTTTTTAAACTTATGGGTTTTTAATGGGTTTTTATTCTAAATTTTAACCGTGGCCAATTTAATAAGTTTTTTAATTGTATTTTAATCGTATTTACATTGTATTATTTTGTATTTTTTATCAGGCTGTGAACCGCCCTGAGTCCTTCGGGAGAAGGGCGGTATAAAAATTTAAATAATAAAATAATATTTAAATAATAACATTTATGATAGAACATTCAGTAATTTCCTTAACAGGATGCACCACACAATTCTTCTTTGTCGCCATCTTTGTAACCACTGAAGGTTGCCTTCTGGCTGTGATGGCATTTGATCGCTTCACAGCAATCTGCAACCCATTGCAGTATTTTGTTACTATGTCAATGAAGTTTTGCATCCTCTTAGTTATAGCTTCATATGCCTGTGGCTTTGTAAGTTCAACAGTGCAAACCATACTTATATTTAATTTGAATTTCTGTGGCTCAAATACAATTAATCATTTTTTTTGTGATGCTCCTCCAATGCTTCAATTGTCTTGTTCAGATATTCACCTTGCTCACTTTGTGCATTTCATTTTATCCACTGTAATTGCACTGACAACTTTTCTGGCTGTTTTGATTTCCTACATTGCCATTGTTATTGCCATCCTGAAGATCAGCTCTGCCCAGGGAAGATACAAAGCCTTCTCCACCTGTGCCTCCCATCTGGCCACTGTGACCATTTTCTTTGGAACTATCATTTTCATGTATATACGACCTGGGTCCAATTTCTCATTGGATAAAGACAAAATCATATCCGTCTTTTATACTCTTGTCATCTCCTCACTTAATCCACTTATCTATAGTCTGCGGAACAAGGAGATGAAGGATGCAGTTAGCAGAATGTTAGACAAGATAATGTTACTGAAGTAAAAATGGTTAAATATAACTTCCTTCATATTAAAAGAATAATCCATAATTGCATTTTCTCTGAGGGAAAAATACTATTGAAAGCTTGATAAAATTTTGAGTTAGCATTTGCTTGCATTTTGACCAGGAATCAAAATATTAAAGGAATTTAATATCAATTCCTTTATTGTATAAGAGTATTTCCCTTACATAAATGGAGGGGACAGCAAATCCTTCAAAGTGCTGGCAGAGTGGACCTCAAATCCATGCCCCCCTACTTGCAATATTCAGTGTCGGCTTCCCCATTGACTTTCATGGAAAACTGATTGCAAACAGCAGTCACATAATCATAGAGCACTTGGTAAGAGAGGTATATCTAAACTGATCGCTAAGCACCCAAAATATGCTCTTGTGACCAGGGGATCACATGCCATTTTACAAAAGTTGTAAGTCCCATACAAACTGTAAAGCCTGTTCCAAGGCCCCCAACAATTGTCAATTGTTAAATGACAAATTGTAAGTAGAGTAGAGTAGAGTACTGATTGTCAATAGTAGGTGTTAATTTGGAGAACTTTGACATATAAATATATATCATCTTTGTTGAATGGACAGTATTAGAAACTAAATATACTAAATCTCTGATATCTCTGGAAACAATTACATCAGTTAGAAAGTTATGGAATGGAATGGAAAAATTGGATGGAAGTGGTGATATTGACTTTGGACCAACTGATGGGGTTGAAGTTGAATGTTTAACATATTTTGTAGTAAAAGATACATAAATATCATCTATAGATGATCATCTATCATCTATAACCCAATGGCAATATTAACAATTATAACTTTTGTTAACAACATTCACCAGCAGCATTTTCAGCTTCTGAGACATCTGAGAAACTAGAAATGCTTAATTTCTTTAAAATTAAAAACCTTACTTTTAATTTATATAGCTATTTGTTATCAATAAATCAATTTGAATGAGCGCAATAAATAGAGATTCCTGTATGGCCTGCACAATGGAAGAGTGTCTTAACTTCTATAGCAAGAGTATCATCAATCTCAATTCATCACTTTTACAAAAAAAAATATTTGGAAAATATTGGATTCCATTATGTTTGTATATAAAAGGACTGTCAAAAACAGCATTATGTTAGCAATATAATAATAAGGATAATGTTTCTTTAACACATATGTTTCTCCAATTTTCTATACTTATAAAGATTTGGGAGTAAGTAGTGGATTATACAAATGTACTTATATGACAAAAGTTAACATTTTCAGATAATATTCTTTTGAACTACATACCTAGTACTTGAAATTTCACAACCAAATAATGTATATGGATTCTCTGTGCCCTTATCATGGCCAGAAGACTGATGTTGCTGAATTGGAAAGATAAACATATCACTCAAGGGGTCGAGGACCTGGTTGCACTTGCCAACTATAATGGGCAGATTGCCTGTAGATCTAGACTTTGTGTGGACAAAGTTAATACAATATTGGACCCATTTATACAAAATACATCAGGTATTATACATCACCCCAGAAAAGGAGAGGGCCAGAGATCAACTTTTGAAGTGGTAGAATTTATTCTTAAAACATGAGCTGGATGTGGGATATGCTAGGAGTGCCCAACATTGAATTTAATTTCAAGAGGATAGGCTGTTCAAATCTCTCGATCTTGGCAGATCCCTCTACGTGAATTGGAGAACCTCAGAGAACATCCAGCAGAATGAAAAAGGAAGGAATTATCTGAGAGTCTTGGAGCCCTTATGCCTCTCCCATAGTTGTGTCCAGAAGAAAAATGGGTCCCTAAGGGTGTGCATAGTTTACCACATGCTCAACTGGAGGACCATCCCAAACCAGTATACTACCCCACAGATCAAGGACACATTACATTGCCTACTGGAGGCTAAGTGGTTCAGTGTGCTGGATCTGAGGAGTGGGTAACATCAGTTCCCCATGTACCCAGACCAGAGATGGGTTTCAGCTGGTTCTGACCAGTTCTGGAGAACTGTTAGTAGAAATTTTGAGTAGTTCGGAGAACCAGTAGTAAAGATTCTGACTGGCTCTGCCCCCATCTATTCTCTGCCTCCCAATTTCCAGCTGATCGGGAAAAAATAGGGATTTTGCAGTATCCTTCACCTGGATTGGGGTGGGAATGGAGATTTTACAGTATCCTTCCCCTGCCATGCCCACCATGCCACACCCACCAAGCCATGCCACTCCCAACAAGCCACACCCACGGAACCGGTAGTAAAAAAAATTGAAACCTACCACTGACCCAGACAATCAAGAGAAGACGGTATTCATTGGCCCACTGGGGTTCTACGAGTATAATTAGATGCCCCAGGGTTTATTGGGGGCCCAAGCAATGTTCCAGTGATTTATGGAGCAGTCAGAGACATGAACTTGATTCAGGTGTTAAGGTATTTAGATGACATCATTGTCTTCAGGGAGATTTTAGAACAACATGAAGAGTGACTGGAGAAAGTCCTGATATAAATCCACAAGGAGGGGTAGAAGCTGTCCCAGAGAAGTGGTCAGTTTTGTCAACCTTCTGTCAACTATCTTGGACATATTGTCTCCAAAGAAGGGATATCAACTGACCCTATGAAGCTTGAGGTCATTACAGGGGTCACAAGATTCACCAGAGGACAGAAGGCAGAGGCGAATGAGCAGAGGCAAGTGAGCCATCCAGTCAGTGGTGGGTTGTCCCCGGTTCGGACCAGTTCTATAGAACCAGTAGTAAAACTGGTGGAGGCTTCGCCCACTGGCCCAAAGTTATCAGAACTCTTCTGCGCATGCACAGAAGAGCGCGCGCGGGCATGATATGAACCAGTAGTAAAGGTAAGTAGAACCCATCCCTGCCTCCAGTGACCAGTGGGGGTACCAGATGCAGCAGACGACATCTGAGTTGATTTAGCAAGTGACCAGAAGTGGTGCTAGACATGCCAAGGGACAGTGGAGGTGAGCTGAGCCAGGTGAGCAAAGACGCATGGACAAGCAACCAGAGCAGGCTGATGGCCAGAGCAAGGGACACAATGAGAGATATGGAGATGCCAGGCAGGGAAGAAGCTAATTGCCTGGAGAAAGGGATAGAGGGATCCAACTCTAGGGGCCCTTTCAGGGATAGCGCTACATTTGGAAAGAAGACAAACACCACCACCCCCATGTTGTTAATCCATGTTTGCATAGACTATGTCTAATATGAAACATTGGACGATCAGTTTTGCAGGATTTAAAAAAGGTTTCTTCACTACTTTGCCATTGTTGGTCTGGCTTCACAGCTTGCGCTTTCAGAGTATGGTTGAGTTCCTATAATCTTTAGATTCCCTCAATCTGCAAGTTAATGCTTCAGATAAAGATGACCAAACTACATAATGAGGTTTCTTAGTAAATTGCAATGGAAGTTTGAACTAATTATGTAGTGGAACTAATTACTTACTAATTACAATGAATTACTAACCAATTACTAACTAATTGCAATGAAAATTTGAACTAATTATGATATGCAGTGGAAATATGAATTCACAGTAGGTCTTCAAGTGCATTTTTTCCAATAGCTTTTAATAGCTTGGTTTTTAACCAATGGTAAACAAAGTAAAAAATGAATAATTCTATTCAAGTATTCCATCTTTTATGTTTGGAAATGGAATCTTTCTTTAAGTTCATTAATTAAGCACTTCGAGCTAGCCGAATAAGGTAAATGCTTATATCTTTCTCCTCCTCCTACTCTTTTATCATATTTTTTCAGACAGATGTAGGGGACTTAACTGGTCTCATATAAAAATACTTTCTACTTAGATTTCCTACTTGGACTAATATACTTTTAAATGTTTATAACTTCATCATCTCCTCAATGTCATCATCATCATATTTTTGCAGATATAGAAATACTCAACTGTTCGGATGCAAAATTATTGTTCTGTGTTTTACTTAGAATTTTCACATTACCCAAACTCCAAAAGATTCTTCATGGTTCTTTGTGAGAATTAAATCTCTTGTAGTACATGAAGAATGAAGCTCATGAAACAATAGTTGTTGTTTTCTTCTTCTTTTTAGCTTACTAGTAGAGGCTTTACTGGTTTACCCTATTAGTTGAGCATTGAAGCAAAGGATTGTTTACAGTAGCCCATTAATCAATATATGTTACTTGTGATATAATAAACATATTTACAGTATACCACAAATACACACCACAGCTCAACTCTGGTGACCACAACTTCAAATATGTATGTGAGAGTATCTTGTTGGAATGGAATAATATATTGCAGGAAGAAGACTGCAAGTTTTAAAGTCAAATTAATCTAAAAACAGATTTAAATATTAGTTTGGCATTCTTCTAAGAAATATTTTTTCTTGGAGGAAAAATATTAGTTGTGCTGCAGAACAGGGCTGTAGTGTAAACTGATCAGTCATTTTTGAAATGCTCTAAAACTAATTGTAGATGTAAAGGTTATAATTCACAGACTGGAATTAATTTCAGATGCAGGTGTGATGAATGTTGAGGCATTGTAGCCAATAGATGGCAATGCTTGTTCCATAGAACAGTTCCTGCAGAAGTGAATTATTTTTCTGATGTAATTCAGAAGTCTATAGGACAGAATTATAAATTGATATAGAGTGATTGATCATTCTGACTTCTTTGGAGAGTCCTAGAATTTAACAGAAAATACATTTTAGAAAGAAGTCTACATCCTTTCACAGAGAGAAATGTTTCCTGGAATATGCAAGAAGGTGAATGTAGGTATGGATCCATTGTTTGTTAATTGACACTAAACACCTACATACAGAAATAACAACAACAACAACAACAACAACAACAACAACAACAACAGAGTTGGAAGGGACTTTGGGGGTCTTCTAGTCATGCTGTCCAGTACAATGTTGTATTTTGAAAAGAGAACATTTATCAATAGCCCATAACACAACAGAGAGTACTCATGCTTCCCAAGCAAACTGTCTCTTTTTAGTCTGGGGATTTCATAATCTCCTCTGGATATTTTCAGGCATTTTCAGACAGAAAAAGTCATACTACCATAAGGTTTTTCCCTCTCTCTTTTTTATTCTATCAGAGGGAAATATACAATGCAGACAAATCAAACTACTATGACTGAGTTCATCCTTGTTGGATTCATGGACCACCCAGAGCTTCAGATTCCCCTCTTCATCTTCTTTCTGCACATCTATCTCATCATATTGGTGGGAAACATTGGGATAACCATGCTAACAAAAATTGATGATAGGCTTCACACCCCTATGTACTTTTTTCTTAGAAATCTCTCTATTATAGATAGTGGTTGTATTCTACAGCGATTGCCCCTAAATTGTTGACAACCTTGGTTATGGAACATTCCACCATTTCCTTCAGAGGATGCACTACACAATTCTTTTTTTCATCCTTATGCCCACTGAAGGTTGGCTTCTGGCTGTGATGGCATATGATTGCTTCATAGCAATCTGCTACCCATTGCTGTATTTTGTTGTTATGTCAAAGAAGCTTTGCTCCCTCTTGGTCATAGCTGCCTATGCTTGTGGCTTTGTAAATTCAACAGTACACACCACAGTTATTTTTGTTTAAATTTCTGCAACTCAAACAGAATTAATCATTTTTTCTATGATGATCCTCCAACGCTTCAATTATCCTGCTCAGATACCCACTTTGTTCATTTTGTGATTTTCAATGCATCCGCTGCTGTTTGACTGACAACCTTTCTGGCTGTTTTGATCTCCCACATTGCCACTGATCAGCTCTGCCCAGGGAAGATACAAAGGCTTCTCCACCTGTACCTCCCAAGTGTATAGAATAAAATATTAACCATACATAAAAATGTCCCAGGTTGTATACTGATAAACATATTTCAGTAAAAATAATTATTCCCCACCCACCCCGCTGAAACAGGTTCTCAGTATTTGAACTTCTATTTCTATATTTGCAAAATTATGTAACGTTAAAATATGTCACAAATAGAAAAAAATCACAAGCAGCTTTTAATCTCTCGTAAACCCCCTACCACTATATATGGCGCGCAATTGTCAGAACCTTTTTTTCTGGGAGTAGGGGGATTCGTAGGCAAAAAACACAGGGGTGGGGGGTTTATTTTTGAAAGAGAGAGAGAGGGAGGAAGAAAGGAAGGAAAGAAGGAAGGAAGGAAGGTAAGAAGGAAGGAAGGAAGGAAGGAGGGAAGGAAGGAAGGAAGGAGGAAGGAAGAAGGAAGGAAGGAAGGAAAACGCAGCTTCAGAGGATAATCCAGGGCTGGAAGGGACCTGGAGGTCATCTAGTCAAACCCTGCTCCAGCAGGACATTATTGGTGAGTGTCTGTCGTTTGATTCCCCCAGTCACATGGTTACATAGCCACGCCCACCCAGTCACATCACCCCACCAAGCCACACCCACAGAACCAGTAGGAAAGAAATTTAGATTTCACCACTGATCCAAATCCAAAGGGACAGGGAGGCTTGGGGTAGGGACTGGAGGAGGCTGCTTCGGAAGCGACTGGCTGGGACTGCCAAAAAATGCTTTAAGTTCTGTGAATCAAGACTCAGCTGTTATCGTGATTCAACAGAGGTCTTGTAGACCATGGAGTATCATTTGTGTGATTAAAGCCTTGTTGAGCCCACTCTTGAATTGTGCTCTTAAGGCTGACTCATTCCAATCCAGATCTGCTGCAAGGAGCTTGAAATCTTCAACATCTACTCCCATGGAGTTGTTGCCCTGGCACAGCTGGTGGATACATTATTCGGCAGTTTCTATCTGAATAGGGTCTCTAAAATGTTCTCTAAATCTAGTAAGGAAGTTTGGGAAATTGCCCAGTTTGAGGTCATTGCTTTCAATGACTGGAAGTACCCATTTGGCAGTGGAGTCGATTAAAAGACTGAGGATGAAGGAAATCCTCGATCTGTTTTTTGGAAACTCTCCAGGACAGGTGCCAATCAATACTTTGCACTGGGCTAGGAATGTTCCTATCTTATCAGACTTGCCAGTGAATCTCTGTGGTAGCAGCTGGGGGTCTTGGGGATGAGTGTGGTAGGAACTGGCAGTTGCACCTTAGTAGCTAGAGCAGATGGTTGTGGCTGCGGCAGAATCCTTTGTTGAGTCAGTTGTTGAAAACTGGCTGCAAAATTCTTCATTTCATCTTCTGTGCTGTCTTGGCATCTGCTGATAGAGTGTACATCTGGCTCATCTGCTACAGCTGCAGATCAGGGATTGGGAGCCATGACTTGGGTATTCTGGAGTCTGTGAAAATTTTGGTGAAGAGGAGTAGTCCAGATTATTGTCAAACGCCAGGGAAATCAGAAAATCCAGGCAGTTCAAATGAGTATAAAGATATTTATTGTAAACTTAAGCTCTCTACAAGAATCTGAACTACTAATGGTCAAAGCAAAGAAAATTGGTGACCTCTCCCTTGATTTCAGCCTGTTCATCTCCTGCAGCTAATAAGGAAGGAGATATGCCCAGTTAGACAAATAATGACTAGGAACATTTGGAAAACCTCCATGTTACCAGTCCATGTTTGGATAGACTAAGTCTAACAAGCAACACTGAACTGCCGATTCTGCATGATTTGAAAGATATCTTCACTACTTTGCCACTGTTAAGTTTGACTTCATTGTTCATACTTTCAGAGTATGATTGAGGGCCGTGATAGCTCAGGCTGGTAAGAAGCCTGTTATTAGAACACAGCAGCCTGCAATTACTGCAGGTTCAAGCCCGGCCCAAGGTTGACTCAGCCTTCCATCCTTTATAAGGTAGGTAAAATGAGGACCCAGATTGTTGGGGGGGCAATAAGTTGACTTTCTAAATATACAAATAGAATGAGACTATTGCCTTATACACTGTAAGCCGCCCTGAGTCTTCGGAGAAGGGCGGGATATAAATGTAAATTAAAAAAAAAAAATCTCTACATCCTTCATCTGCAGGTTAATGTTTCAAATAAAAGTGATCAGACAACATAATGAACTAATTATGTACCATACCTATACAATGGAAATGTGAATTCCCAGTAGGTCCTCAGGTATATTTTGCCAAGGGTCATATTGAGCATTTTAATGATACGTTAATTATGTCAACTGAGATTTTCATGGATCTGGTTTTTAACCAATGATTTAAAAAAGTATAAAATTAGCAATTATATCCCAATGTTTCATCTCTCATGTTTGGAAATGCAATGTTGACTTCTAATCTGGTAAGTTAATTAAGCACTTTTAATACCCAAATATACTTTTAAATGTTTATATCTTCCTCATCTTCACCCTCATCCTCATTCTCCATCAGATTTTTGAAGACAAATGTGGGAATATTCAAATGTCCTGATGTAAAAATAATGATCTGTGTATTATTTAGAACGTTCATGTTACCCAAACTCCAGAAGCTTCTTCGTAACGCTTTCTGAAAATTAAATCTGTTGTACACATAACATGCAGAAATAATGAATGAAGTTCATGAGTCAACAATAGGTTCCTTCCTTCTTCCAGCTTACTGTGAAGAGACTTAATATTTTTATATTGAGCCAAATGGTAACACAGACTATGTCATCAGTTTATTTTTTTATTACTTTATGATATATTGACATATTTATCTTGAAATGGACAACATATACAAACTCCTGCTTAGCTGTAGTGATCAGAACTTTACCTGTCGATACGAAGCTATCTTGTCGCTAGTGGAGTAGTATATTGTGTTCACTTAAAATTATTTCTACTTGGAAACAAAATATTAGATGGATCTCTGCTGCAGGAAAGGGCTTTACTGTAATTTGTTCAGCTACTTTCAAATGCCCTAAACGAATTGTAAATGTAATGATTATATCTCACCAACAGGAATTAATTTCAGAGGGCAGTTTGATAAATATTGATGCATAGTAGATGCTGATTATTGTTCCACAGAACACTTCCTGCCAGAATTGATTACACGTCTTGCTGAGGACTACAGGAAACAATTATGCCCAGTTTTGGTCACCATAATACAAAAAAAGATGTTGAGACTCTAGAAAGAATGCAAAGAAGATAAACAATGATGATTAGGGGACTGGAGACTAAAACATGCAATGAATGGATGCAGGAACTGGGTATGTCTAGACTCTAGGTCAGTGGTAGTCAACCTGGTCCCTACCACCCACTAGTGGGCATTCCAGATTTCATGGTGGGCGGTAGGGGTTTTGTCTGGTACTGAAGCACTTTTTTTTAAATTTAATTGACTTTAAAAAAAAATTTCATAGAATTATTTAAAAACATTTTCATTAGGTTTTCATAAAATTCCCCGTGACAATTTAAATTTCTGAAAATATTTGTACTGCCCACACATAAGTTTAGTTCACGTTACATAAGTGAAAATAAATGGCGCTATAGTGCGACCGCAAACAAAAGAGCCTCATCCCAGAATAGCTCGTGCATCTCCGCCCACACCACCCAGCTGTAACAGACAAGCAGAGCTGGTAGCCGGCACCCCCCCCAACCCAATCCATGATGCGCGAGAGGAATGCGCAGACGATGATACATGGCACATTACTGTGGAACTGGTGGGCGGTTAGAAAATTTTACTACTAACAAAGATACAAAAATGGGCGGTAGGTATAAAAACGTTGACTACCCCTGCTCTAGGTGAATGAAGAAAAGTACAGGGAATGACATGACAGCAATCTTCCAATATCTGAGAGGCAGCCACAGAAAAGAGGAGGTCAACCTATTGTCCAAAGTATCTAAGAGCAGGACAAGAAGTAATAGGTGGAAGACCATTAAAGAAGGATTTAACCTAGAACTAAGGAGAAACTTATTGACAGTGAGAACAATTAATGAGAGGCTGCCTCAAGAAGTTGTGTGTGCTCCATCACTGGAGCGTTTCAAGAAGAGTTTGGACAACCATTTGTCTGGAATGGTACAGGTCCTTCTGCTCAAGCAGTGGATTGGACTAGAAGACCTGCAAGGTCCTTCCAAATCTGTTATTCTGTATTCTGTAAATAAATCCCACAACTCATCACAGAGTGTTGAATCACTCTGACCTTCTTTGGAGAGTACTAGAATGCAATAGAAAATACATTTTAGCAAGAAGTCTACATTCTTTCACACAAATAAATCCTTGCTGAAATTTTCAAGATGATGGTAGGTATGAATCCATCCTTTGCTGATTGACATTTCAGGTCTGTGTAATGGCATGCATGCACTCCAATAGACCATTGTATTTTCAAAAGAGCATATTGATCAAGACCCCGTAATTAATACAACAGTGAGCACTCCTGCTTTCCAAGCAAACTGTTCCTTTTTAGTTTGGGGTTTTCTTAGTCCTTTCAATTGGGCATTGTCAGACAATCCAACAATAATCATACTGCTATAAGGTTTCCCCTCTTTTTTATTCTATCAGAGGGAACTAAAGAATGCAGACAAATCAAACCACTGTGACTGAGTTCATCCTTCTTGGATTCATGGACCACCCAGAGCTTCAGTTCCCCCTCTTCATCTTCTTTCTGCTCATCTATCTCATCACTCTGTTGGGAAACATTGGGATAATCATTCTAACCAGAATTGATGCTAGGCTTCACACCCCAATGTATTTTTTTCTTAGAAATCTCTCCATTGTAGATATTAGCCTTTCTACCACCATTGCTCCTAAATTGTTGACAACCTTGGTGATTGAACATTCAACCATATCCTTCACAGGATGCACCACACAATTCTTCTTTTTTGTCATCTTTGTGACCACTGAAGCTTGTATTCTGGCTGTGATGGCATATGATCGCTTCATAGCAATTTGCTACCCATTGCTGTATTTTGTTGTCATGTCAAAAAAGCTTTGCATCCTCTTAGTCATAGCTGCCTATACTTGTGGCTTTGTAAATTCAACAGTGCACACCATAGTTATTTTTAGCTTGAATTTCTGCAACTCAAATGCTATTAATCATTTCTTCTGTGACGTTCCTCCACTTCTTCCATTGTCCTGCTCAGATATACAGATTGCTCACTTTGTGAATTTCATTTTATCCACTGTATTCGGAGGGACAACTTTTCTGGCTGTTTTGATTTCCTACATTGCCATTGTTATTGCCATCTTGAAGATCAGCTCTGCCCAGGGAAGATACAAAGCCTTCTCCACCTGTGCCTCCCATCTGGCCACTGTGACCATTTTCTTTGGAACTATCATTTTCATGTATGTAGGACCTGGGTCCAATTTCTCATTGGATAAAGACAAAATTATATCCGTCTTTTATACACTCATCATCTCCTCACTTAATCCATTCATCTATAGTCTGCGGAACAGGGAAGTGAAGGATGCAATTAGCAGAATGCTAGACAAGATAACATTGCTGAAATAAAAATATTGCTTCCTTCATATTTAAAAAAGAAAGCCATATTTGCATTTCTCTGTGGAAAATTCTATTGACTGCTTGATAGTATTTTGAGCAGGCGAGAAAAGAGCTGAAATTGCATCTAAGGTACCAAAACAATATTATTATTATTATTTTTTAAAAAGACAATGTGTTTTTACATAGATGAATAATTGTTTTTATTAATTAAAACAAATAAAATTATGCATAAATTTTTCCCCTGTGTAAATGGATGTATTGTATGGACAGAAGAATGTGTCAAAGTGATTGTGATTGTAAGACAAAGTTTCAATGGAATCTGCATTTCCATGTAATTCAAATGTAAAATTCCTTGCTTAATTGGCAATGAGGTGGACGAAACTGATAGAATATCTATGTCAATTAATTGATAAAGTGTAACATGTACTTCAGTTTTGTTTAATTAGTCTCAGTTAAATTGTTTCAGTCAATTTTACTTCCTTCAAAATACCTTATAATGAAAATGAGAAATGGTTACCAAACAATATTAATTACAAAGCAGAAAGATATTTTTAAAGGTTCTTTGAATTAAAAAGTTGATGGAGGAATCAAAATCTGCCCATGATTGAGAACACAAAGATGGCCACTAGCAATGGATATTCATCAAAAAAACATCACTTGGAAATTCTTTTTCAAACTAAGGCCCACCTAAAGGCAGGCAGAAAGTGGCTGAACTCTGTAAACTCATGTGTGTTCAGAATTTGAACTCACAATCATCATATCTAGTCTTGGATCTATAGTGATTTGATGGAACTTCTAGCCATGAATTATATTTCAGAAACATACTTAAAAGCCGCGGTGTGGCTCAGGCTGTAAGAAGCCTGTTATTAAACACAGCTGCCTGCAGTTACTGCAGGTTCAAGCCCCATCAGGTCCAAGGTTGACTCAGCCTTCCATCCTTTATAAGGTAGGTAAAATGAGGACCCAGATTGTTGGGGGGGGGCAATAAGTTGACTTTGTAAATATACAAATGGGTGAAGACTATTGCCTTACACACTGTAAGCCGCCCTGAGTCTTCGGAGAAGGGCGGGATATAAATGTAAATTTAAAAAAAAACCACCATACTCAAAAACATTTATTTATTTACTTGTTTTTATTTATTTATTTTGTCAAGCATGTATTTCATGACAGATACAAGTGTAAACGTAATTATAAATACATGTAAAGGATATGAATAAAAGAAAACATTAGGACAGGGATGGTAGGCACGCCAGTGTGCTTATGCACGCCCCTTACAGACTCTTAGGAATGGGGTGAGGTCTACAGTAGACAGCCTAAGGTTAAAGTTTTGGGGATTTGGGGAAGAAACCACAGAGTCAGGTAGTGCATTCCAGGCGCTGACAACTCTGTTACTGAAGTCGTATTTTCTGCAGTCTAGTTTGGATCAGTTTACCATGAGTTTGTATCTATTGTGTGCTCTTGTATTGTTTTGGTTGAAGCTGAAGTATTCATTGGCTGGTAGGACATTGTAGCAGATGATTTTATGTACTATACTTAGGTCAGACCAAAGACGGCGAAGTTTTAAGTTGTCTAAGCCCAAAAGTCTGGTGGCATAAGGTATTTTGTTGCGAGCAGAGCAGTGGAGGACTCTTCTTGTGAAATATCTCTGGACTCGTTCAATTGCATTAATGTTTGATATGCAGTGTGGGTTCCAGACAGATGAGCTGTATTCAAGAATTGGTCTGGCAAAAGTTCTGTATGCCCTAGTTTGCCGTTCAGTATTACCTGAGAAGAAGCTTAGAAGAGAAGAAGCAAGATTAGGTTAACAACTTTTAATGCTTTTTTTAGCAATGCTGTTACGGTGAGCATACATACATACATACATACATACATACATACATACCTGGCCATCAGTTTTTGTTTGCTTCCTACATAATAGTGCAGCTAGTGTGCAAATAGTGGCTGGCATACAAAAAGATGAAGCAGGCACATAAGCAGAGTGGACAAAAGCCAAGAATCTTGTCTAAAAGATCCCTTCAGGAGATAGATAAGAAGGAACTAAGGCATTAAGGAGGAGCACAAAGGAGAACTGTAACCTGAATCAGACCAAAAAAAGGTTGGTCCTGAAAACATGGGAAACTACTTTCCAAATCTCGTCAAGATTTACCAGTTTTGAAAATCAATAAGGCAAGAATAGCTGCCAGTCTTGAAAATCAACACAGCAAGCAATAAAAGAGGAATATTTGGGAGAATACAGTAAACCTACCTAGGACCTACCTAGTGGCAATGAGGGAGGCGAGGCGCTCATACGCCTCCACCCTCATTGCGTCGGCAGATAACCGCCCGGCCACCCTTTTTCGGGTGACCCGCTCCCTCCTTCATCAGGAGGTGCGGGATGACCCGTTGCAGGGACGTGCCGAGGAGTTTAGTGGTTATCTATACGATAAAATCGCTCAGCTCCGGGATGGTCTGGACCGAAATTGGGATGATCCAAGCGAGGGAGAGGAGACACGTCTTGTTGAGTCCATTTGGGATGAGTTTGACCCTGTGGCTCCCGAGGACGTGGACAGGTTGTTGGGGAGGCTTCACGCCACTACATGTTTACTGGACCCGTGTCCTTCCTGGTTGGTACTGGCCACTCAGGAGGTGACACGAGGCTGGCTCCAGGGGATTATCAACGCTTTGTTGGAAGGGGTTTTCTCTGCCGCCTTGAAAGAGGCGGTGGTGAGACCCCTCCTCAAGAAGCCCTCCCTGGACCCAGCTATTTTGGGTAATTATCGTCCAGTCTCCAACCTTCGCTTTGTTGCGAAGGTTGTAGAGAGTGCTGTGGCGCGACAGCTACCCCAATACCTGGATGAAGCCGTCTATCTAGACCTGTTCCAGTCCGGCTTCCGACCCGGGTACAGCATGGAGACAGCTTTGGTCGCATTGGTGGATGATCTCTGGAGGGCCAGGGACAGGGGTTATTCCTCTGCCCTGGTCCTATTAGACCTCTCAGCGGCTTTTGATACCATCGACCATGGTATCCTGCTGCACCGGTTGGGGGGATTGGGAGTGGGAGGCACCGTGTATCGGTGGTTCTCCTCCTATCTCTCTGACCGGTCACAGACGGTGTTGACAGGGGGGCAGAGGTCGACCGCGAGGGACCTCACTTGTGGGGTGCCGCAGGGGTCGATTCTCTCGCCCCTTCTGTTCAACATCTATATGAAGCCGTTGGGTGAGATCATCAGTGGCTTTGGGGTGAGATACCAGCTGTACGCGGATGACACCCAGCTGTACTTTTCCAGCCCAGGCCACCCCAATGAAGCTGTTAAAGTGCTGTCCCGGTGCATGGAAGCCGTACGGGTCTGGATGGGGAGAAACAGGCTCAAGCTTAATCCCTCCAAGACGGAGTGGCTGTGGATGCCGGCACCCCGATTCAGTCAGCTGCAGCCGCGGCTGACTGTTGGAGGCGAGTTATTGGCCCCAAAGGATAGGGTGCGCAACTTAGGTGTCCTCCTGGATGAACGGCTGTCGTTTGAAGATCATTTGACGGCCGTCTCCAGGGGGGCCTTCCACCAGGTTCGCCTGGTTCGCAGTTGCGCCTTCCTTGATCGGGATGCCTTGTGCACGGTCACTCATGCGCGCCACCTCTCGCTTGGATTATTGTAATGCTCTCTACATGGGGCTCCTTGAAGTGCACTCGGAGGCTTCAGTTAGTCCAGAATGCAGCTGCGGGTGATAGAGGGAGCTCCGCGTAGCTCCCATATAACACCGCCTCCTGCGCAGACTGCACTGGCTACCTGTGGCCTTCGAGTGCACTTTAAGGTTTTGCTTACTACCTTTAAAGCGCTCCATGGCTTAGGGCCTGGGTACTTACGGGACCGCCTGCTGTTACCATATGCCTCCCACCGACCCGCACGCTCTCACAGAGAGGGACTTCTCAGGGTGCCGTCCGCCAAGCAATGTCGGCTGGCGGCCCCAGGAAGGTCCTTCTGTGGGGCTCCACACTCTGGAACGAACTTCCCCCGGGTTTACGCCAAATACCTGACCTTCGGACATTCCGTCGCAAACTGAAGACACATCTTTTTATTCGCGCGGGGCTGGCTTAAATTGAATTTTATTAAATTTTAAATTCTTATTAACTAATTTTAAATGGGGTTTTTAGTTAGTTCATTGTATACTTTTCAGGCCCATTTTAAAATAAGTTTTTTAATTGCATTTTAAATTGTATATTGTACTATCTGTTTTATTGTTGCCTGTACACCGCCCTGAGTCCTTCGGGAGAAGGGCGGTATAAAAATCAAATAAATAAATAAATAAATAAATAAAAGGGTCCTGAAGTCTGCCCACTCTTTGAGTCATCTTTGGATTCAGAGTTGGTCTGTCTCTCTAGCTGTCAGCCTAGCTGAGAAGGGTATGGGTAAGTATAGATAAGTGCATGTAGCCATGTAAGAAAGAGAAAGCGTACATTGTAACCAGTAAACTTCTGCTGTTGTTTTACGTTTATTGGGTCTCCATGTATTCCAAAAAAAAAAGAAACAGTTGTCCAATTGAAGGTGATTTGAGTATGACTGTTTTCCAGGGCTGCGAATGTGTGAGTGATTGATCATAAGCCAGACCTGATAGTGCATGCAATTATACATTCTCCAAAATGTGATCGTGCAACAGCATGAGTATAGCATCTTTCTACAACTTCTTAAAGTAACCACACATTTTCCACAAATACTTTGACTTTTACGACCTGACTTCTACAATGAGTTTCTTTTATTGATCTGATCTGATTTGGTTTGATTTCTATATCCATCCGTCTCAACAAATGACTCTGGGCAATGTAAATCATAAAACATATTATTCTGTAATTGTATTACATTATGTTACCTGATATTTTGGATCAGCCGCACCAGTGGGGTGGTTGATATGGCAATGTCACTACTAAAGCCCCACTGCTTTTGTATATAATTGGCAGCTATAAAACCAGCAAGCCTTGGATCACAATAACACATCTGCCATCTTACAGATTCTGATCCACAACCTCACAGACACAACTTAACATTTACAGGTGCCATCATAAAGAATAATGTTACCTATGTTCACCTATACAGAGAATTTTCTTTAAACTAGCCAATCATAGTATCATAATAGAACATAAAAGTTTTTGACATTTCAAGAACTCTTGATCAAAATGCATGCTACCAAAAGGAGAACAACAAACAAACACAATTTTAAAATTAGGTTACAGTTGTGGTGAAAGGACTGCAGCTTCAATCATTTCTATGTGAAGATTGCAGGCAGACTTATATTACATAATTCTGAATGTCTAATATTACAGAACACCGAAACATCTGACATGTTCCTTTCCTTCTTATGGCACAAAGTGACTTTATCTCTGATGTAAAACTGATATATTCCTGATATACTTTTATTATATCAGGAATATATAATAAAATATATAATTTTAATATCATCGATGATTTCTCCACCAAAACTAGCTCTTTGGTGGCAAAGTGCCACTAGATTGAACTGGAACAATTAGGAATGACCCTAAATGACTCTCGGATGACAGCTTACTTACCAATGAAGAAGAATCTTTTTTTAAAAAAATCCTATGTCTTTTTATTAACATCAAATAACTTAACAACTGCCAAACAATGAAAGCAGAATATAAATATTAAGTTAGGAAGGCCTTCAAATGAAGAAGAATCTTGATAATTGCAATTCATGATAAGAACAGTGAGAGAATTGGGTCTCCATCTTTTCCTACTAGCTGTGTTTTAATGTTACTTTTTAAAGTTATTTTCTTTTGTTTTTGCATTACATTTTAAATGTTAAACATCTGAACTATCCTTACCCCTCTGCTGGATTGTAAGTGTGAAGTTTTTACACTTACAATCACTTTCTGCTTTACCATATGAAAGTCAATATACACGAAGATGTTTTCTTAGGTAGTGAAAGTGATCTGATTTACACTGGACTCTTACAGTAAGGAATTTGTTTTGCCATCTTTTATAAGCTTTGCTATTTTACCGTATTTTATTTCTGAATATTTGTCTGGTCCTTTTTTTTTTAAAAGAGACAGGAATTTTCCCTTTTGTCTCATTTATTTATTCTCTACGCTGGGAAAATCCTTCCTGTAGTTAGCTGCTGGTGGAGCAAACTGTCCCTGAGAGGGACTGCCTATATCTTTGGATTAGACTAAAAATGGAAATAACAAAGGTTTTCTGGGAAGCCTTTGAAGAAAGAATCCTTCTTAATCTATAAACTCTTTTTGAAAATTTAGATAGGTTCATTGAAACAACAACCATAAATAAATCACCCTGAGGATACAAGCAACAGCAGAAGTAGATTTGCAGTCAGATGTGTTGGAAATGAATCCATTGCTGACAGAGTTGGAGGAGAAAGAACTTAGTTGAAAAATTATAGATTTGTTGGGTAAGACAGAAGAGACTATGAATCCAAGAGATTCAGAGATAACAGAATGGATCTGTGATGAATTGGACTCTCTTAAGAAAACTCATGGACTATTTGAAAAACAAATGCTGTGGAGATATCTACAACACTGATTAATGACTTTGGGGAATGAAATGCAATTATATGGAAAGACCCTAGTAATAGTTCTAAGGAAAAGTTTGATTACTAAGAATCAATCAAGGATATTTGATCCTAGATAGACCAGAGACAATGACTGTAGTGGATAAGGCTGAAATTGAAGCCATTGCAGACTTTCTGCAAAATAAATCCAATAATAGATTGTTAATAAAGATAGAGGGGTTGAAACTAGTTTTTGTTGTTACCTGGTTTGTTTGTTTTTTACAATCGATGTTTGATCAAAATGTAGAAGCTTAGATATTGTAGATCTGTTTTGCAAGAAGGGACACCTACTATGTTGAAATATATTTATCAGTATTGAACTAGGGTGGACAATATATGTGTATTTTTTCCTCTTTTTTGTCTTGTTTGGTTTTGTTCTCTCTTTGCTTTTTTGGATTTTGTATTTTAAGTTTTGAATAAAATAAAAAATATTCTAAAATCTATCAATAAATTGGTATTTTAATATCTCTCTATTGAATGATATAGAATTTGTGCAAGAAATGTAGGTGGAAACTTCATAATATTTTTATTTGAATTCAGACACATCAATTGCCTGGATTTTTGAATGGGAATCATGTAAGCAATATATTCCAAGTAAAATTATTGATTATGCATCATGCAAAATAAGATTAAAAATAAAAAAGAAAATAATTTGAAAGCTGAATTGAATCTTTCTTGGGCAGAGATGGTTAGATGCCTATCTACAGTTTTTCACAAAGAAATACAGAAAAATAAATAAATATGAATTTACAACAACAGCAGAAAAATTATGTTAACATGTTTATGATAGAGCTATTGGGAGAATTGTGAGATCTTGACTAATCATTTAAAGCAAAAGGAAAATTGGCCGATGATTCCAATTATAACAAATGAAAGAAATGAAATCTATAAAATTTCACTAGATATAAACTCAATTTTTTCAATTTTATTCAGAATTATATAGTAAATCAGAGAATTACTGAATGAATGATATAAAGGCTTTTAAAATAAAATTAATATACCACATTTAGATTAAATACAAACCAACTTTTATTTGTTCCACTATCCTGACATAGAAATTAAACAAATAACTTTTTAAATGGCAAGTAGTAAAACCAGGATTAAACAAGTTCCTTATCAAGTAGTATAAAATATATATAGATCTTTTGATGCCCAGAATCTGTCAAGTGTATGAAGATTTATTTGTAAAGGCAATTTTATCAGTGGCATTTAATCACACATAATAGATTTATATGAAAAGCAGATAAAAGCATATCTAGTATAGTAATTATCATTCAATTTAATTGATTAATGTTGATACTAAGATTTAAACAGCAGCATTAGTAATTATACAGTATGACAGCAAGTCATATCATTTGTTATTAAAGAAAAATCAAGCAGGATTTTTAAAGCTAGACAACCAGCAGGTAATATCAAATTAGTTTAAGATCTAATAGATCTGAATAAAAGGATCTTGTAATCTTATCATGAGGTGCTGAAAAAACCTTTGACAAAATTCACAAACATTACTTGTTTGCTGCACTAAATATATTTGGATATCCTTTGGAATTTATAGAATGGATTACAATATTTATGGTGTGTTTTCTCCTACATTCCCACTATTTGGAAGAATTAGACAAGGATGTGCATTTTCGCCCTTGCTTTTTAATATCTATGTGGAAACCCTGGTTTGTGTTATTACCGTAGGGGACCTACAGAACCGTAGGGGATCTACAGAATAGTTTGTAATTCAGTTGAATACAAATTGGTTTTATTTGTAGATGACATTCCTCTTTTCATTTCTTAAACTAACAATCTCAATATTGTTGCAAATAATAGACGCCTTTAGTAAAATAGTGGGGTAGTCTATTAACTGGTCCAAACTGGAATTGATGCCTGAAGATGAAATTTGATTACATTTAAGAAATATTAATTCTGTATTTGTACCAAATCCATTTAGTATTGATGTGTGTATATTTCCATGGATATAACTCAGTAATATGTAACATAAATAAATATATACAGAGAGCTTTCTTCAGATATTGATAGTTGGGAATCATTAAAACTAACCTTTTAAAAGTTATCCATTAAACTTATCTCTCAACATTAATATTATTCCCAGATTAATTTATATTCTGAGAGGAATTCCAGTTTATATAGCTGGAAAATATTTTCAGAAAATAAATTCTTTGTTTAAAAAATTTCCATGGGGTTCTTTGATTCCAAAAATATCTTTACACAAAATGCAATTTTCAACTAATGAGGGAGGATTCAGTTTTCCAAATTTGGAGCTATATCATCATGGTTACCTTATATCCATGATTGGGCCCAGATTCTTGATTGTTGAGCAAAGTAGTCATTAAACAAGATGCCGTGTGACAACTTCACTCAATAACCACAATCCCGCCTCTCCTGCTGCAATTTTTAATCAGTGCATCTTGGAGAGGGTCCAGGTTTCCCATTACAGCCAGGACTCCCAGGCCTTCTCTCCACCCAACAGGAAGAACAATCTCAAGAACAATGATGTCCACTAGTGTTTTCACCAAATTTTAGTTTGATTCCTCCAGCATGCCATGGGATTTCTCTTCCTGAGGGAAAATCCCTTGGTGTGCTGAAGGAATGGGCCTTAAATCTGGTGAAAAGCTAGTGAACACCATCATTCTGGAAGGCTCGGAATGCTGGCATTTGCTAGTGTTTTCACATAATTTGAAGTTCATTGCTTCAGCATATAGCAGAATTTTTCTTCCCGGAATGGAGGGGAGAACAATGTCCCCTCCACTTGAAATCCTCTCTATCAGCTTCCCCATTGACTTTCTGGGGACACTGGCAGAGAAGATTGCAAATGATCATCAGTTTGTCAAGCACACAAAATGTGGTCATTTGATGGGGGGGAATCACAACATTTACAACAGCTAGAAGTGCTTTATGAGTCATAGAACCAGTGGTGGGTTTCAAAAATTTTTACTATTGGTTCTGTGGGTGTGGTTTGGTGGGCATGACATGGCTTGGTGGGCGTGGCAATGGAAGGTTACTGCAAAATCCCATTTCCTCCCGATCAGCTGGGACTTGGGAGGCAGAGAATAGATGGGGTTGGGGCCAGTCAGAATTTTTACTACCAGTTCTCTGAACTACTCCGAACTACTCAAAATTTCCACTACTGGCTCTCCAGAACTGGTCAGAACCTGCTGAAACCCACCTCTACATAGAACACCTGTTCCAAGACCATCATGGAATATGGTTGTTCAATGATCAATCATAAATTGAGGACTACATTTATGGTGAAGCATTACATATTGGAAGCCAATATCTATTGTTAATTTTCTGACTTGGACAACCTTAATATATATATATATATGTAGCCTCTTTGGTTCAATAGACAGTATTAGGAAATAAACATACTAAATCTCTGAATAGCTCTGGAAACAATTATGTCAGTTAGAAAGTTATGGAATGGGATATCTAACAAAAAAAACCCTTTTCCCAGACCAAATTGATTTTATGGGGAAAGCCAAATTAAAAGACGCAAGAAAATCGTGATTTGGAAAAATTGGAGGAAAATAGACGTATGGCTTTAGATCAATTGATACATGATGACTTTCTAACATATTCTATGTTAAAGTGATCAAACCCCATGATGAAGTTTCTTTGTGATTTGCAATGTGAATTAATTAGGCACAGCAACTATACAGTGTAAATATGAATTATTTATTTATTCAAATTTATTTATTTATTAATTTATTAATAAATTTATTAATTTATTAATTTATTAATTCCCAACAAGTCCTCAGCTATAAATTGCCAAGAATCGCATTGAACATTTTAATGATATGTTAATTACTGCAACTCAGAGCTTCATGGGCTTGGTGGTAAACAAAATATAAAATGAGCAGTTCTATCCCAATGTTTCATCTTTCATCTTTGGAAATGAAATCTTGATTCTAAGCTAGTAATTTCTTCAATTAAGCAAATATACTGCTAAATGCTTACATTTTCCTCATCACCATCATATTTTTGCAGAATACTCAAATATTGTAATGTTAAAATAACTGGTCTTTTTCTTAGAATGCTCTTGTTACACAGACTCCAAAAGCTTCCCCATGATGCTTTGTGAGGTGCAGAAATGCAGAATGAAGTTCATGCGTCAACAGTATTTCCTTCTTTCTTCCAGCTTATTAATAGAAATTATAGTGGGATATCTTAATATTTGTACATCAAGCAAAAAAGAGTTACACACAGTATCTTTTCAGTCAATTTATATTATTTATGATATAACAAAGATGTGAATGTTCAAAGGGACAACATATAGACACACCTAGTCAAATAAAGTGACTGCAACTTCACATATGAACACAAAGATATATTGTAGCCAGTGGAGTAATATACTGCAGAATATTGCCAGTATCTTGCCAGTTTTAAAATCCAGTTAATCTGAACTGCAAATTCAAATATATGTTTAGCATTCTACTTAAGTGTATTTCTACTTGGAAAAAGAAATAGTATATAGATCACTCCTGCAGGACGGGGCTGTAGCATATGGTAATCACTTTGAAATGCTAATGTAAAGATTATGGATCATAAATTGGAATTTATTTCAGATCCAAGTTCAAAAAATATTGATGCATAGCAGCCAACAGATACCACTAATTGTTCCACAGAACGCTTCCTGCCAAGGTGGATTACATTTCTGGCTGAGGACTGTGGGTGAGAATTATACATTCATACAGTTCAACTGATTAATCACTCTGAGCTTTTTCGCGATTGTAATGTAACGTAATTGTAATTCTTTCTAGATTGTAATGGAGAGCACATTTTAGCAGGAACTCTACATTCTTTTGCAGAGAGACCTGCTCCCTGAAATATGCAAAGAGATGATGGTAGGTATGAATCTATCCTTTGCTAAACGACATTGCAGTCCTACATAATGGTGTGCAGTCTCCAATACAACATTGTATTTTGAAAAGGGCATACTTATCAAGACCCTGTAAGCACTCATGCATCCCAAGCAAACTCTTCCTTTATAATTTTGGGTTTTCTTTCCCTTGGGCATTCTAAACAATCCAACAGTCATACTGCCATAAGTTTTGCCTTTTTTATTCTATCAGAGGGAACTAAAGAATGCAGACAAATCAAACCACTGTGACTGAGTTCATCCTTGTTGGATTCATGGGCCACCCAGAGCTTCAGATCCCCCTCTTCATCTTCTTTCTGCTCATCTATCTCATCACTCTGTTGGGAAACATTGGGATGATCATTCTAACCAGAATTGATGCTAGGCTTCACACCCCAATGTACTTCTTTCTTAGAAATCTCTCTGTTATAGATCTTGGCTTTTCTACCACCATTGCCCCTAAATTGTTGACAACATTTATGATAGAACATTCGACTATTTCCTTCATAGGATGCACCACACAATTCTTCTTTTTTGTCATCTTTGTGACCACTGAAGGTTGCCTTCTGGCTGTGATGGCATTTGATCACTTCGTAGCAATCTGCAACCCATTGCTGTATTTTGTTGTCAAGTCAAAGAAGCTTTGCATCCTCTTAGTCATAGCTGCCTATACTTGTGGCTTTGTAAGTTCAACAGTGCACACTATAGTTATTTTTAACTTGAATTTCTGCAGCTCAAATACAATTAATCATTTCTTCTGTGATGTTCCTTCAATGCTTCAGTTGTCCTGTTCAGATACACACATTACTCGCATTGTGCATTTTGTTATATCCACTGCAATTGCATTGACAACTTTTCTGACTGTTTTGATTTCCTACATTGCCATTATTACTGCCATCCTGAAGATCAGCTCTGCTCAGGGAAGATACAAAGCCTTCTCCACCTGTGCCCCCCACCTCACCACTGTAACCATTTTCTTTGGAACCATCATCTTCATGTATATACGACCTGGCTCCAATTTCTCATTGGGTAAAGACAAAATCATATCCATCTTTTATACTCTTGTCATCTCTTCACTTAATCCATTCATCTACCGTCTGCGGAACAAGGAAGTAAAGGATGCTGTTAGCAGAATGCTAGACAAGATAATATTGTTGAAATAAAAGTGGTATAGATGTGACTTCCTTCATGTCAAAAAAGAAAATCATTGTTGCATTTCCCTTAGAAACATCCTATTGAATACTTGATAATATTTTGAGCAGGTGAAAAAAGATTTGAAATTTCATGTAGGTTATCCAAATGCTAAATAAATTTAAGGAATAAATGAAAGGACAATGGATTTTTACATTGACCTATAAGAAGAATAATTGTTTTTATTAATCAAAACAAAATTATGTTTGAATGTTTCTTCCTCTGTAAATGGTTGTACAGTATAGACAGAAACATTAAATTTCAGAAGAGTGTGCCAAAGTCGATGATTGATCATAAAACAAAGTTTAGATCGAATCTGCAGTTCCATGTAATTCAGATGTAATTTTTTTTATTATTTTATTGGATGTAACTGATATCTAGGGGCAGATATGGCGGAAGCAAGGGGCCGTATCGCTTTCTGGGAGCTCGTGCTCGCTGTTTAAAAGCGATCATGTGCTCCGGCCCCCCAGTCTTTTCCCGTTCCCCGGTAGGTCAGGATCCTCAGAGCCTGGGCCTCCGGTTGATGTTATGTAATGCCCGGTCCGTGGTTAATAAAGCCCCCCTGATTTGTGACCTTATTCAGGGGGAATCCACGGACTTTATGGGCATTACGGAGACCTGGTTGGGTGCAGAAGGGGGTGTGCCCCTAGTTGAACTGTGCCCTCCAGGTTTCCGAGCATTCCATCAACCGAGGGCCCAGGTTAGGGGTGGCGGGCCGGCTGCGAATCCCTTCTTGTGAAGTGGGGCCATAAGAATCAGATGGGTCTGTTGATCGCGTACCTGGCTCCTTGCTACATGACTACAGCCCTGCCTGAGCTGCTGGAGGTGGTAGCCGGGGTGGCGGTGGAGATCCCCAGACTCTTGGCCATGGGTGACTTCAACTTGCCATCGGCCGGCTTGTCGTCGACAGTGGTTCAGGAGTTCCAGGCTTCCATGACGGCCTTGGATCTGGTTCAAATAACTGATGGCCCCACCCACACGGGGGGATCCGCGCTGGATCTGATTTATATCTCTGGACAGTGGTTTAATGATCTGGTAGTAAGAGATTTAGTGACGTTACCGGTGTCATGGTCAGATCATTTTCTCCTCCGCCTAGACTTTCAGACCGCTACTCACCACCGCAGGGAGACGGAACCAATCCGTTGGTTCCGTCCCAGGCGCCTGATGGACCCTGAGAGGTTCCAGACGGAGCTTGGGCCGTTTCCTGAGGATCTTGCCCACGGCACGACTGAAGAACTAGTTGCGGCCTGGGAACAGCTGGGGCTTTGGACCGTGTCGTGCCTTTGCGGCCTCTGACCCGGCACAGATCTCAATTAGCTCCTTGGTTCTCTGAGGAGCTGAGAGAGATGAAACGCCGGAGAAGACGCCTAGAGAGTGTGTGGAGGTCCAGCCGTTCCGAGACTGATCGGACACTAGTTAGGTCTTTTCAAAGACCTACCTAGTGGCACTGAGGGTGGCGAGGCGCCCACGCCTCCCTCATTGCGCCGGCAGATAACCGCCCGCCACCCTGTTTGGTGACCCGTTCCCTCCTTCACCAGGGGGAGCGGGATGACCCCTTACAGGGACGTGCCGAGGAGTTTAACGGTTATCTATACGATAAAATCGCTCAGCTCCGGGATAGCTTGGACCAAGATTGCGATGATCCGGATGAGATGACTGAGGCGCGTCTTGTTGATATCGTTTGGGATGAGTTCGATTCTGTGACTCCCGAGGACGTGGACAGGCTGCTGGGGAGGCTGCATGCCACTACATGTTTACTGGACCCGTGCCCCTCCTGGCTGGTGCTGGCCACTCAGGAGGTGACACGAGGCTGGCTCCAGGGGATTATAAATGCTTCTTTGATGGAGGGGATCTTCCCCGCCGCCTTGAAAGAGGCGGTGGTGAGACCCCTCCTCAAGAAGCCTTCCCTGGACCCAGCTATTCTGGGTAATTACCGTCCAGTCTCCAACCTTCGCTTTATCGCGAAGGTTGTAGAGAGTGTGGTGGCGTGGCAGTTTCCTCAGTACCTGGAGGAAGCTGTCTATCTAGACCCGTTCCAGTCCGGCTTCCGGCCCGGGCATAGCACGGAGACAGCTTTGGTCGCGTTGGTGGATGACCTCTGGAGGGCCAGGGATAGGGGTTGCTCCTCTGCCTTGGTCCTGTTAGATCTCTCATCGGCTTTTGATACCATCGACCATGGTATCTTGCTGCGCCGGTTGGAGGGGTTGGGAGTGGGAGGCACCATTTATCGGTGGTTCTCCTCCTACCTCTCTGACCGGTCGCAGACGGTGTTGACAGGAGGGCAGAGATCGACCGCGAGGCACCTCACTTGTGGGGTGCCGCAGGGGTCGATTCTCTCGCCTCTCCTGTTCAACATCTATATGAAGCCGTTGGGCGAGGTCATCAGTGGCTTTGGGGTGAGCTATCATCTGTACGCTGATGATACTCAGCTGTACTTTTCCACCCCAGGCCACCCCAGCGAAGCTGTCGAAGTGCTGTCCCGTTGTCTGGAGGCCGTACGGGTCTGGATGGGGAGAAACAGACTCAGACTCAATCCATCCAAGACGGAGTGGCTGTGGATGCCGGCATCTCGGTACAGTCAGCTGCAACCGCAGCTGACTGTTGGGGGCGAGTCATTGGCCCCGACGGAAAGGGTGCGCAACTTGGGCGTTCTCCTGGATGGACGGCTGTCGTTTGAAGACCATGTGGCGGCCGTCTCCAGGAGAGCTTTTTACCAGGTCCGCCTGGTTCGCCAGTTGCGCCCCTTTCTGGACCGGGATGCCTTATGCACGGTCACTCATGCTCTCGTCACTTCTCGCCTGGATTATTGCAATGCTCTCTACATGGGGCTACCCCTGAAGTGCACTCGGAGACTTCAGCTAGTCCAGAATGCAGCTGCGCGGGTGATTGAGGGAGCCCCACGTTGCTCCCGGGTAACACCACTCCTGCACAGTCTGCACTGGCTACCTGTGGTCTTTCGGGTGCGCTTCAAGGTTTTGGTTACCACCTTTAAAGCGCTCCATGGCTTAGGGCCCGGGTACTTACGGGACCGCCTGCTGTTACCCTATGCCTCCCATCGACCCGTACGCTCCCACAGAGAGGGTCTCCTCAGGGTGCCGTCCGCCAAGCAATGCCGGCTGGCGGCCCCCAGGGGAAGGGCCTTCTCTGTTGGAGCACCTACTCTCTGGAACGACCTTCCCCCCGGTTTGCGCCAAATATCTGACCTTCGGACCTTTCGTCGGGAATTAAAAACTCACTTATTTATTCAAGCGGGACTGGACTGATTTTTTAGACTTTTTAAATTTCTAAATTTTAATTTTAAATTTTTAAATCTTCTGTAATTTTATATGGGGTATTTTAGGTTTGTCGATTTGACGGTTTTAATTTGGCCACCATTGAATAAGTTTTTTTAAATTGATTTTTAACTTTGTATATTTATTGCTTTTTATCTTGGCTGTACACCGCCCTGAGTCCTTCGGGAGAAGGGCGGTATAAAAGTTTAATTAATAAATAAATAAATAAAATAAATAGAATGTCTGTGTCAATTAATTGGTAAAAGGCAACATATATGTGCAGTTTTCCTTAATTATTCCCACTTAAAGTGTTTCAGTCAATTTTAAAACATTCCTTCAAAATACCTTATAATGAAAATGGGAAATGGTCACAAAACAATATTAATTACAAAGCAGAAAGATATTTGAAGGATCTTTGAATTAAAAATTTGATGGAGAAAACAAAACTGTAGTTGATTGAAAACACAATAGATGGCCACGTGTGTTTCTCTGATTCTAAGAAGATCTTTAATAAAATGCAATTACCAACTAATGGTGATCAGTCTTCCATATCTGGAACTATATTATCATGCTTGACAGTAGTCCTCTACTTTTATTTATTTATTTATTTATTTAAACTCATATGCTCCGCATTGCACCAAAAGGTGACTCTAAGCAGCTTGCAATCATAAGAACAAGGTAAAACATTAAAAGAATAAAAATTGACAAGATGGGAAAAGAAAACAAGATGTACATGGGGAAGAGATGGGATCTTATCTTAGTCAATTAAGCATTTCCAGAATGACATACACCCACTGGGGTCCCAGGCCAGTTGGCAGAATTACTCCCATTGCATAAAACAGTTTCTCAGATAACTTGGACGTAAGTCATGAAGGACTTCAAAGGTATTAATCAACAATTTGAATTGTACCGGGTGTAACCTGGCAACCAGTGCAGCTTGTAGATCAGCAATATAACATGGGCCACTCTAGGGACTCCAAGAACTGTCCACAAGGCTGCCTTTTGCAACAGTTGTAGCTTCTGAATTCTCTTCAGGGGTAGCCCCATATAAACCATGTTGCAATAGTCCAAATATAAAATGACCAGGGCTTGAGTGACTGAGAACAGGAACTCTCAATTGGGAAAGAGAGCAACTGGTGCATAATGGTGCAAAGTTTTTCTTAGCCATGACTACCCCCTGCTCTTCAAGCAGAAATTTAGAGTCTAGGAGAACTCCCAAATTAAACACTGGATCTGTCTGGGACAGTGCATCCTGAATTAAAGTGTTGTGGTTCACCAGCAGCCTGTGGAGCTGGCAACGGAGTCAGACAGCGATGAGGCTGAGGTGGGGCCAGGGCGATCGGGGAGTGAGGTGCCGACTCCAGAGCCTCCAGAGATTGATAGTAGTGAGGTAGAGGAACAGGAGGAGCCTGTTCGTAATGCACCCATGAGAAGAGCTGCCAAAAGGCAAGAGCAGCTCAAGCAAAGAGGACAGCTCGGGAGTAGGGCCAAGAGATGATTGGCCCCTCCCATAAGGCTTAAAACAGACCAGCAATGGCATTTGGGCTTTGTCAGAAAACAGCGTTGGTAGCTTCATCTTCTTCTTCGTCTTCATCTTGCATTTATTTTTGTATCTGTGACTTCTGAATGTTTGCCAAGAAAGGCCTTTGGCAGTTTGCCTAATTGGACCAAGGTTTGCGATAAGACTGAGGAATTTGTGTTGGGAGGAATTTGCTTTAATTTGGTTGAACTACATTGGGAATGACGTAATTCTCAGCTGTTATAATAAAGTTTGTTTTTTCACTGACTGAGTTTCCTACTACCTACTTGGGCCTGGGTCACAACATAAAGATGTTGAAGTTCCAGATCCTGAGGCTCCTTATACCCAAAGCCACTCGGTCTTAGCAGGCTTCACCTGAAGTCTCCTGTACCCCTCCAAACTTTCCCAACTTCTGGCCACTGCAAGAAGGCAGTGAAATGATTTTTTTATTTTTTATTTTATTTGTCATAACAGCATACATAAGCATAAGCATGAAGAAACTATATAACATATAAGCATATATATGAGTATAAGCATGTGATAACTATATAAATTGGATATAATGAAAGGAAACAGTAGGACAGGAACAGTAGGCACTTTTGTGCTCTTATGCACGCCCCTTATATACCACTTAGGAATGGGGTGAGGTCAATAGTAGATAGGTTTTGGTTGAAGTTTTGGGGATTTGGGGAAGAGACCAAGGATGGAGATATAAACTTGAGTATCATCAGCATACCTCACCCATAATGGTGGATGGTTTCACCCAGTGGCTTCATATAGATCAGTGATGGCAAACCTTTTTGCCGTCATGTGCCAAAAGTGGGGGGAAGCATGAAGGGGTTGGGCACACATGTGCCCACACCCAGTGGTGGGATTCAAGTAATTTAACAACCGGTTCTCTGCCCTAATGATTTCTTCCAACAACCAGTTTGCCAAACTGCTCAGAAAGTTAACAACCGGTTCTCCCGAAGTGGTGCGAACTGGCTGAATCCCATCACTGCCCACACCCATAATGCAATGCCCCCCATGCCCTGCCTCCTGCATGTGCCATCGCGTGCCAAAAGCGGGGGAGTGGGGGGGGGTTGTGCATGCATGCGCAGGGGGCAGAGTGCATTGAATTATGGGTGTGGGCATGCTGCCCATGATCCCCTGGCACTCCTCCCACTTTTGGCACGTGACAGCAAAAAGGTTAGCCATCACTGCCCTGGACCATTTCAGATAGTTGGCTGTCCAGTCTTTTCTTAAAAATCTCCAGTGATGAAGCCCCTACAACTTCTGAAGGCAAGCTGGTTAAGTGTCCAGTAATTAACATTTTCTCCAATAAAAATTGCAACTTGGATCAAGAGTTGGAAAAAGCAAATATAGTTAGGAAATACCTAGGCCTACAGGATTTCACAGCAATTCAGTATCTTATTGACCAGTACCTGTCAAAATATTGTATACATTTCTCTAATGTATGTTAGTTGATGAATTGTCCTGCTAACTGCTGTCATGCTTCTAGTCTGGAAATGAACATTAATCCAAGAATAAAGTTTGAAAAGGGGACAGGATGTGAACCCCTAAAGGCCCCAGCACTGACCCTTCTGCCCAACTAATGCAACAGTGTTCATTCACAACCATCAATCCATAGCTTTTGCTAAGAGGGCCAAGATGGAAACCAAAGGAAATATGCTGGGATAGAAAAATAGTTAGTAGTAATATTTGGAAGGAAGACAAGAAAACCCATGTTGCCAGTTCATGTTTGGATGGGCTATGTTTAAAATGAAATGTTGAACTGTCAGATCTACTTGATTTTAAAACAGGTATCGCCACTACTTTGTATTGTTGGTTAGGCTCTACTGCTCTGGCTTTCAGAGTATGATCGATTTAATCCCATGATGGCGAACCTAAGGCACGTGTGCCGGAAGTGGCATACAGAGCCTTCTCTCTGGGTAGGCAAGGCATCGCTCTTTGCTCTTTTGGGTTCCAACATGCCGGCCGGGTGGTCTTCATGCACACAGGAGTGCTGGAAAGCAGAAGAGCACCTGCCCAGTATGCCTGCAGATGCCAGGAAGTCAATCTTCTGGTTTCCAGCATGCACATGTGCACTGGCCACCTGGTCTTCCGGTCTCTGGCATGCATGTGTGAGCAAAGACCACTTGGCTAGTGTGACCACCTGCCGTGTGCCAGAAATCAGAAGATCGTCTTCTCGGTGTGCACATGCACCCCGCTGCCGTTTTGGCACTCAGTGCCAAAAAGGTTCGCCAACACTGATTTAATCTGTGCATTCCTCTTTTGACAAGTTAACCTTACAAATAAATTTGATCAAACTACATAATGATGTTTCTTACTAAGTTGCAATGGAAGTGTGAACTAATTATGTACAGCAACTATACAGTGGATATATGAATTCCCAGTAGGACCTCAGGTGTATTTTGCCAAGAATTGTATTGAGTATTTTAATGATATGTTAATTATTTCAACAGAGAGTTTCATGGGCTTGGTTTTTAACCGATGGTAAACGAAGTATAAAATGAGCAATTATATTCCAATGTTTCATCTTTCATCTTTGGAAATGAATCTTGACTTCTAATCTGGTAAATTCTTTAATTAACACTTTTAATTATCTAACTATACTGTTAAAAGTTCATATCTTCTTCTTCCTCCTCCTCCTTTTACACCTCCATCTCCTACTCCTCATCATTATTATATTTTTGCAGACAAATGTAGGAAGACTCAAAAGTTCTGATATGAAAATATTGATCTATGTTTTACTTAGAATTTTCTTTTACCCAAACTCCAAAAGCTACTTCATGATGCTTTGTGAAAATTAAATATCTTCTAATGCATGAGATGCAGAAATGCAAAATGAAGTTCATGAGTCAACAGTTGGCGCCTTCTTTCTTCCAGCTTATTAGTCAATACTATAGCAAGACATCTCATTATTTGTGCACTGACAGAAAGAGTTATTCTCCTAACTCAATTTATATTACTTATGATACAGCAAATATATTTATTTTCAGAAGAACAACAAATGCACACTCTCAGTCAATTCCAGTCAACGCAACCTGACATGTGAAACCTCTTGCCAGTGGAATATTATATTGCATGATTTAGTCAGTGTCTTGTAGTTTTCAAAGCCAGTTTATCTAAAATGAAGATTTAGATATATTTGGCATTCCACTTACGGGTATTTCTACTTGGAAAAAGAAATACTAAATGGAACTCATCTGATCAGCTACTTTGAAATGCTCTAAAAACCAACTGCAAATGTAACTAAATATTATAGTTCATAAATTGGAATTAATTTCAGATGTGTGTTCAATATATATTCATACACAGTAGCCAATATGCATGGAGATGATCAATGTAGGAATCAATTCTTCACTAATTGTCACTGCTGTGATATGTAATGGTGTGCACAGTCTCCAATTCAACATTATACTTTGAAAAAAACATATTTATCAAGCAAACTGTTCCATTTAGCTTGGGGTTTTCAGAGTCCCTCCCTTGGGCATCAAACAATCCAACAGTTATATTGCTATAAGGTTTTCCCTCTCTTTTTATTCTATCAGAGGGGAATAAACAATGCAGACAAATCAAACCACTGTGACTGAGTTCATCCTTCTTGGATTCATGGACCACCCAGAGCTTCAGATTCCCCTCTTCATCTTCTTTCTGCTCATCTATCTCATCACTCTGTTGGGAAACATTGGGATAATCATTCTAACCAGAATTGATGCTAGGCTTCACACCCCAATGTATTTTTTTCTTAGAAATCTCTCCATTGTAGATATTAGCCTTTCTACCACCATTGCCCCTAAATTGTTGACAACATTTGTGATAGAACATTCGACCATTTCCTTCATAGGATGCACCACACAATTCTTCTTTGTCGCCATCTTTCTAACCGCCGAAGGTTGCCTTCTGGCTGTGATGGCATATGATCGCTTCACAGCAATCTGCAACCCATTGCTATATTTTATTGTCATGTCAAAGAAGCTTTGCGTCCTCTTAGTCACAGCTGCCTATACTTGTGCCTTTGCAAATTCAATAGCGCAGACAATAGTTATTTTTACTTTGAATTTCTGCAGTTCAAATACAATTAATCATTTCTTCTGTGATGTTCCTTCAATGCTTCAGTTGTCCTGTTCAGATACACACATTGCTCACTTTGTGCATTTTGTTATATCCACTGCAATTGCATTGACAACTTTTCTGACTGTTTTGATTTCCTACATTGTCATTATTACTGCCATCCTGAAGATCAGCTCTGCTCAAGGAAGATACAAAGCTTTTTCCACCTGTGCCTCCCATCTCACCACTGTAACTATTTTCTTTGGAACCATCATCTTCATGTATATACGACCTGGCTCCAATATCTCATTGGATAAAGACAAAATTATATCCGTCTTTTATACTCTTGTCATCTCTTCACTTAATCCACTCATCTACAGTCTGCGGAACAGGGAAGTAAAGGATGCTGTTAGCAGAATGCTAGACAAGATAATATTGTTGAAATAAAAGTGGTATAAATGTGACTTCCTTCATGTCAAAAAAGAAAGCCATTGTTGCATTTCCCTTAGAAACATCCTATTGAATGCTTGGTAACAATTTAGGGAAGTGAAAAAAGAAGTTTCAGATAATGCATACAAAGGAAAGGACAATGCATTTTCATGCTAACTTAAAAAGAAGGAGAATGCCTTTTTATTAATCAAAACAAATACAATTATGCTTGAATGCTTTTCTTGTGAAAATAGATGTACAGAATTGACAGAAACATTAAAGTCAACTATTTAATTATAAAACAAAGTTTAGATGCAATGTGTATTTCCTGGTAATTCAGATGTGAAATTCCTTACTATTTTATTGGCACTAAAGTAGATGGAACTGATAGAACGTCTATGTCAGTTAATGTTAGGTAAAGTGCAACATGTATGTTCAGTTTTGTTTAATCACCCTTATTTTAAGTACTTCAATCAATTTTAGCAACATTCCTTGTAATGAAAAAGGAAAATTGACACAAAATAACATCAATTACAAGGCCAAATGTTATTTTTTAAGATTCTTTGAATTAAAATTTTGATGGAGAACGCAAAAAGTGTTGCTGATTAAAAACACAACAGATGGCCACTAGCAATATATGTTCATCTTAAAAAGTTGACTTGGAAGCTTTTTTCAAACTAAGGCTCTCCTAAATGCAGGCAGAAAGAGAATGCTTCTTTCTCTCTGCTCTCCATCCTCGCCCCGTTTTCTTTACCTCAAAATTATCCTTCTGAAACTTCTCTTTATCCTCAAGAAGGAAAAATGTGAGCTGCAAGGAAGAATAATACAGGTGAAAATAATCTATTTAAATAGGTTTCATAGTTATTCCATGTGTTTCTCTGATTCCAAGAATATCTTTACATAAAATGCAATTACCAACTAATAACAGAAAATTCAGTTTTCCACATCTGGCGCTATATTTTCCTGTTTACTTAGAAGCAATCCTCCATAATAATAGATTGATTTAAACTTATATGTGGCCCATTTCACCTAAAGGTGATTCTAAGCAACTGGCAGTCTTAAAAACAAGATAATATCCAAACACTATAAGAATAAATATTTATACTAAAATTGGTTTAACATTGTCATGAAAAGAAGGGAAGGAGCAAGATGCATATTAGGAGGAACAAGTATAGTGCAACCCCATCCAGAATGAAAGATGTTAAAGTCCCAGATCCTGAAGCTCCTTACACCCAAAGCCCAGAGAAGATACAACGCCTTCTCCACCTGTGCCTCCCACCTCACCACTATAACCATTTTCTTTGGAACCATCATCTTCATGTATATACTACCTGGCTCTAATTTCTCATTGAATAAAGACAAAATTGTATCCATCTTTTATATTCTTGTCATCTCCTCACTTAATCCACTCATCTACAGCCTGCAGAACAGGGAGGTAAAGGATGCTGTTAGCAGAATGTTAAGCAAGATAATATTGCTAAAATAAAAATGATATAAATGTAACTTCCTTCATTTTAAAGCCATACTTATATTTCTCTGTGAAAAACGATGTTGAATGTTATTAAAACAAAGAAAATTACATCTGAATATTTTTTCCTGATCTTGGACTTTAATATCTTTAGTTCTGGATAGGGTAGCATTACTCAAGAAAAACCTGGTCTGCAACTTGGGGTTTCTACTGAACTCACAATTCCAGCTTGAAGAGCAGGTGGCAGTCACAGCTAGGAGAGCTAGGAGGCAAGTTTGTCTTGTGCACTAGTTGCAGCCTTTCCTGGATGCACTCAGTCATGCAAGCCCTATTCATCTCACATTTGGACCACTGTGATGCACTCTACATGGGGCTACCCTTGAAGAGCATTCAGAAGCTACAGCTGGAACAGAATGCAGTAATGCAGGCAATTCTTAAGGACCTTAAAGTGGCCCATCTTATACCACTGTTCACCAGATTGATGGTTTATTCCTGGGTACAATTCAGTGTGTTAGTTATTACCTTTACCTACATGGTATAGATCTAGGTAACTTGAGGAACCATCTCACCCTGGAGGGACTGTCCTGTCCCACTCGCCCCAGAGGGGCATACTGTGGCAGAGGGGGCATACATCCGCAGACTTTACGGGCATTACGGAGACCTGGTTGGGCACAGAGGGGGGTGTACCCCTGGTTGAACTGTGCTCTCCGGGTTTCCGTGCATTCCATCAGCCGAGGGCCCAAGGTAGGGGTGGAGGGGTGGCGGTTGTGATTAAAGAAAGCCTAGAGCCGAGGGAGTCCACTGTGCTTCAGATAGCTGGCTGTGAATCCCTCCTTGTGAAGTGGGGCCATAGGAATCAGATGGGTCTGTTGATCGCGTACCTGGCTCCTTGCTGCGTGACTACAGCCCTGAGCTACTGGAGGTGCTTGCCGGGGTGGCGGTTGAGATTCCCAGACTTTTGGTCATGGGGGATTTCAACTTGCCATCGGCCGGCTTGTCATCAACGGTGGTCCAGGAGTTCCAGGCTTCCATGACGGCCTTGGACCTGATCCAAGTAACTGATGGCCCTACACACACTGGGGGAGGCACTCTAGATCTGATTTTTATCTCTGGACAGTGGTTTAATGATCTGGAACTAGGAAATTTAGTGACGGAACCGGTGTCATGGTCAGATCATTTTCTCCTTCGCCTAGACTTTCGGACCACCGCTCACCACCGCAGGGAGACGGAGCCAATACATTGGTTCCGTCCCAGGTGCCTGATGGACCCTGAGAGGTTCCGGACGGAGCTTGGGCCGTTCCCTGAGGATCTTGCCCACGGCATGACTGAAGAACTAGTTGCGGCCTGGGAACGGGCCACGGCTGGGGCTTTGGACCGTGTCGTGTCTTTGCGGCCTCTGGCCTGGCGTAGATCTCAATTGGCTCCTTGGTTTTCTGAGGAGCTGAGGGAGATGAAACACCGGAGAAGACGCCTAGAGAGCACTTGGAGGTCTAGCCATTTCGAGGCTGACCGGACACTAGTGAGGTCTTTTACTAAGACCTATCTAGTGGCAATGAGGGAGGCGACATGTTCTTACGTTTCCACCCTCATTGCATCGGCAGATAACTGCCCGGCCGCCCTGTTTCGGGTGACCCGCTCCCTTCTTCATCAGGAGGGGCGGGATGACCCCTTACAGGGACATGCTGAGGAATTTAACAGTTATCTATACGATAAAATCGTTCAGCTTTGGGATAGTTTGGACCAAAATTGTGATGATCCAAATGAGATGACGGAGACGCGTCTTGTTGAGGTTGTTTGGGATGAATTTGATTCTGTGGCTCTCGAGGACGTGGACAGGTTGCTGGGGAGGTTACATGCAACTACATGTTTACTGGACCTGTGTCCCTCCTGGTTAGTGCTGGCTACACAGGAAGTGACATGAGGCTGGCTCCGGGGAATTATAAATGCTTCATTGGTGGAAGGGGTTTTCCCTGCTGCCTTGAAAGAGGCGGTGGTGAGACCCCTCCTCAAGAAGCCTTCCCTGGATCCAGCTATTTTGGGGAATTATTGTCCAGTCTCCAACCTTCGCTTTGTGGCGAAGGTTGTAGAGAGTGTGGTTGCATGGCAGCTTCCCCAGTACCTGGATGAAGCTGTCTATCTAGATCCGTTCCAGTCCGGCTTCCGGCCCGGTCATAGTACGGAGACAGCTTTGGTCGCGTTGGTGGATGACCTCTGGAGGGCCAGGGATAGGGGTTGTTCCTCTGCCCTGGTCCTATTAGATCTCTCAGCAGCTTTTGATACCATCGACCATGGTATTTTGCTGCACCGGTTGGAGAGTTTGGGAGTGGGAGGCACCGTTTATCGGTGGTTCTCCTCCTATCTCTCTGACCGGTCGCAGACGGTGTTGACAGGGGGGCAGAGATTGACCACGAGGCGCCTTACTTGTGGGGTGCCTCAGGGGTCGACTCTCTCACCTCTCCTGTTCAACATCTATATGAAGCCGCTGGGCGAGGTCATCAGTGGCTTCGGGGTGAGTTACCATCTGTATGCTGATGACATGCAGCTGTACTTCTCCACCCCGGCCCACCCCAACGAAGCTGTCGAAGTGCTGTCCCGGTGTCTGGAAGCCGTATGGGTCTGGATGGGGAGAAACAGACTCAAGCTCAATCCCTCCAAGTCAGAGTGGCTGTGGATGCCGGCACCCCGGTACAGTCAGCTGCAACCGCAGCTGACTGTTGGGGGCGAGTTATTGGCCCCAATGGAAAGAGTGCGCAACTTGGGTGTCCTCCTGGATGGGTGGCTGTCGTTTGATGATCATTTGGCGGCCGTCTCCAGGAGGGCCTTTCACCAAGTATGCTTGGTCCACCAGTTGCGCCCCTTCCTTGACCGGGATGCCTTATGCACGGTCACTCACGCTCTTGTCACTTCTCGTTTGGATTATTGCAATGCTCTCTACATGGGGCTGCCCTTGAAGTGCACCCGGAGGCTTCAGCTAGTCCAGAATGCAGCTGCGCGGGTAATAGTGGGAGCCACTCGTTGCTCCCATGTAACACCACTCCTGCGCAGTCTGCACTGGCTTCCTGTGGTCTTTCGGGTACGCTTTAAGATTTTGGTTGCCACCTTTAAAGCGCTCCATGGCTTAGGGCCCGGGTGCTTATGGGACCGCCTGCTGTTACCTTATGCCTCCCACCGATCCATGCGCTCACACAGAGAAGGTCTTCTCAGGGTGCCGTCCGCCAAACAATGTCGGCTGGCGGCCCCCAGGGGTAGGGCCTTCTCTGTTGGAGCTCCTACTCTTTGGAATGAACTTCCCCCTGGTTTACGCCAATTGCCTGATCTTCGGACCTTTCGCCGTGAGCTGAAAACGCATTTATTTATTCAAGCGGGACTGGCTTAAAAGTTTTATTAAATTTTTAATTGGGGTTATTTATGAATTTTAGGGTTTTAAATTGTTTTAAATTTCGGCCATTTATGTAATATGCTTGGTTTTAAGTTTTTGTTTTAATGTGTATATTGTGGGGTTTTTATTATTTGGCTGTACACCACCCTGAGTCCTTCGGGAGAAGGGCGGTTAAAAATCTAATAAAATAAATAAATAAAAATAAATAAATACAGCAGATCCTGTCGGTCAAAGAATTTCAACAGGCAGAGTCTAGGACAGTGACAGCTAACCTTAAGTGAAGACCAGCTGTCCAGTGTGCATGCGCCAACTCCACCTGGCCTTTTGGGGGTCCTCACACCTCCCTACCCACCCCTTGCCCCCCATCAGGGTGACAAAACATCCCCAACGACCCAGTTCCACAGCCCCAGACAGGGAGAGAAAGTTGGGCTGAGAATGCTGCCTCCCTCCACTTGAAAGCCGGAGCCCCTTCCCGGCCTTGGAGGTAAAGTGTGTCAGCATTCCCAGGGCTTGGGTTGGCGGGGCAGCAGGTGGGAGAGCTTCGCCCCAATTCTGGTCAGGATGAAGCACCACCCCCAGCCCACCACCAAGAACAAGAACAGCCTCCTCTTCCCAGTTGCTTCCCGGCCAGCACACTTCTTACCCCTTGGCAGCGTCTCCATGCTGCACTCTCCTCTGGCCCTCCTGGGGCAGCTTGCCTCCCTGGCAGTTGCTCCTCCTGCTTTTCCTGCTCCAGCATCTCAGCCAGAAGCGGAAGTGCAAGAACCACCTCCACCAACCCATCACAGTGTCAGGAGCAGTAGGTGGAGCGGCCAGCCAGCCAGCCAGCCAGCAAACCCTGCCCTGCTGACCCATGCGCTTGAGCTGGCCAGGCACTCCATACTATGGACGCATGGCAGTGCCAGGGGCTGGAGGGCTGAGGTCTGACAAGAAGCTGTTGCGGCCCTGGAGTTGGGTCAGGCTGAACCCAGAGTTCTGAGATCCAAAACTAGGAAGTGATAAAGATATTTGGGATTGTGTTGGTTTTCCTTATTCTCTTTTGTACGATATTCTGTTTATTCTTGACCCTTCTTTATTACGTATTTAAGATTTGTAAACTTAGCTACTTCGTGTCACCTGCTTGCCATATGGCTGTTGTATGTGTTAAAAAATTTGAGTAAAATTCTTATCTTGGATAAGAAAAATGAAAATTTACCATACCTGATATGTATTTGTATAAACCTTTTTTGACCAATAAAAACTTTTTGAATAAAAAAAAAAAAAAAAAAAAAAAAAAAGAAGCCCACTCAGGTGGGGAGGAAGGGAAGCCCCGGCCCACCGTCCTGGCTGGCAGCTTTGCTCCCCTTGCTCTTGCTCCTCTTGTGGGTTCCAGCACATGCATGCACACTGGCCAGCTGGTCTTCATACTTCCATGCATGCCAGAAATTGGAAGACCAGGTGGCCAGCATGTATGTGTGTGCCAGAAACTGGAAGATCATCTTCCCACCACATGCATGCACACCAGGCAGCTGCTCTTTCAGTTTTCACATATGCAGGTGCTCCTGCATACATGAAGACCAATTGGCCAGCGTGCTGGAACCCAGAAGAGCAACAGGTGATGGCTCTGTGTGCCCGGAGAGATGGCTCTGCGTGCCACTTCTGGCATGCGTGCCATAAGTTCTCCATCACGGCTCTCTGCCGTGGTTCCTGCCCTTTGGAATATTTTACCTCCTGAAGTGCGATTGGCTCCTACCCTTCTGATTTTCCATAAGAGCCTTATGACCTGGTTCTACCAGATAGCTTGGGGCCCCAGTGGGGGATCTTCAAACTGGAGCTGGTAGATTAACTAAGAGCTAATCCCACCTCCCTTCCCCTCCTACCCCATGCATTCAACTTCCTCCTTCCCTATCTTTTGTAAATGATTTTAATCTATTTGTATTGCAATTTTATTGGATATATATTTATATATGATGGTTTTAATATTTTTTATACTGTAAGTTGCCCAGAATCACTTTGAAATAAGATGGACAGCAAAGACGTTTAATAAATAAATAAAATAAAGTTCTTAAAGCACACATTTTTCCAAAATAGTTTGTCTTTTACCATGTGACTTCAGTAGTGATTTTATTGATTGATTGATTGATATGATTTGATTTGATTTGATTTCTATATTCGCTCATCCCAGAAAGTCACTCTGGGCAGCATACATCATAAAACAAAGATTTATACAATGTGATATAAATACATTTCCTATATTACCTGACATTTGGACTAGAGTATCAATTGGGTGATTGATATAAGCAGGACTGTGGACTTAACGGCACAATCAAGCCCCACTGCTTTTCTACCTGCCAAGCACGTATACAACAAACAGGACTTAGATCGCTATATCATATCTGCCTTTTTTCAGATTTTGATCCAAAATTCCAGAATCACAAGTTAACATTTTCAGGTGCTATCATAAAAGAATTATAGTATGGTAGCTAGGTTCATCTAAATGGATCTATATTGTTCAACTAGTAAATCATGGTTATTTATTTATTTATTTATTTATTTATTTATCGATTTGTATACCGCCCTATCTCCCTAGGGACTCAGGGCGGTTCACAGGCAACAAAAGGTACATATAAATACAAAGTAAAATAACAGTTAAAAAGCTTATTCTACATGGCCCAATTTTTAAAAACAATATAAATAATAAAACCCATTAAAACCAATATAAAATTTAAAATCTAATCCAGTCCTGCACAGATGAATAGATGTGTTTTAAGCTCGCGACGGAAGGTTCGGAGGTCCGGAAGTTGACGAAGTCCTGGGGGGAGTTCGTTCCAGAGGGTGGGAGCCCCCACAGAGAAGGCCCTTCCCCTGGGTGTCGCCAGACGGCACTGCCTAGCTGATGGCACCCTGAGGAGTCCCTCTCTGTGAGAGCGCACGGGTCGGTGGGAGGTATTCGGTCGCAGCAGGCGGTCCCGTAAATAACCCGGCCCTATGCCATGGAGCACTTTAAACGTGGTTACCAAGACCTTGAAGCGTACCCGGAAGGCCACAGGCAGCCAGTGCAGTCTGCGCAGGAGAGGTGTCACATGGAAGCTCGAACCGCCCCCTCTATCACCCGCAGCCGCATTCTGAACTAACTGAAGCCTCCGGATGCCCCTCAAGGGGAGCCCCATGTAGAGAGCATTGCAGTAATCCAGACGAGACGTCACGAGGGCGTGAGTGACCGTGCATAGGGCATCCCGGTCTAGAAAGGGGCGCAACTGGCGAACCTGGCGAACCTGGTAAAAAGCTCTCCTGGAGACGGCCGTCAAATGATCTTCAAAATCAATACAACATGCAAGCTTTGGACATTTCCAGAACTCTTTATCAAAATGTATGCTACTAAAACCAGGACGACTAACAAACTTGGAAGTTTGTCAGAAACTAGGCCAAGGTTGTGGTGATGATGACTGCAGCTTAAAACAGAATGCAAATGTTGAATTGCAGACAGAATGCATTAATGAGTAATAATAGCAAATACTGAACACAATAGGAAAAAAAATATGTACATCAGAGTGGTGCTCTCGAGTTTGTTGTTTGCTTGCAGACATTTCATTATCCAACAAAGTAGCATCATCAATGCTAGGATAGCACTGATGATGTTACTTAGTTGGATAACCAAACATCCGCAAGCAAACAACATTCAGTGAGCATCAAGGAACAACATTCTGAATACCTAACATTCTGGAACACTGAAACAACCAGCATCTCCTTCTCTTTTGTAAAAAGTTTTTGTATAAAGTTAAAGACAAATCAGCTAAATGTTGGAAGTGTCACCAAATACCTGGATCGTATTATCATATGTCATGGTTATAGCACGGAGACGGCTTTGGTCGCGTTGGTGGATGACCTCTGGAGGGCCAGGGACAGGGGCTGTTCCTCTGCCTTGGTCCTATTAGATCTTTCAGCGGCTTTTGATACCATCGACCATGGTATCCTGCTGCGCCGGTTGGAGGGATTGGGAGTGGGAGGCACCGTTTATCGGTGGTTCTCCTCCTATCTCTCTGACCGGTCGCAGTCGGTGTTGACAGGGGGGCAGAGGTCGTCCTCGAGGGGCCTCACTTGTGGGGTACCCCAGGGGTCGATTCTCTCGCCTACCCTGTTCAACATCTACATGAAGCCGCTGGGCGAGGTCATCAGTGGGTTCGGGGTGAGTTACCATCTGTATGCTGATGACATGCAGCTGTACTTCTCCACCCCGGCCCACCCCAACGAAGCTGTCGAAGTGCTGTCCCGGTGTCTGGAAGCCGTATGGGTCTGGATGGGGAGAAACAGACTCAAGCTCAATCCCTCCAAGTCAGAGTGGCTGTGGATGCCGGCACCCCGGTACAGTCAGCTGCAACCGCAGCTGACTGTTGAAGCAGTTATTGGCCCCAATGGAAAGAGTGCGCAACTTGGGTGTCCTCCTGGATGGGTGGCTGTCGTTTGATGATCATTTGGCGGCCGTCTCCAGGAGGGCCTTTCACCAAGTATGCTTGGTCCACCAGTTGCGCCCCTTCCTTGACCGGGATGCCTTATGCACGGTCACTCACGCTCTTGTCACTTCTCGTTTGGATTATTGCAATGTTTCTACATGGGGCTGCCCTTGAAGTGCACCCGGAGGCTTCAGCTAGTCCAGAATGCAGCTGCGGGTAATAGTGGGAGCCACTCGTTGCTCCCATGTAACACCACTCCTGCGCAGTCTGCACTGGCTTCCTGTGGTCTTCGGTGCGCTTTAAGATTTTGGTTGCCACCTTTAAAGCGCTCCATGGCTTAGGGCCCGGTGCTTATGGGACCGCCTGCTGTTACCTTATGCCTCCCACGATCCATGCGCTCACAGAGAGGGTCTTCTCAGGGTGCCATCCGCCAAACAATGTCGGCTGGCGGCCCCCAGGGGTAGGGCCTTCTCTGTTGGAGCTCCTACTCTTTGGAATGAACTTCCCCCTGGTTTACGCCAATTGCCTGATCTTCGGACCTTTCGCCGTGAGCTGAAAACGCATTTATTTATTCAAGCGGGACTGGCTTAAAAGTTTTATTAAATTTTAATTGGGGTTATTTATGAATTTTAGGGTTTTAAATTGTTTTAAATTTCGGCCATTTATGTAATATGCTTGGTTTTAAGTTTTTGTTTTAATGTGTATATTGTGGGGTTTTTATTATTTGGCTGTACACCACCCTGAGTCCTTCGGGAGAAGGGCGGTTAAAAATCTAATAAAATAAATAAATAAAAATAAATAAATACAGCAGATCCTGTCGGTCAAAGAATTTCAACAGGCAGAGTCTAGGACAGTGACAGCTAACCTTAAGTGAAGACCAGCTGTCCAGTGTGCATGCGCCAACTCCACCTGGCCTTTTGGGGGTCCTCACACCTCCCTACCCACCCCTTGCCCCCCATCAGGGTGACAAAACATCCCCAACGACCCAGTTCCACAGCCCCAGACAGGGAGAGAAAGTTGGGCTGAGAATGCTGCCTCCCTCCACTTGAAAGCCGGAGCCCCTTCCCGGCCTTGGAGGTAAAGTGTGTCAGCATTCCCAGGGCTTGGGTTGGCGGGGCAGCAGGTGGGAGAGCTTCGCCCCAATTCTGGTCAGGATGAAGCACCACCCCCAGCCCACCACCAAGAACAAGAACAGCCTCCTCTTCCCAGTTGCTTCCCGGCCAGCACACTTCTTACCCCTTGGCAGCGTCTCCATGCTGCACTCTCCTCTGGCCCTCCTGGGGCAGCTTGCCTCCCTGGCAGTTGCTCCTCCTGCTTTTCCTGCTCCAGCATCTCAGCCAGAAGCGGAAGTGCAAGAACCACCTCCACCAACCCATCACAGTGTCAGGAGCAGTAGGTGGAGCGGCCAGCCAGCCAGCCAGCCAGCAAACCCTGCCCTGCTGACCCATGCGCTTGAGCTGGCCAGGCACTCCATACTATGGACGCATGGCAGTGCCAGGGGCTGGAGGGCTGAGGTCTGACAAGAAGCCCACTCAGGTGGGGAGGAAGGGAAGCCCCGGCCCACCGTCCTGGCTGGCAGCTTTGCTCCCCTTGCTCTTGCTCCTCTTGTGGGTTCCAGCACATGCATGCACACTGGCCAGCTGGTCTTCATACTTCCATGCATGCCAGAAATTGGAAGACCAGGTGGCCAGCATGTATGTGTGTGCCAGAAACTGGAAGATCATCTTCCCACCACATGCATGCACACCAGGCAGCTGCTCTTTCAGTTTTCACATATGCAGGTGCTCCTGCATACATGAAGACCAATTGGCCAGCGTGCTGGAACCCAGAAGAGCAACAGGTGATGGCTCTGTGTGCCCGGAGAGATGGCTCTGCGTGCCACTTCCGGCATGCGTGCCATAAGTTCTCCATCACGGCTCTCTGCCGTGGTTCCTGCCCTTTGGAATATTTTACCTCCTGAAGTGCGATTGGCTCCTACCCTTCTGACTTTCCATAAGAGCCTTATGACCTGGTTCTACCAGATAGCTTGGGGCCCCAGTGGGGGATCTTCAAACTGGAGCTGGTAGATTAACTAAGAGCTAATCCCACCTCCCTTCCCCTCCTACCCCATGCATTCAACTGCCTCCTTCCCTATCTTTTGTAAATGATTTTAATCTATTTGTATTGCAATTTTATTGGATATATATTTATATATGATGGTTTTAATATTTTTTATACTGTAAGTTGCCCAGAATCACTTTGAAATAAGATGGACAGCAAAGACGTTTAATAAATAAATAAAATAAAGTTCTTAAAGCACACATTTTTCCAAAATAGTTTGTCTTTTACCATGTGACTTCAGTAGTGATTTTATTGATTGATTGATTGATATGATTTGATTTGATTTGATTTCTATATTCGCTCATCCCAGAAAGTCACTCTGGGCAGCATACATCATAAAACAAAGATTTATACAATGTGATATAAATACATTTCCTATATTACCTGACATTTGGACTAGAGTATCAATTGGGTGATTGATATAAGCAGGACTGTGGACTTAACGGCACAATCAAGCCCCACTGCTTTTCTACCTGCCAAGCACGTATACAACAAACAGGACTTAGATCGCTATATCATATCTGCCTTTTTTCAGATTTTGATCCAAAATTCCAGAATCACAAGTTAACATTTTCAGGTGCTATCATAAAAGAATTATAGTATGGTAGCTAGGTTCATCTAAATGGATCTATATTGTTCAACTAGTAAATCATGGTTATTTATTTATTTTTATTTATTTATTTATTTATCGTATTTGTATACCGCCCTATCTCCCTAGGGACTCAGGGCGGTTCACAGGCAAATAAAAAGGTACATATAATACAAAGTAAAATAACAGTTAAAAAGCTTATTCTACATGGCCCAATTTTTAAAAACAATATAAATAATAAAACCCATTAAAACCAATATAAAATTTAAAATCTAATCCAGTCCTGCACAGATGAATAGATGTGTTTTAAGCTCGCGACGGAAGGTTCGGAGGTCCGGAAGTTGACGAAGTCCTGGGGGGAGTTCGTTCCAGAGGGTGGGAGCCCCCACAGAGAAGGCCCTTCCCCTGGGTGTCGCCAGACGGCACTGCCTAGCTGATGGCACCCTGAGGAGTCCCTCTCTGTGAGAGCGCACGGGTCGGTGGGAGGTATTCGGTCGCAGCAGGCGGTCCCGTAAATAACCCGGCCCTATGCCATGGAGCACTTTAAACGTGGTTACCAAGACCTTGAAGCGTACCCGGAAGGCCACAGGCAGCCAGTGCAGTCTGCGCAGGAGAGGTGTCACATGGAAGCTCCGAACCGCTCCCTCTATCACCCGCGCAGCCGCATTCTGAACTAACTGAAGCCTCCGGATGCCCCTCAAGGGGAGCCCCATGTAGAGAGCATTGCAGTAATCCAGACGAGACGTCACGAGGGCGTGAGTGACCGTGCATAGGGCATCCCGGTCTAGAAAGGGGCGCAACTGGCGAACCTGGCGAACCTGGTAAAAAGCTCTCCTGGAGACGGCCGTCAAATGATCTTCAAAATCAATACAACATGCAAGCTTTGGACATTTCCAGAACTCTTTATCAAAATGTATGCTACTAAAACCAGGACGACTAACAAACTTGGAAGTTTGTCAGAAACTAGGCCAAGGTTGTGGTGATGATGACTGCAGCTTAAAACAGAATGCAAATGTTGAATTGCAGACAGAATGCATTAATGAGTAATAATAGCAAATACTGAACACAATAGGAAAAAAAATATGTACATCAGAGTGGTGCTCTCCGAGTTTGGTTGTTTGCTTGCAGACATTTCATTATCCAACAAAGTAGCATCATCAATGCTAGGATAGCACTGATGATGTTACTTAGTTGGATAACCAAACATCCGCAAGCAAACAACATTCAGTGAGCATCAAGGAACAACATTCTGAATACCTAACATTCTGGAACACTGAAACAACCAGCATCTCCTTCTCTTTTGTAAAAAGTTTTTGTATAAAGTTAAAGACAAATCAGCTAAATGTTGGAAGTGTCACCAAATACCTGGATCGTATTATCATATGTCATGGTTATAGCACGGAGACGGCTTTGGTCGCGTTGGTGGATGACCTCTGGAGGGCCAGGGACAGGGGCTGTTCCTCTGCCTTGGTCCTATTAGATCTTTCAGCGGCTTTTGATACCATCGACCATGGTATCCTGCTGCGCCGGTTGGAGGGATTGGGAGTGGGAGGCACCGTTTATCGGTGGTTCTCCTCCTATCTCTCTGACCGGCCGCAGTCGGTGTTGACAGGGGGGCAGAGGTCGTCCTCGAGGGGCCTCACTTGTGGGGTACCCCAGGGGTCGATTCTCTCGCCTACCCTGTTCAACATCTACATGAAGCCGCTGGGCGAGGTCATCAGTGGGTTCGGGGTGAGTTATCATCTGTACGCTGATGACACTCAGCTGTACTTTTCCACCCCGGACCACCCCAACGGCGGTCAAGTGCTGTCCCGTGCCTGGAAGCCGACGGGTCTGGATGGGGAGAAACAGACTCAAGCTCAATCCTCCAAGACGGAGTGGCTGTGGATTCCGGCACTGGTACAGTCAGCTGCATCCGCAGCTGACTGTTGAAGCAGTTAGTGGCCCCAAAGGAGGTGGTTCGCAACTTGGGCGTCCTCCTGGATGGCCGGCTGTCCTTTGAGGAACATCTGGCGGCCGTCACCAGGAGGGCTTTATACCAAGTTCGCTTGGTTCACCAGTTGCGTCCCTTCCTTGACCGGGATGCCTTATGCACGGTCACTCACGCTCTGGTTACGTCTCGGCTGGATTATTGCAATGTTTCTACATGGGGCTGCCCTTGAGGTGCACCGGAGGCTGCAGTTAGTCCAGAATGCAGCTGCGAGTGGTAATGGGAGCCGCCGAGGCTCCCACGTAACACCACTGCTCCGTAGTTTGCACTGGCTTCCTGTGGTCTTCGGTGCGCTTCAAGATCCTGGTTACCACCTTTAAAGCGCCCATGGCTTAGGACCCGGTACTTACGAGACCGCCTGCTGTTACCGTATGCCTCCCATCGACCAGACGCTCTCACAGAGGGCTTTCTCAGGGTGCCGTCCGCCAAACAATGTCGGCTGGCGGCTCCCAGGGGTAGGGCCTTCTCTGTGGGAGCACCGGCGCTCTGGAACGAACTCCCCCCTGGCTTACGTCAAGTTCCTGATCTTCGGACCTTCCGTCGTGAGCTAAAAACATACTTATTTACTCAAGCAGGACTGGCATAAATAGTTGATTTTAAATTGGGGTTTTAGAGATTTTAAACATTTGTAAATTTTTTAAATTTTTTAAATTATCGGCCATTTATTAATAGTTTCTTTTAATTTCTTTTAATTGTATATACTCTGTATTTTATTTCGGCTGTACACCGCCCTGAGTCCTTCGGGAGAAGGGCGGTATAAAAGTCTAATAAATAAATAAATAAATAAATAAATGTGGAGAAGCAAAGACGTATTGGACAAAAATTAAGATATGGTTGGAGGAGATGATGCACCAATGTATTGAGTTGAAACCAGCATCTCCTTCTCAAGCCACAAACAGTGGCTACATCTCTGCATAACTTGATCTAACCTGATATAAACCTGATTTAGCTCTGATATGTCCCTGATTTAACCCCAGCAAGATGGAGAAAATTATTCAAGACATGAGCAAGGAAAATATTGGGGAATAGCTTCTGTCTTTTAGGATCAACCATCAACAGTAAACTAACACTCTAGAATTAAAATGCGATTTTTTTTTTATTTTGTCACAACAGTATACGCAAACATTGACATAAAAACAATAACATATCATATAAAAATATAAACATGGAAACAGAAGTTAACAACCAACTTCCCTTCCTAGATGTCTTAGTCTACAGGAAACCCAAGGGCTCCCTGGGACACACCATCTACCAGAAGAAAACACACACAAACCGCTATCTGCACGCACTCTCACACCACCACCCAGCACAGATCAACTCCGTAGCCAAGACACTCATCTCTAGAACAAAACGCTTAGCTGACGAACAACACCTAAAAACTGAACTATACACTCTCACAAACGTACTAACATCCAATGGATTCCAGAGAAATAAGATTACCAAACTAATCCAAAAAGAACCCCCCACTAAAATCCAAGACAGAGAACAAGAAAACGGCACAGCCCTCCTCCCATATATAAAAGGCACCACAGACAGAATCAGCAAGATCCTCCACAAACATAACATCAAGACAGCATTCTGCACAAACCGAAAAATATCCACCATCCTAGGAAACCCCAAAGAAAAAATTGAGTTAGAAAATCAAGGAGTATATGAAATCCCATGCACCGCCTGCCCCACCACATACATTGGACAAACCAACAGAAGAATAAGTGCACGCATTGAAGAACACAAGAACTCATTCAAAAAAGAGGAACCAACTTCTTCCCTGGTCCAACACTTTAAAGTCACAGGACACGATATTGACTTTAAAAAGACCAGAACTATCGCCAAAACTGAACACTTTAACAATAGAATAATCAGAGAAGCCATCGAGATAGAAAAACGCCCACACAGCATGAACAAACGAGATGATACCTCCCGCCTACCAGCCATTTGGAAACCCGCCCTTATTGACAAACGAGTCCCTAACACGAGGAATGACACCAGACCCACACTCACGAGGTCCACACAGGATGTCACCATCACACATCCACCCAGAAAGCAGACCCAAACCCACACTGATCATGAAGCACGACCAAGGACCAGAAGCCAGACCGCAGCTGCAACATTAGCCATTTCAAACCCCTCCAATCCATACATGCAACAGACTGACGCCCACTATGAAGATGTAGCACGACCACGAACACGAAGCCAAACAACAGCAATGCAGCTCATCAGCTCAAATCCCCCTGCAATTCAGACTAATCTGAGCACAACCAAGCCCCCACCCAAACAGGACACATCCCAGCCAATCAGAGCACAAAAAAAACCCCATCCAATCAGAGCACAGCCAAGTTCCCACCCAATCAGTTCAAACCCCCACTAGCAGTTAAAAAGGAAGAAACAGCTGCAATCACACATTGCTCCCAGAAGCACGAAGCTGAAGCCTGAAGATGACGAATGAGACTTCGTCGAAATGTCGCCAAGACACTTCCAATTTTACGCGGGAGAAAACCCGAATAACCAAAGACCTACATACAAACACCCGCGAAAACCTCAGAATATATATATATATAGATATATTTATATATATATATATATATATATATATATATATATATATATATATATATATATATATATATATATATATATATAAGCAAAGTATTAATCTGATATAATGAAAGGGAACAATAAGACAGGAATGGTAGGTACTTTTGTGCTCTTATGCACGCCCCTTATAGTCCTCTAAGGAATGGGGTGAGGTCAATAGTAGACAGTTTTTGGTTAAAAATTTTGGGATTTTTAGATAAGACCACAGAGTCAGGTAGTGAGTTCCAAGCGTTAACAACTCTGTTACAGAAGTCATATTTTCTGCAATCAAGATTGAAGCGGTTAACATTAAGTTTGAATCTATTGTTTGCTCTTGTATTATTGTGATTGAAGCTGAAGTAGTCTTTAACAGGAAAGACATTGCAATAGATGATTTTGTGTGTTAAACATAGGTCTTGTCGGAGTCGGTGGAGTTCTAAGTTTTCTAATCCCAGGATTTCAAGTCTGGTGGTATAAGGTATTTTGTTGTTTTCAGAGGAGGGAGAACTCTTCTTGTAAAATATTTCTGGACGCGTTCAATTGTATTAATGTCTGAGATGTGGTATGGGTTCCAGACAGGTGAGCTGTATTCAAGAATAGGTCTAGCAAATGTTTTGTATGCTCTGGTTAGTAGTGTAGAGTTTTTGGAAAAGAAGCTGCGTAAAATTAGGTTTACAACTCTTAGAGGTTTTTTTGTTATGTAGTTGCAGTGGGCTTTGGCACTTAGATCATTTGATATGAAAACTCCAAGGTCTTTAACGGGGTGAGGGTCATCTACAAGGTAATGTCCATCGAGCTTGTATTTAGTGTTCAGATTCTTTTTTCCAATGTGTAAGACAGAGCATTTGCTGGTTGAGATTTGGAGTTGCCAAGTTTTAGACCAATCGGATACAAAGTCAAGGTCTTTTTGAAGGGTAGAAGTATTGTTGTTGGTTTTAAATAGTTTGACATCGTCAGCAAAGAGAACACAATGACTTGAGATAAGGTCACAGAGATCATTTATGTATAGTATGAAGAGCGTTGGTCCAAGAACGCTGCCTTGGGGAACACCACTTTTGACAGGAATAGGATTTGATAGAGGGTTGCCAATTTTGACCACTTGTTGCCTGTTTGACAGGAAGGCATTTATCCAATTGTGAAGAGGTCCTGAAATGCCGTAGGATTTTAGTTTTAGGAGAAGTTTATCGTGTACTACTGAGTCAAAAGCTTTGCAGAAGTCTATGTAGATTGCATCTATTGCTTTGCCTTGATCAAGGTTTGTAGTCCATATGTTTTTGCAGTGCACTACCAGTTCGGGTGAACCAGTCTGAACCAGCAGAATATCACCTCTGAATGTTTGGTATAAAAGGGGCAGAAGGATCATTTTGCAGGCTTTCAACATTCTTTTATTCCACCATACCAGCACAGTAGCATTCCTGAAATCCTTTGCTCTGTTTCCTGACCTGGTCTATTTTGAAGAGCTGACAAGAGCCCAGGTACATGCTAGAAACCAGCATAGATGTGCCAAGAACATCTTTGCTTAGTTGCTGTGCTGGCTTATTATTAGTAAAATAAAAGGAGAGTGTGTGATATACACAATTGGGCTTTCAGAAAAGAACTTTTTTTTTATTCAGATTGTATCCAGGATTGAACACTTGGACTCAGAGCCAGGGGTAAAATCCAGCAGATTCTGACAAGGTTCTGGAGAACCGGTAGCAGAAATTTTGAGTAGTTCAGAGAACTGGCAAACACCACCTCTGGCTGGCCCCAGAGTGGGGTGGGAATAGAGATATTGCAGTATCCTTCCCCTACGAGTAGGGAGGGAATGGGGATTTTGCAGTATCCTTCCCTTGCCACACCCACCAAGCTACACCACGTGCACCAAGCCATGCCCACAGAACCGGTTAGTAAAAAAATTGGATTTCACCACTGCACAGGGCCCAATCTAAGATGAGACTAATCAGCCTGGACAAAACATAAATAACTAACATTTTTGCTTGTCAGGAGATAGTGCCATTTGCAAGAAGCGCTAACAATCCTAAGGCAATGGAGACCGCATTGTTTCAGAAGAACTGATGTAGGCATTGTAGAGGCTGTGGGTGTTTAAATCCAGGGTTTTAAACTGCCTGCAATGTTGCTCCTTTAGATTAACATCATTTGATATTTACAGATGGAGCCGTTCCTACAGTAAGGATGCATCTTAGTAGATTCCTGACATACAGGTTGAGGCAGTTTTGTGGAAGGATGGTCCTTAATAAAAAGGATGTTTTGTTACCTGTTGCCCTGGATATTCTAGATTACTCTATTGCAAACAGCACACTGGAGAGATGGATAGAAAGAGTAGTCTGTTCTGAAATATCACTATGATAAATAAGTGGAATGTTTGTATTTTCTTACGAAGAATCACGTGACATTTGTGACATTTTTAATTCAAGGCAAGGCAAGTCTATTGTATAAGTGACACCTTTACTTTGTATACACATCTACTCAGAAATAAATCTCGTAGAAATTACTCCTAGTAAAACAGGTTTGTAGATTTACTGATCATCCTCTGCAGACCAGATATTTTGTGATTGCTGGTTTCATGCACCACAATGGATACATTATACATATAATGTATATTTCTGGTTTTTGTTTTTGTTTGTTTTTTTTGTTCTTAAATTAATTAATTTAAATAGCTGATCAGTTCACAGTTCTGACCCTGGGAGACGTACGTTGAATTAAAAATGGAAAACAGATAATAACCAACCAACAAGAATGGCATGAAACTAAGGCCACACCACAAAAATAATCTCAACCATTACAGCACACATAGGTTCATTCAACGTTCTGCCAAGAAAAGAGCCACGTTTCAAGGCTTTGCAAAAAGCTAACAGGGTCTATCCACATCTTGAGAGGTGAGTTTTAGTGGGATATATGAAACCACCTCCCACTTGCTAGGTCAAAAAGTAATATCCTGTAAATTCTTTGTCCATCTGGATCTTGTATGTAAACTATGTCTAGACAATTCACACTAACTTTTCAAAAGTTACACAGTTTTATTCTCTAATATGAGCATTGCCACTGGGACTTATTATAATATACAAAAAACTCTGCCTGTGCCCCCCGGGATATCTTAGATTTTCTACAAGCACAATATGCTAATTTTCTGGGAATAAAATATATGGATCCTACTCTTTTGAAATATTGCATGCAGTGAGGCTGTATCAATCTATTTGTTGGACATGGAAAACTGTAGAGAGGCCCCTTATGTTTCCCACGCCTGCCATTTTTCTGCAATGCTTTGGTAAGTTGAATAGTATTTCCAACAAATAAATATTTCATGACAAAGGGAAAGAGGGGAAAGTTAAAATTTAGAGATTAACATAGGATGTGTACAAGCAAGAAATATATATAATTGCTTACAATTATACTTGTTAACCAATTTTCTTGATAGAAGTGGCTTTTTGTTCATATCTACCAATTAGTCTACAAATTTCATTTATACTGGTGGACTTAAATCAGAGGTGGACATCACATAATGTAACAACTGCTTCGCCCAGAACCGGAAATGTGAGCACGCGCCTTACACGCCTGCGCACGGAATCAAAAACACAATTATATAGGACGGGATAGCACTGGGGTGGGTAGGCGGGCCCAACCACTGGTCGGAACTACCGGTTTGTCCAAACCGGTCCAAACTGGCAGCAGGCCACCTCTGACTTAAATGTATCTTAGTCTATTGTGTGTAGGGAAACTCTGACAAAAAGACTAGGTTATAATTTTATTCCCAAAGTGATTTAGGGAGATATTCAGGAGAAAAAAGAGATGGATGGCCATGTGCCACAATATGCTTCTCTTAAAGCCTCTCATTTATCTATCAGCTTTAACTGAATGGAAAAATCCATCGGCTGAAACCTTCAGAGCACAATCTTCTTCTCTTCAGCGGAAGGCATTAATACTAAATTCATCTATGATGACAACATCATACTATTTTGTGCCCTGAATGATTTCACAGAAGAAATAATGCACTAAGCTGTCATCCTCCAAGAGACAACTTTTTAAACTACACCAGATCTGAATTTAGAAAACACCCATATCACATTGCAAAACAGCCACTGCCAAATAGTGGATAATTTTTTTTTGCACCTAATGTAATTGGAAAACAGCTTTTAATCAGCATAAAGACTACAAAAACAATCAGTGTTGACTAAACTTTAATTGGTTTAGGATTCTGTACTGGTGAGAAAATAGCCACCAGAAGCTAAAAAATGATGGTAATTAAGAAACATGTTTTTTCATCCAATAAACTTCTTTAGTTGAGCTTCCAGAAACAATACTTCATCTTACCTTCTTCCAACAAAGCATTCCTTCATTTAATATGACTAAGAATGGATTTCCCCTTCTAGTCCTAAATTCTAAAACAGAATGATTGTGCCTCATTCCAGAATAAACCATAATGGAATGTATTTGTTTGGGGCTTAATTTAAATATAAACCCAACCAGATTTAAGTCATGGTTAAAATAAAGTTCAGTGTCTGACCCCAGCCAATAACATTGCAGTCTGCAGAACAAAGGGGGATCGTTTCATGAATGTGATGAACAAGGACAATGAATTTCCTGGGGGGCAGGTGGGAGGCTTACTTGGTTTACTGAAGACTGGAGCCTTCCCAAGAGGCCGGATGAAAAAAGAAATCTCCTCTGTTCCTCCATTTAGTCAATCTTTCCTCTTTCAAACACCTCACTGTGCATTTTGGCCAATGAAGCATTGAGTGGGAAAGTGGGATTTATGAGTGGATACATTCACACACTTTCAATGGAGATAGAAGAGTTTGGGATCTTGGTGGTAGAACATGGAAAAATCTTGTCCCCAAAGGCAAGGCAGGCCTCTACTTTCCTAGCCTTTGGAAAACCATCAAGACCTGATTCTGCCAACTTGTTTGGGGAAGTCATTCAATTCTGAAGGTGATTGGTGGGTTGAAGAGGCTCCTTCTGCCTTTTAACTTTGTAGTCATCCTTTTAAACTCTCTTTTAATTTTGTTTTTAAGCTTTATTTTAATTATGGCTTTTATAATGACTTGATTGTTTTCTTTGAACCTGCACAGAGTCATGCAAGTATGATGGGCGATACAGAAATTTGAAAAATTAAATAAATAAATAAAAATAAAAACGCATGCAGTAATGAAGTGCTCAAGGCAAAACATAGCACACAGAGAGACTATTACAGTACAAGCGTTTTATTCTTTAGATTTGTTTAAGCATCACATTTTATGCATGCGTATATGCAAACATGCATGCTTACTGATTCTCACTTTGCTTGTTACCTCCTGTCCAAGGAATGCACACGGATTGGAGAAGGCAGGACTACACCGTCAATTACAGTTGTGTTCCTGATTTGAAAAACTTTTATCCTCTTACCAGCAGCATTTGTCACACATTCCTTCCCATCTTATCTTAGTCTTTCGTTGACTTCTGTGTGATCTGCTTCATGATACTTCTTATCTGTGGTAACTGGCATCCAGATCTCGCCTGCTTGCTTGGTTGTTTTCCACCCTCCTCTGCAGATTTGCATTTTTCCCCTGGTTCAAATTCTGTTCATCTATATCTCCTAATATTTTATTTCCTGTAATACCTCCAATGTTTCAGAAGTAAACTCGAGGACAAACATCTGCTGGAAAGTATGAAGGGGAAAAGCTGATCCTAGAACAAATAGATTTCCTAGGTATCCCCTCACTCATTTAAAATAAGTATTTCTACAAGGCCTCTTTTCTTTTTGGCCACTGGTTTCCCATCTCTACTCCCCATCCCCTCCCTACTTTGTTACCACTTGCAAATTTTGACAGTGCTCTTCTTACAATGGTTGATCTGTGCCTGATCCATGACAATAGTGGGGAAATGCTTCTGTATCCCTGGAATTGAGTCCCTATCAAGGCATCGAGGCAGAAGAGTTCTTACCTTCCCTCTCTCACTAGTGGGTAAACACTGGGAGCCAAGTACTCCTGGCATATCCTGGAAGTTCTCACTGCAAAAAGTTCACCTAACATGTAGCCAGCACAGAAGCTAAAAAAGCTCAATATTTGGATCTGGATGCCATGTCAAACCAAAGGTTCATGTTATCTGTAATTTATAAATGTATTTTCATTTATTATCCAGTATTTTCCCGCTTTCTGGAAATAAGCTATCAGTCTTATTTTCTTTGCCCCCTTCCCCATGGCCTGCGTGCGATCCTGCTAAGTGAACTACTACTCTTATATTATATGGATTGTTAGCATTAATGGGACAGATAAAACAAAGGAGCCCTTATGTGCAGGAACAGGTCAAGGGTTTTCTGGTCCATATATTTTATTAAAGCACAACCTACGAAAGCAAAAAAAAAATGTAATCACCATGCAACAAATTCTGTAATTGTATTTTTGTTTGATTTGATTATTAATTTTTCTCTTCAGAGATCTGATTCAATAAAGATGGATCAGCAGAATAACTACACAATGGTAACAGAATTCATCCTACTAGGATTCACTGATGAACCCAACCTGCAGATGGTTCTCTTCTTTTTGTTTCTTGCCATCTATCTTTTCACTATGACTGGAAGCCTCGGCCTAATTGTGCTGATCAGGATTGACTCCCACCTTCACACTCCCATGTATTTTTTCCTCCTCCATTTATCTTTCACAGACCTCTGCTACGTCTCAGTGATTGCCCCCAAGATGCTAGTGAACTTCTTGGTAGATCATAAAAGCATCTCATATGCAGGATGTGTGGTCCAGCTTTGTTTGTTCACTGCCTTTGTGACTACTGAGTGCTTTCTTTTGGCTGTAATGGCAATTGACCGATACATGGCTATTTGCAACCCTCTCTTGTATCCTGTTTTTATGTCCCAAGAAGTATGCAACTGTCTGGTTGCAGGATCATATGCATCTGGTGTTGCAAATGCAGTGCTACAGACAGCGTGTATATTCAGATTATCCTACTGTAGATGTAACATCCTCAAACATTTCTTCTGTGACATCCCTAAACTTCTTCAGCTTTCCTGCTCTGAATCCCACCTTTCAGAATCTCTTTCTGTCTTTGCATCAGGAATAGTTGCATTGACCTCCATTTCAGTCATTATTATTTCATATCTCTGCATTTTATCTGCCATCCTGAAGATCAACTCGATGAAGGGAAAACGTAAAGCTTTCTCCACCTGTGCTTCTCACCTAACATCAGTGGCTTTACTTTATGGAACCGGGACCTTTATATATATCCATCCCAACCTTAAATCTGGACAGGATACTGATATGGTAATTTCCATAATTTACACATTAATCATACCCATGTTGAATCCCCTAATCTATAGCTTGAGAAATAAGGAGGTGAAAGAAGCCATTAGAAAAGTCACAACCAGTTAACCGGTTTATCTTTCCACCAATGATTGATGTTACCCTGAAATAAACTGAATCGGTTGTAACCACTTTCTACAATGGAATGAAGACCTCAGGGGTTTTCTTAGGGAAGTCTTCACTGAATTTCTTTTCCAACTATATCATGCTGCCCATTCTAGATCTTGTCTTTTATCTTTCTTTCTTTTTTTAACTGTAGTTACAGAACGGTAATATATTATGGCAATTTTTAAAAGAAAGCTAACTGTAGAAAAATAGTATATATTTTTATATTTCAAAATTAAATGAAATTTTCTCTATGCTTTGAATAAAAAACTCTTCCTCTCCCCATATTAACATTATTGATCAATCTTTCCTAATTTGTGCCCTTGAGGTATATATGTTGACTGGAATAATGCAATGCCACTCAATACTCTGTGGGATGAGGACATGGCACAGAACAGAATGTTATGGATCTGGGAAAAACTGATGCATAATAAAATAAGGTCTCATATAGATTACTTAAAGGTTAGCCCTCATGCTCCAAAATAGCTTGATCACTCATAACATTCACTTTAGAATAGGGGAGATATTCATCAGATGCAATTATTTCTGAAAGAAAATCATCTTTAGTCATCCATTTTGCCCTTTTTCAGTCAAGACTTTATTCTTCTTTGGAACAAACCTCTGAGCATTTCATTCTTGATGCTTTGATTTCTGAAAACCCAAAATGTTTTCATTGATGATGGGAGGGTTTGACTTCTGGCAACTACCTAGATAATCCCTGCAGTTTTCTTGGCAAGGTTTTCCAGAAGTGGTTTGCCATGCTTTCTCCCTTGGGCTGAGAGTGAGAGGCCAGTCCAAGGTCATTAAGCTGGCTTTGTGTCTGACATGGGACTAGAACTCATGGACTCCTGCTTTCTAGACTGGTGACTTAACCACTATGCCAAACTGGCTCTCTCAATTGCTCTTTAAGGTATATTTAGTCATTGATTCATTCATTTGCGATGGTTAAAGTCTGCAAAGCTTATGACTTCTAGGCTCTGGAGCATATCCCTGTCTTCAGGAAAGAGCCGCAGGATCAGGGCCAATGTTGAGATCAGAGGAAGTGTGGTGTCCCAGAGAGCGGGCTCTGCAACAGAAAAGCCACTCTTTCAAGGACCCGTAAGACATTCTATGAATGGAGGGATCAAAAGATGCTCCTCCTCTCTATCTACTGAGTCAGATAAAAACAATACTTTCAATTTTTTAGAAGGACTGAAAATAGTACCTTATGGAAATATCCCTTGGCTTTATTGAAAAGATAGACATAATGACTGTGTTTAAAAATCTCACATAGGGAAGCTGTAATAATTTAATTTCTGAATAAAAGGATGCTCAATGTTTTTGGCATCCTAAAGTTGGAGTGCTGATTTGGTGAGAGACTCCCAATGAAACAACAGAGAAGGTGAAAAAAAAAATTAAATACACATAGTATCACTTAAATTGTCACTTCCAATAGTTATTTTTCCACCAAGGAAGCATCGATCAAGTTCTGGGACTCATTTGACAGCCACAAGGACAAATAGGAAATTCCAAGGGAGCAGAGAAAAATGACCTGATGCCCAGTATAGTTTAATTGCTGAGTTTTATCAGTCTTGAGGATTCCAAGATCACACCCATGAGATGTAATTGCAGTATATTATTGTGCTCTGCATTATTCCACTACATCTTTTCAGCTGGAGCTTGCACTGCTTACAACAGGTAAATCTCGCTAAGATATGTGTATCGGCCAGTGACTGGTGGAAAATGAAATCATTACTATTCAAACTAGTAAGAAGCAACACGTCTGCACTGTTTACTTTCTTCCTTTTCCCAAATTAGGAATTTTATTTAGCAAAATTACAATAGCTTAAGGCAGAACATATGTTTAATGATTTTAGTTAAAAGCGAGCTTCTGTAATAGAAAAGGGTAGAACCAAGGTAATCTAACAGTAACCATAATAGTCATAAACCTGATGGTACTTTTTGTAATTTTACATTTACAAACTCTGGAGCAAGGGGAAGATAGCGAAGATGTGATCAGCATTGTTCCTGATTCCTTTTCTTTCTAATTCAGGGGTCTCCAACCTTGGCAACTTTAAGACTTGTGGACTTCAACTCCCAGAGTCTTAAAGATGCCAAGGTTGGAGACCCCTGTTCTAATTGCTACAATATATACTTTACTAAAATACATGTTCTTTTTTTTCAAAGAATTTTGCTCAAGAGTACTGTATTCAGTTTGGTATAAATTTTCAACTAATTAATGATAAAGATTAATAGAGAATATGCAATGCTGGTGAATCACATTTCATTCTCAAAGAAATCAGTGGTACATTTTTTTTCATATGCACACCACCATGCATTTTAGCTCTAAAATTCCTAGGACATACCATGGACGACAAAAATACTGGATTATTGGATCATTTCAGAGTTACTAAACATGCACAATCCTGAATGTAAACGTAAATGTTTAACAATATAAAGTAGAATTTGGAATTTGATCTGTTTCAATTTATTACATTTATGATAATTTCTTTGAGTACCATAATTTAATTAAAAAAATTAAATAACTATAATTTTATCTTCCTTTTTTCCCAGTTTGTTTTGGGTTGCTCTTTTTCCCTTCTTCCTCTGACAGGTTTTTTTAAAATTAAAAAACACTATAAATGAATGAGAAAAATGAAAGCCAAGTAACACAGTTCATCTTCTCAGGACTCACGTATTATCCACAATTGCAAGTAGTTCTGTTTGCCCTTTTCTTGATTATTTAGGTAAAGGTAAAGGTTCCCCTCGCATATATGTGCTAGTCGTTCCCGACTCTAGAGGGCGGTGCTCATCTCCATTTCAAAACCAAAGAGCCAGCGCTGTCCAAAGAAGTCTCCATGGTCATGTGGCTGGCATGACTAAATGCCAAAGGTGCACGGAACACTGTTACCTTCCCACCAAAGGTGGTCCATATTTTTTCTACTTGCATTTTTACGTGCTTTCGAACTGCTAGGTTGGCAGAAGCTGGGACAAGTAATGGGAGCAATGTCCAATAGTGGGCATATGGGCCAAATATCTGTGAGAAAAATAAGCTGCAAAAGAACTCTAGAACTTTCTAGTGTGAAAAACTGTTGATTGCAAATGCATCACTTTAAAAAGAAACAATTCATCATATCCTATGCTATCTTCTCATACAATATTATTGTTAAATAAAATGCTATTTGTTCATAGTCGACTTGGCTTTCAAATTAAAAAAAGAGGCAGTATATAATGTTCATGCACACACACACTCACACACACACACCCATTCATCTATATGCACATGCATAGCTAAAGTACTGGAGTTCCAAGAAAAGAACAGACAAGATGCCGAACAGCACAAGGATCTTAAACAAGTATAAGATCCAAGTTTAACATATGGATCCCAATTAAATCCTTATAAGGTGGCAGCAACAAAAGTATAAAGGATAGTTTTATTTGTCTTCTCCCCATCTTCCCCCGAATATGAATTGGAATGCATTATGCTACTTCTGTCCAAAAAACCCCCCTTCATTTTAGTCACAGTGGTAACTGCAATTACAGCAGAATTATCAGAAATAAAAAGACACAGCAATCAGAAAGAAAGAATAGAATAGAATAGAATAGAATAGAATAGAATAGAATAGAATAGAATAGAATAGAATAGAATAGAATAGAATAGAATATTGGCCAAGTGTGATTGGACGCACAAGGAATTTGTCTTGGTGCATATGCTCTCAGTGTACATAAAAGAAAAGATACATTCGTCAAGAATCATAAGGTACAACAATGAATGATAGTCATAGGGAACAAATAAGCAATCAAATCATATTAGGAAACAATCAATATAAATCTTAAGGATACCAGCAACAAGGTAGACTTAAAGAGCCAGACTTAATGCAATGATTCCACTCTAGGGATATGCATTGGATTTGTCTATACTCCAAATGGGAAGCAAACGGGATTATATAACCAAAGGAGATGAAATCCAATCTCAATCAAAGGATCCAAGCAAATCCTGAAAGCTTTGTGATGCTTTCCCATTTTGTAATCAGACATGCTGACGGCTGAAATGATTGCAACTCCCAGTTTTCTAACATGCCAGGATGGCAAAAGGCAAAAAGCAAGGAAAAAAGGAGACACATAATAGATAAAACTATATTCTAATCACCTGGAATAGAGTAAGCATGGGCTTTCAAGTCACAGTGCTTTGGAGCAGACTTTGCATTCCTTTTTCAAGATTATCTCCACACCACTCGATAGTTCCAGCCAGTGGTGAAATTCATTTTTTTTTACTACCGGTTATGTGGGCGTGGCTTGGTGGGTGTGGCTTGGCTTGGCTTGGTGGGCATGATTTGGTGGGCGTGGAGTGGCTCCATTCCCACCCCACTCCAGGGGAAGGATACTGCAAAATCCCCATTCCCTTCCCACTCCTAGGGAAAGGATATTGCAAAATCTCCATTCCCGTTCCACTGTGGGGCCAGCCAGAGGTGGTATTTGCCGGTTCTCTGAACTACTCAACATTTCTGCTACCGGTTCTCCAGAACCTGTCACAACCTGCTGGATTTCACCCCTTAGTAAGAGAAATTAAGGATGCTACATAACATGAGTGTCCAACATTTTGGCTTGCCTGGACCTCATTAAGTGAGGAGTGACGATCTTGGGCCACATAGAAAATATATAATATAGTATCCCTTTTAAAAATCACTAAAAAGCACATAATAATGTTAAAAGTTGTAGGGCCACATTACTAGATATCCAGGCCTGAAGGCCATGGATTGGACAAGCCTGCTGTATAGGATTTAGTCTTCTCCAGAAGATTTAACTTTCAGCTGTTGTCCATCTTCCTGTACTCTATTTGCCCTTCTTCATTAATTAGGAAGCTGCCCTTCTATGGCTGCTAAGAGAATCAAAGGTAAAACTTCCATGTTCAGAGAGATTCATTCCTTGAGCTATTACTAGATCCCAGTAAAGGCAATTGTCAACATCAGCAAATAACATGTGAAAAGAGAACGAAGGACAATGTTTGCTTCTGAACGTCTTGGCATCTCAGAAAGTCCTGCCTTGTAAGTACAGCTCTGGCACAATAGGATCAAAACACACTTAAAAAGTATCTGCTGTTATTCAATTTTCTGTATTCAGGGAGGGTTTGTTTGTTTGTTTTGTTTTTTGTACAGAGTAGTATTTAATGAGACCAGTTATCTCTGGCAGTGTTTGCATTCTACACACTAATGTGCAGCCAAAATGGAGGCAGCTGCTGTTTAGCTGAACTAGGCAGAGAGCTTTCAAAAATTAGTCAGACACAGGAGAACCTCATCAGAGACTCGGCTTTGTAGGAAAATGATGTCTGGCTGTTTCCATTTTTCCTCCAGTCGCTGCTTGTTAGTAAACATGCTTAATTTTTTCAAGGGAAAAATCATTAAGCCAACTGAAATACTGTATATAATTATGGGGTTTCCTATATAAATTCTTGATAACTGTGCTTCAGGTAGGCTGTTAATTCAAGACCATTTTATATATATATATATATATATATATATTTGTTTTCTGAGGTTTTCGCGGGTGTTTGTATGTAGGTCTTTGGTTATTCGGGTTTTCTCCCGTGTAAAATTGGAAGTGTCTTGGCGACGTTTCGACGAAGTCTCATTCGTCATCTTCAGGCTTCAGCTTCGTGCTTCTGGGAGCAATGTGTGATCGCAGCTGTTTCTTCCTTTTAACTGCTAGTGGGGGTTTGAACTGATTGGGTGGGAGCTTGGCTGTGCTCTGATTGGATGGGGTTTTTTCTGTGCTCTGATTGGCTGGGGGTGTGTCCTGTGTTGGTGGGGGCTTGGTTGTGCTCAGTCTAGTCTGTGCTGCAGGGGGATTTGAACTGGTGAGCTGCATAGCTGTTGTTTGGCTTTGTGGTTGTGCTACATCTTCATAGTGGGTGTCAGTCTGCTGCATGAATGGATTGGAGGGATTTGAAATGGCTAATGTTGCAGCTGCGGTCTGGCTTCTGGTCCTTGGTCGTGCTTCATGATCAGTGTGGGTTTGGGTCTGCTTTCTGGGTGGATGTGCGGTGGTGACATCCTGTGTGGACCTTGTGAGTGTGGGTCTGGTGTCATTCCTCGTGTTAGGGACTCGTTTGTCAATAAGGGCGGGTTTCCAAATGGCTGGTAGGCGGGAGGTGTCATCTCATTTGTTCATGCTGTGTGGGCGTTTTTCTAGACCCACACAGCACAGGTTTTCTAAACCACTAGATCCAAAATAAAAGCCTCCCCCATCAGCGAAGAAATCCAACAAAGAATCATTCCCAGAGAGAAATCATCCAGATGCCCTAAGCTCTATGGCCTCCCCAAGATACACAAAGAAGGAACCCCACTCAGACCCATAGTCAGCTCCATAGGCTCACCTCTACAAAACCTAGCCAAATTTCTCGCCAAACAACTACAGCCCTATGCAGAATCCATCACCTCACACGTAAAAAACTCATTCCAGTTCATAGAGATCATAAAGAAACAAAACTTACAGCCCAGCGACCTACTCGTGAGCTTTGATGTCATATCCCTCTTCACCCAAGTGCCAATCAAAGAAGCCTTGACAGCTATCCAAAACAAATATAACCCCCCCAAGCACATCCTAGATCTGACCAACCACTGCCTATCCAACACATACTTCATCTATAATGGACAAAAATACAAACAAGTAGAAGGAGCACCCATGGGATCACCCCTCTCACCTGTCATTGCCAATCTCTACATGGAACACTTTGAAACCCAAGCTCTAGAAAAATCTGATCACAAACCCAAACTCTGGCTCAGATATGTAGACGACACCTTCATAATCTGGCCACACGGGAAAGAAAAACTTGACAACTTCCTCACACACCTCAATAGCCTACACCCCAAAATACAGTTCACCATGGAAACAGAAGTTAATAACCAACTTCCCTTCCTGGATGTCTTAGTCTACAGAAAACCCAATGGCTCCCTAGGACACACCATCTACCAGAAGAAAACACACACAAACCGCTATCTGCACGCACTCTCACACCACCACCCAGCACAGATCAACTCCGTAGCCAAGACACTCATCTCCAGAACAAAATGCTTAGCTGATGAACAACACCTAAAACCCGAACTAGACACTCTCACTAACGTACTAACATCCAATGGATTCCAAACAAATAAGATTACCAAGCTAATCCAAAAAGAACCCCCCACTAAAATCCAAGACAGAGAACAAGAAAACGGCACAGCCCTCCTCCCATATATAAAAGGCACCACAGACAGAATCAGCAAGATCCTCCACAAACACAACATCAAGACAGCATTCTGCACAAACAGAAAAATATCCACCATCCTAAGAAACCCCAAAGACAAAATTGAGTTAGAAAATCAAGGAGTATATGAAATCCCATGCACCGCCTGCCCCACCACATACATTGGACAAACCAACAGAAGAATAAGTGCACGATTGAAGAACACAAGAACTCATTCAAAAGAGGAACTAACTTCTTCCCTGGTCCAACACTTTAAAGTCACAGGACATGATATTGACTTTAAAAGACCAGAACTATCGCCAAAACTGAACACTTTAACAACAGAATAATCAGAGAAGCCATTGAGATAGAAAACGCCCACACAGCATGAACAAACGAGATGACACCTCCGCCTACCAGCCATTTGGAAACCCGCCTTATTGACAAACGAGTCCCTAACACGAGGAATGACACCAGACCCACACTCACAAGGTCCACACAGGATGTCACCACCGCATCCACCCAGAAAGCAGACCCAAACCCACACTGATCATGAAGCACGACCAAGGGCCAGAAGCCAGACCGCAGCTGCAACATTAGCCATTTCAAACCCCTCCAATCCATTCATGCAGCAGACTGACACCCACTATGAAGATGTAGCACGACCACAAAGCCAAACAACAGCTATGCAGCTCACCAGCTGAACTCGCCCTGCAGCACACACTAGACTGAGATCAACCAAGCCCCCACCAACACAGCACACACCACCGGCTAATCAGACCACAGAAACCCCCATCCAATCAGAGCACAGCCAAGCTCCCACCCAATCAGTTCAAACCCCCACTAGCAGTTAAAAGGAAGAAACAGCTGCGATCACACATTGCTCCCAGAAGCATGAAGCTGAAGCCTGAAGATGACGAATGAGACTTCGTCGAAACGTCGCCAAGACACTTCCAATTTTACACGGGAGAAAACCCGAACAACCAAAGACCTATATACAAACACCCGTGAAAACCTCAGAAAACAAATATATATATACGAAGAAAAACACGAAGATTGCTCCCAGAAGCACGAAGCTGAAGTCTGAAGATGACGAATGAGACTTCGTCGAAACGTCGGCAAGACACTTGAAATTTTACGCGGGAGAAAACCCGAACAACCAAAGACCTACATATATATATATATATATATATATATATATATATATATATATATATATATATATATATATATATATATATATATATATATATATATATATATATGGTCTTTGGTTATTCGGGTTTATATATATATATATATATATATATATAAGGTCTTTGGTTATTCGGGTTTTCTCCCGCGTAAAATTGGAAGTGTCTTGGCGACGTTTCGATGAAGTCTCATTCATCATCTTCAGGCTTCAGCTTCGTGCTTCTGAGAGCAATGTGTGATTGCAGCTGTTTCTTCCTTTTTAACTGCTAGTGGGAGTTTGAACTGATTGGGTGGGAGCTTGCCTGTGCTCTGATTGGATGGGGGGTTTTTTGTGCTCTGATTGGCTGGGGGTGTGTCCTCTTCGGGTGGGGGCTTGCTTGTGCTCAGATTAGTCTGAGTTGCAGGGGAATTTGAGCTGGTGAGCTGCACTGCTGCTGTTTGGCTTCGTGGTCGTGGTCGTGCTACATCTTCATAGTGGGTGTCAATCTGCTGCATGTATGGATTGGAGGGGTTTGAAATGGCTAATGTTGCAGCTGCGGTCTGGCTTCTGGTCCTAGGTCATGTTTTCTGATCAGTGTGGGTTTGGGTCTGCTTTCTGGGTGGATGTGCGATGGCTTTCATGGCTAAGGCAGAACTAGAACTCATAGTCTCCTGGTTTCTAGATTGGGCCTTTAAATACTAGACCAAATTGACTCTCAAGTTCAATAATAAAGTGAGTGAGCTTGAATTATAAACTTCAGTGAAGCATATTTAAATCATCATCACCTTCCTAGTGATGATCCAATTGTGGTGGTGATGGTCCCAGCAGGATCCAGTTTTCAGATCAACAACATTTATTTTAAAATAATCCAGTAAACATCAAAAGTTAATGAACAACAATATAATAATCTTAACTTCTTCTTCCTTTCTTCTGCCCTTCTTTCTTTTTTCTTGGCAGGAAAAAAAAAGGACAGGACTACATGATTAGACAAAATCAGACCCAGGTGACTGAATTCAACTTTTCAGGATTTCAGGATTTACAGATCATCCAGAACTACAAGTTGTTCTCTTTAATATATTCTTGATGATTTATATCATCACACTGAGTGCAAATATTGGGATGATCCTGTTGATCAAGATGGATCCCCAGCTACATACTCCAATGTACTTCTTTCTCAGCCATTTGGCCTTCCTGGATGCCAGCTATTCTTCAACTGTTACCCCCAAGGCAATAGCAGATTTTTTAGCGGACAAGAAAACCATTTCACGGGCTGGATGTCTTATACAATTTTTTATGTTCATTGGATTGGTGACCACTGAATTGTTTTTGCTATCAGTCATGGCCTATGATCGATACGTGGCCATTTGCCATCCATTGCTTTATTCCAGAATTATGTCCAAAAAGTGCTGTGTTTCCTTGGTGGTTGGTGTCTATAGCTATGGATTTGTGAACTCGATTATCCAGACAGCATTAACATTCCAGTTATCCTTCTGTGGTCCAAATTTAATTAACCACTTTTACTGTAATGACCCACCACTTCTAGCTTTATTCTGCTCTAACAATCAGCCAAAAGAAATCCAGCTTTTTGCATCGAGTACTATCAATTTAACTGGGTCCCTTGTCACAGTCATCATCTCCTATATCTATATTCTGAATGCCATCTTTAGAAAACATTCTACTAGCAGAAGACACAAAGCCTTCTCTACCTGTGCCTCCCACCTGACGGCTATTGTGATTTTCTATGGCACCCTCTTCTTCATGTATGTGCAACCAAGCTCTTCTCATTCTCTGAATTATGACAAAGTAATTTCTGTGTTTTACGCTGTTGTGATCCCCATGTTGAACCCCCTTATCTATGTTTTAAGAAACAAAGAAGTTAAAGGGGCCTGGAGAAGAATGAAATTTAAGAAATTGTTTTTTATAATATGACATGTATATATGTGCCTATTTTGTAGCTTTTTATATCTTGCCCACTCAACCAGCCATGCACTAGATAAAGTGCAACAGATTAAAATTAAAAAAATTAACAATAGAAATGACTCAATTTAAAAAAAAAAACCAGTAATAATAAATCAACCCTCTCCCAAGATGGATGTCTATAAAATCAAGCTAGGGTTGAAGGCATAGTGTAATAAAAATGTCTTTAAATAGTATCAATCATTCATCCATTCATTCATAAACCCACCCACTTACTTATTCACTCATTCATTCAGTTATCCATCCAATTTATATGGCCAGGCATCTAGCCAAGAAACTTGGGGTGACAAAAAGCCCCCAAAATTATTACATTAAAACAGAAACCAATTAAAAGTATATTGAGGCTCAATAAATAAAAACACAGAATCAAACCACGGGACATATGCACCGATGCTATAGCTCCCAAACGCACTCATTTGTTTTTTTAAGATTATTATAGATGGAGCTTTACAGATCTTTGTGGGTTAAGAATTCCAAGGTGTGGGCATTGCCACAGATAAAGCCTATCATCTCATTCATGCCCCATCCTCAATTCAGGGTGGGGAGGGTGATTCTTAACAGGTTTTCTTAGGATTTCTTTTCTGTGAAAAGGGGAATTCAATAGCTGCAAGTAGAACTGAATGTAACATAGTGCTGTCTCATAGGACCTTATAGGTCGTTATCAGTACTTTGAGTTGGGTCTTGAAGACTAGTGGAATTCAGTGCAGTGGTTTCAGGAAAGATGTGATCCTGCCATAGCAGGATTGGCTCACCATTAATCTTGCAGCTGCATACTAAACCAGCTGTGGTTTCCAGGTGCACTCCAAAGCCTACCCTACTTAAACTACATTACATCCGAATGATCAGTCCTGACCATACTGGGCAAAAGAGGTCATGACTGCTACACAAACCATAACTACAGTTTCTATGATGACCCCTAACTCATGCCCCATGTCCTTTGGGGGAAAACAATGTTTCTGTATGTTTACTGATGAATGACTAGGGTTTGGAGGCATTTAATTGGACTTTCTTTTCTATCTGATAGACATTGGTCAAGTCATTTCCAGTTTGGTAATGCATACCTGAATGTCATCAGAGCCATTGGGCAGCATTCAAATAAAATAAACAAACAAATCTCATCCTACACAACAGATGCCCCCACCCCGTCCAATGATTTCATATAGCATGGCGAGAAAAAGCATGGAGGAGAATATTCAACCCTGGGACAACCAGAAGAACCAGGAGGACCTGTTTTTTCATCCCTATCTTGACAAACTTCATTCACTAAAGTGACTGATATCGTTTTTATTCCTTGATTGGATCTCAAAATAATTAATTTTCTCAAAGTTGAAATTGAGTTGTCATCACTTTCCCAAGAAAGTATAGGTTGAAGATGGGAGTGAATATGATCAAACATTTCTGAATCAGGGAAGCCTACTTCAGGTATCAACTGGGAAAATATTTAGGGATGATTCACAGCCTGGCCAGCGTCTCTTTTAGCTTCTACCATTGGGCAGAAGACATTGAAGCATAGCCAGCCAGACAAACAGGTTTAAAAACAGCTTTTACCCATTGGCTGTCAGACTCCTAAACACAATATAGCACCACAAACAGATTAATATGATGAATTTCGCTGGTGCCGTATAGTGTGTAATATGTACTGTATATACCATGATATAAGATCATACACCAGAGTAATATATGTGTTGCACAGAATATGACATACATATGGAAATGTATGACTAGTTTTTTTTCCTAACTACCGTATTTCCCTGAAAATAAGACCCTGTCTTATATTTTTATGAACCCTGAAATAAGCGCTTGGCCTTATTGCCATGAGCTCAAAAGCCCGATTGTCTTATTTTGGGGGAAACAGGGTACTTGTATAAGGATTATTCTTTATATTATTCATGTTGTCTTGTATTCTTGTATGGACTGCACCAGTAGAGGCTAAACCAATTTCGTTCTATACAACGAATACAATACAATGACAATAAAGGCTTTGAAATCTTTTTTGGAACATATTACTGAATATGGGTTGTTAACAAGGCTGAGAATTCTTCGAGAAAAAAAGATACGATAGCTATTTCAAGTGAGGGAAAATTTAATTGGAGAAGATTTGCTTCAGACCAATTTACAACGTCTAACAGAACATCTTTGGGAGTTGTTTTTTTTTATGGATATAAATAAATCTGAGAACTTCTTCAGGAAAGGAGACTTAATAGACTCTCCTGAGAAGAAAAAAACTCTATTCTATGAAGATAAACTGAAGGGAGTAATTTAAATATGGTTTAATTAATTAGGATAGATTTTTTAAAAATTTGATATACTGTATGTACTGTTAGAAAGCTTTGAGTTAGTTCTGTATGTGTAAAATGAGTAGGGATATATATACAGGCCGCCGGTTCTTTATTTAATACTGGGTAATATTCTAAATTTGGTAAAATATTATGGACTAGATTTGAAAATATGAGAATGATATATATTTCCCCACAGCAAGGAGAAGCTGATATGGTTAAAATGTTTTTTTATTCAAATAAGAGATTGTATTTAATTTTGTTTCTACTTTGAAATTGCTTCTGAATTCTGTGTTTGCAATGAGGAAAAAAAATGAAACTTTGATTGTGTTTTTGTAAACTAGACAGGCTTATTGTTATAGAAATGGCTCGTACAAACTGTTGTGTAAAAGCAAAAAGTTTCCCTTCCTCTCTTCTTACTTTTCCATGTTTCTTTTTCTTTGTATTTTATAGTTTGATAAACTAATAATAAAGTTAAATTGAAAAGAAAGAAAGAAAGAAAGAAAGAAAGAAAGAAAGAAAGAAAGAAAGAAAGAAAGAAGGAAGGAAGGAAGGAAGGAAGGAAGGAAGGAAGGAAGGAAGGAAGGAAGGAAGGAAGGAAGGAAGGAAGGAAGGAAGGGAAAAATCTGAAGAAATCCCATTCAAAATCAGAATTATTGAGGGGCTGAGGAAGAGTATTGACATATGTTGAGAATGTATTCTTATTTCACTTTCATGTAGTTCACATCAGAGGTGGGTTTCAGCAGATTCTGACCAGTTCTGGAGAACCGGTAGCGGAAATTTTGAGTAGTTCGGAGGACCGGTAGTAAAAATTCTGACTGGCCCCGCCCCCATCTATTCTCTGCCTCCCAAGTCCCAGCTGATTGGGAGGAAATGGGGATTTTGCAGTAACCTTCCCCTGGAATGGGGTGGGAATGGAGATTTTACAGTATCCTTCCCCTGCCACGCCCACCAAGCCACACCCGCAGAACCGGTAATAAAAAAATTTGAAACCCACCACTGATTCACAGGAATTTTATGTATTCTTAGAAAAATTAAGACAAAAGCTATTGCTATTTAAATTCCAAAAGTTGGTAGAAGAATACCATGGATCCATAAACTTTACAAGAAGCATTTATTTTGAGGGGTGGGGTGGAATCACATTTACCATAGAGTAAAATTGCCTTGTTTTCAATAGAGGGCAGAAGGAAGCTCAGCTTCAAGTGAGAATGTCAGTTAGGATAACAGAGTTGGACTGTTGCAACATTGCATTTATAAGTACAATTACATCACAATTCCATGTGTTCTAATATCTAAGGCATGGATGGTTCTAAAACAAAAGCAAAAATCTTCAGCCACCCTTTTATGGATTTTCCCCCCCTTCCTTTCAATCATGTCTGATTCTCAGCAATTGCCTGGACAAGTCCTGGCTATTGTCTTGGCCAGGTTATTCAGAAACGGTTTACAATTGCCTCCTTCTTAGAACTTAGAAATTAGAACCAGCCAAACAATGTCGGCTGGTGGCCCCCAGGGGGAGGGCCTTCTCAGTGGGGGCACCTGCCCTGTGGAATGAGCTACCTTTGGGGCTACGCCAACTCCCTGACCTCCGGACCTTTAAGCACAAGCTCAAGACTTTCTTATTTCATCGGGCAGGGTTGACCTAATTGCAATTTTAATATGGGTGGTTTTTATAAGGGTTTATTTAATAATCTCATTTTGGAGTTTTAAAATTTTTTGGCCTATTTGAATTAGATTTTTAAAATTGCTTTTAATGTATGTGATGTGTTTATTTTACCTTGGCTGTAAACTGCCCTGAGTCTTCGGAGAAGGGCGGTATAGAAATATGAAAAATAAATAAATAAATAAACTGAGAGAAAGTAACTAGCCCAAAGCCACCCAGCTGGTTTTATGCCTGAGAAAGAACTAGAATTCACAGTCTCCCACTTTCTAGCCTGATGCCTTAATCACCACACCAAACTGGTTCTCTCCTTATGGATATCAAAAGAAAAATATTGTCAGCCTTGTGGGACAAACAACCACAACTAGACGACTTTATTTCTAAGTACATTGACAAAATCTTGCAACAGTGAAAGTACATATTTCTCCCCCATTTTCTTTACAAACAAAGGAGTGTCTCATCTATGCTTTTTGCCCTTCTGACTATCCAACTGCAGGGTATGTGGTTTCTTATCTGACCATTCTCTTGGCAGCTCTCTTTGCCCAATTTCCGAAGCTCTTTTCCATATACCATTGCAAATATTGAACAAAAGCAGGCAATCTTAGTGCTCACCTAGGCTCATTACGGTGGCAGTATGGCTAGATCAGAAAAAAAAATACACCAGTGCTTTAAAAACTTAACGTATTTCGATCATTAAAGAAGGAAAGAAAGGAAATGTTTATGAAAATCTTTTCAGTTTGAAGACTTGGTACAATGCTTTTTTAACTTCCTTATTTCTCAGACTGTAGATCATAGGGTTCAGCAAGGGAGTGATGATTCCATATAGCATGGAAATTATTCTGCCCTGTTTGCCTGAATAAGAAGAGGTGGGACGGGCATAGGTAGCAATTGTGGCCCCGTAGAAAAGACATACAACAATCAAATGAGAACCACAGGTGGAAAAGGCTTTGTGCCTCCCCTCAATGGAAGGCATGCGCAAGATGGTAGAAATTATGTAGATGTAAGAGATCAGGGTAACCAGAAAAGCCCCACTTCCTATAACACCAGCCACAAGCAGATGAACAACTTCAACAAGGAAAGTAGAAGAGCAAGAGAGAGCCATCACAGGTTGAAGATCACAGAAATATTGGTTGAGTTTCTTAGATCCACAGAAAGACAATCTAAAGATCAGTATGGTATGAATCACAGAATTAATTAAGCCTAATAGCCAAATCCCAGCCATCAGTTGGATACACCGCCGTTTATTCATTATATTAGCATAATGTAAAGGACTACGTATGGCCACATAGCGGTCATAAGCCATCACTGCAAGCAAGAAGATTTCAGTGCCCAAAACATCAAGCAAGGAAAATAGTTGCAGCACGCAGCCAACAAAGGATATTTTCTTGTCCTTTGACAAGAATATCTGGAGCATCTTTGGTACAATGACTGTTGGACAAAGGATGTCCAGCAGTGATAGATTACTCAGAAAGAAGTACATTGGAGTTTGGAGGTGAGCATCTGTTCCTATGGCCAGGAGAATAGTCCCGTTCCCTGCCAAGGTGGTATAGTAGATCAGCAGAATCACCACAAAGAGGCCAGTCTGTACTTCAGGCAGATCAGACAGTTCAGTCAAATAGAAGTCCATCAAGCCAGTTGTGTTGCTTTTCTCCATCTTTCTGGCAATCAGACTGAGCCGCAGGAGTACCTAAAATAAGACAATGCAAAAAGAGGTTTGCTAAAAGAATATATATTTATGGATTTTAGAGTATAGCACAGATGCAGACTATCACCTATATTTCTGCAGACTACAAAGGCTAGATGGCAATCGGATGTTGGAAAAAAGTCCGAACGGAAGTCCCAATAGAAAAGGAAACTGTATCAGTCGACAGATAGTGTCTCTTTCTCTTTGTAATTAGGGCTAAAGATCAGCATTAACCTTTATTACCTATTATTACAAGTCATGATGCCTTTAGAGCAGGGCTGTCAAATTCCCGGCCCGTGTGACAGATACGTCACGTGCTGGCCACGCCCATGCCTGGTTTAGCAAAGGGGGAGGAAAGTCCCGATACATCATGTGACGCTGCCGTGATGACATGAGTTTGACACCTCTGCTTTAGAGGCTTTAATAGTCCATTCATTTTTTCTCCTTCTCTGTGATTACTTAGATTATAAAAAATAGTATAAAAGTTACAGTACTATATAAATGTTAAAAGAGGATGAAGAGATAAAGAGCAAACCATTATTAAATTAGGTAGTTATGTTTAAAAGAGATTTTAGTCACTGTCTAAATTAATAAACAGCATTGATAAAAAATAATTGTAGGATATATACTGTGAATCTAATATTTGACTGCAAATATTCAATTGTGAAAGCCATTGAACGCAAATTCTTAATTCAGATTTAGTTCAGGCATACATTACAGAGTCAAATTGCTGTAACAGGTTATCTTAGAATTGCTGTTGTTATTCGGTATGGTATTCATCAGAAGGGGCAGTTTAGATTTGTGAAACTGCTACTAGCCTACCATCTGCAAATAACATTTTACCCTTCAAAATCTCTATTACTAGCAGGCATGAATAAGTTAAGAGTGTTTCATTTTTCAAAAACTGACGCTAAATGGGTTTCAGTTCACCAATGATAACAATATAGTGCAAAAACTATAATATTTTCAAGGCTGTTATTAAGCCTTCTGCAAAATGCCTTAAACTTTCCCATTCTGCTTGGAGGTTAAACATTAGGAAATCAAAATGTCCTAAGGTCATTGGTTGAGATTTTGTCAGTGCTATGGATAAAATCTACTCTGTTCTGACATTGACTCAGGGCAAGTAATTCATTAAAGAATAAAACTGCAGACAAAATAGACCCACTGATCGCCTCCAGATGGATTGGACTGCAATCTGCATATTTTCCCACATGTCCATAAGGAAAATCCTGCACATCAAGAGGGCACCTGAACATGGAAGATGTTAGATAATGTCTAATGACATAAAATTATTCTTCCAATAAAGTGAAGTCACTTGCCTTTCTTGTTTCTCCTGTCTGCGTCAACACAGGAACCACAGCATGAAGAATTTATGTGGAGTCAAGCAAAATACACGCATGGCTATTCAGGCATCAAATTAACAATCATTGGTCCAATCATCAAAGTAAAGTCGTTGCTATCTCTTCCTTTTTAACAAATGCAAATGACGACATTAAGACAAAGAGCCTATTTAGGGACTCCATGTTCTCCAAGGAATTTGATATTAGTTGGATTTGAGTTTCATTGGGACAGAAGTACACTTCAGCAAAATCTTTTTTAAATGCAACAACATCAAATTAGAAAAAGTTGCTATTAATCTTAAGAAACAATCTCCTTTGAGGTCAAAGGGACTTTCTGCAGAAAAATACAAATAGCGTTGAAATATTAACATATCCATCTCTAATTTAATTCAAAGAATTACACTTATTCAAGCAAACATACTGCTTGTTTCCTTGGAACTGGATTTCTTCAAAAGCAGCTGTAATCCATATCAATGTGGATATGTGTGTATATGTGACAATATATAGATTTTAAATCTCCAATTGTTAACAGGGCACAAACATGATAAAATAAGATCTTACCTATTATTTTCATATTCCCATCTCTTGTCTTCAAAGGAAATTGTCCCTCCCTTTTTCATCCGTAATCCAGAGTCTTGTAGATTGTACAATTGCAATTTCTGCCATGCCTTCTCTATGGATAAAAGTTGCCACCTCCTACTCCCTACCATTCCAATATTCCAGATAATCTATATCTGCCTGTCTTGATTTTAATAAATCTGTTATTCTGTATTTATCCATTGATTTCTTATAAAGGATTTTGGCATTTGTGGGACAAATAGCCCCAACTGCCTCACAAGGTATCTTTGTCTAGCAAAATGGGATGAGGGAGGACTATTAACACTGCTATGAGCTCCTAAAGGAAATGTGGGAAATTAATCTAAAAAATAATGCATACATACTGGTACATGCAATTGATTCTTAAAGGGGGAATTTTTTTAGCATAAAATTGCTTCTAGCGTTGAATGAGAGATTTTTTTTTGTCTGTTTGTTTGAATGAATTGAAATTACTGCTAGCATGGTCCTTCATATATTGTATCTTTTATTTTTGTAAATGTAACACAGAAAACTATTTATCAATTACCCTACCCTCTGTACATTCTCTGCATTTCTGGTATGGTTCCAAACCACTGGAAATCAGTCCAGAATTGCAGAAACTGAACATGTCACGTATTCTGATAGGTTCTCTAGGACTTCAGAGCAGGTTTACTCAAAGGAAACCAATCAATCATTTTTCCCCCATGGGAGCTAAGCAATCTATTGACTCAACATTTGTAAGCTGATTTGTCTTATACCAATCCGCATTAAATAAGCTTTCTTACATATCAGGTTTCTGGTGACCTCATGAGCATGAATGTGCTGTTTTCCTGGAAACACCATGAAAGTAGTTTATCATAGTCTTCTTCCATGTTTTGTTTTGATTACATTTGAATTTTTTTCTTAGTCTTATCACTTAGTCTAGCCTCTTGCTTTGAGATTTTCTGATGGTCTCCCCTCCAACTATTAATCCCATGCATGTTTACCTAGCTATCCTAGCCATGGTGGCACAGTGGTTAGAATGCTGTATTGCAGGCGATCTCTGCCCATTGCCAGGAGTTTGATCCTGACGGGTTCAAGATTGACTCAGCCTTCCATCTTTCCAAGGTCAGTAAAATGAGAACCCAGATTGTTGGGGACAATATGCTGATTCTGTAAACCTCTTAGAGAGGGCTGTATGGCACTGTGAAGTGGTATATGCTATTGCTATTGCTACTGAGGTCAGCCAAGGTCAGTCTAATATTGGACAGTCCAATGTCATCTATAGTGGCATATACATGTAAAACTGATAGTGGAAAAATATGGCATACATCTCCCCATTTGGGACATGTAAAACTCACATATTTTAATGTGTGTATAATAAATGCAGTAGATATAAATTCATGTTCCTACATGTTTTATTCTGCAACACTCCTCAAGAGAGAATACATTAGATTATAACAGTTCAAAGTTAAAAATTTGAACAATCTTAGTATTAAAATGAAGACACAAGTATTAAAATGAAGACACAATGAACAATCTTAGTATTAAAATGAAGCACAATTTTACAGCAAATCTCCCCAGTATGTTTTCCAAATCAGAACTGAAAAGAAAAGAAAAATAGTAAAGTTGCTGAATGACCTTCTTGAAAGATTTGAATAAGGTGATCTATCATATAATTGTGGCCTCAAGATTGAAATGACCTTCTTTCCAATATCTTTTTCATCTTCTCTCATGGTTGCCATTGTGAAATAATCATATCAGTGAATGGGGATGGAGAGAAGCAACCATACCAGCCTGAAGGTAGGACAGGCCCAAGTAATCTACCCTTTGAGGCAAAATAAAACTTCCTCTTTTCCCAATTGTCTTTCAATTGTTCAAAGGCCCAAATTATCCTACAGAATGCTTTTGACTTTTTTCATCCAAGAAGAAGGAAGGGTTAGGGTTAGGGTGCTATCTTGCTATCTAAGACAGGGGTCTCCAACCTTGGCAACTTTAAGACTTGTGGACTTCAACTCCCAGAATTCCTCAGCCAGCTTTGCTGGCTGAGGGATTCTGGGAGTTGAAGTCCACAAGTCTTAAAGTTGCCAAGGTTGGAGACCCCTGATCTAAGAAAGTGGTTGTTATTAAAACTGGACAGATTGATACAAATTTTCAACCAGAAAGGGGCAGAAAACAATTTACCAAAATGTTACAAGAAAGTTTCTGATAACATTCAAGTGGAGGGGAACCCAAACTCAACCCCTAAAAAAACCCCTTTGCATATTAAATGCTTTGATCAAAGCCCCTTTCACTTCCTTATTCCTCAGGCTGTAGATCATTGGGTTTATCATGGGAGTAAGAATCCCATACAGCATTGAAACAATTCTGTCTTTCTTGGGTGAGTAAGTGGAAGTGGGCCGGACGTAGGTCGCAATGGTTGTCCCATAGAAAAGACAAACGACACCCAAGTGGGAACCACAAGTGGAAAATGCTTTTTGTCTGCCCTGAGCAGAGTGAATGTGTAAGATAGCTGAAATTATATAGATATAAGAGATCAGGGTAACAAGAAAAGCACCGCCCCCTAAAATGCCAGCCACAAGAAGGAGGACAAGCTCAGAGAGATATGTGGAAGAGCAAGAAAGTGCCATAATTGGAGGGATGTCACAGTAATACTGATTAACTTTATTGGGCCCACAGAATGATAATGTAAATGTCATTGAGGTGTGAATCATGGAATTTGTGAAGCCTGTTAGCCAAGTCCCAGCTGCCAGTTGAACACACAGTCGCTTGCTCATAATATTTGCGTAGTGTAGAGGGCTGCATATCGCCACATAGCGATCATAAGCCATCAGCGCAAGCAAAAAAATTTCAGTGCCCACCACAAAAATCAGGAAGAAGAGTTGCAGCATGCAGCCAACAAATGATATTCTCTTGTCTTCTGACAAGAATGTCTGGAGCATTTTTGGCACAGTGACAGTTGGACAAAGGAGATCCAGCAAAGATAAATTACATAGAAAGAAATACATAGGCGTTTGGAGATGAGCATCTGTTGCTGTTGCTATAAGAATAGCCCCATTCCCTGCCAGAGTGGTCAGGTAAGCCAGCAGAATCACTACAAATAGAGAAATGTGCACTGCAGGGAGATCAGACAGTTCAGTGAAGTAGAAATCCTTTACTCCTGTGTTATTAGCCATTTTCATGCCAAGAAGCCTGAAGCAGAGGTATCTAAAAAGAATGAAAAAAATTTAATTAAAGCATACTTTGTGCGCTCAGCCTTTTATTTTTATCTTTGCTATAGTTGGCTGAAAATCTTGAATCAACGTTTCTCGTTGAGTTGTTGTTGTTTTTTTAAAAAAATCATACTCTATGTAGGCAGCAGTTTTCCCTCAAAATTCTAAAACAGGTTTACAATTCAAACCGAAATTTGAGAGATAGCAAAGGGATTATGGAGACCACAGGGTGAATTAAGAGAATGTTCCAACGTAATTGTGGAAGAAAGAAGCTTAGCCTTCACGTAGCAACAGCTCTGAGGCCAGAAAGTGCTACAGTGAGACCTACAATGTCCTTGGATGTAAGGTTATATGGAAGGCAAGAGATAGTTTGTACTAAAACACTCTGACCACTCAGTTCAAATTATATAGCGCTCACTTGCATTCAGTGTCTAGCACAGAGACCAGGAGAAGGAGTTGGGGTGGTCAAGACCTCTATTCAGGGTCAGTGACGAGGATGATGTTGTGAAATAAGTTAAATCAGAGTTTCTGATTTTCTCTTCCATGAATTTAGAAATAATAAAATAATAGAATAGAATAGAATAGAATAGAATAGAATAGAATAGAATAGAATAGAATAGAATAGAATAGAATAGAATAGAATAGAATAGAATAGAATAGAATAGAATAGAGTTGGAAGGGACCTTGGAGGTCTTCTAGTTCAACCCACTGCTCAGACAGGAAAAACTATACAATTTCAGACAAATCATTGTCCAATTTCTTCTTAAAAACGTCCAGTGTTGGAGTATTCACAACTTCTGGAGGCAACTTGTTCCACTGATTAATTGTTCTAACTTGTCAGGAAAATTCTCCTTATTTCTAAATTGCTTCTCTCCTTGATTAATTTTCATCCATTGCTTCTTGTTTTGGGAAGAATATATTGGGGTTTTTTCCTTATAAATTATATGCAACTTGGTATTATTATTATTATTATTATTATTATTATTATTATTATTATTATTATTATTATTATTTAATTTTTATACCGCCCTTCTCCCGAAGGACTCAGGGCAGTTAACAGCCAGATAAAATACAATACAATACAATAAAACCAATTTAAAAAACTTATTCAATATGGCCAATAATTTAAATCATAAAATACATAATATAAAACCCCATTTAAAATCCAATTTAAAACCCGTTTTATGCCACTCCTGCTCGGAAGAATAGATACGTCTTCAGCTCGCGGCGAAAGGTCCGGAGGTCAGGAAGTTGACGGAGTCCAGGAGAAAGCTCATTCCAGAGGGTGGGTGCCCCCACAGAGAAGGCTCTCCCCCTGGGGGTCGCCAGCCAACATTGTTTGGCTGACGGCACCCTGAGGAGACCCTCTCTATGGGAGCGCACCGGTCAGTGGGAGGCATATGATAACAGAAGGCAATCCCGAAGATATCCGGGTCCTATGCCATGGAGCGCTTTAAAGATGGTTTAGATGTATTTCTCATCTCAAAATGTTTAGAAACCATTCCACTGATTTTTGATAACTCTAATCTGAGGTAGTTCTGTAAACTGCAAAAAAAAAAAAGATAGAGGGAAATGAAGTGTCCCTTTTGGTATTGCAGACTCAACTATCATTCCCTTTGCTCTACTAAATCAAAACAAAAATGCAGCCTTAATTTGCAATATGCCCATCATGATGAATTGTAAAGCAAGGAATATATTCCAAAACATAGAATGGAATCAACCTCATCTCTCATCACTCACACACACACACACACACACACACACACACACACTATACACATGAAGGACTCTGCGTGTATCTCACAATCTGATTTTTTTGCGATACTTGATTTTTCTGGAAGAAGTTGGATTCTGTGATTTTCATTTTGATGTTCTTTTTTGATTTGCGAACATGGAATGTTGTATGCATGAAGTATGAACTCTGAATTGTTAATACCAACTGTCATTAGTTAATCTCATTTATCAGAAATACTGATTTGCCATAAAGTCAATATAGGTACACTGGGGAAAGTTGTAATTGCCAATAAAAATTCAGTTAGAATACAGGGAAACATAACTATTATTTTTGAAAAGTCCCTTCTGGCATTAGAAAAGAACTAAAGCACTTCCATGTTGATTCCTACACTACAAAATCAACACATTCATGCTTTAATAGATTCAATATTAATAAATAATAGTATTGTATTATAACCAAATTGTACTGCTTTGCCAATTGCATCCACTTTTTTATTGATCTTCTGGCCAACCTTCTTAGTTTTTTCAGGTCTGAGCAGACAAAAATACCTCACAAAAGACTTACAAAACATCTGAGCTTGAAAAGCGGTTATTTTCTAATGTTTCTAAACACAATTTACAGACTTTGTAGCATTCATTCTGACATTACATAGCATATTTTAATATTAAAGCAGCATAATTTTATCATAATATAAAACCAACAGAGATAACTTTGATTTAATCCAAAATCAATTACAGACATTTTTATACAGTCAACTAAGATAATAATCAAGAGTGTTTTACTACATTTTTATGAATGTATAATTGTGTTCTGGTAATAGCGAGTGGTACAAATGAACTAAAAAGATCAAACTATTTGGCATAAATTTAATATTCATAGCCTGGAATTAATTCTAGTGAACTTCAGGATGAGTCCAAAACAAGATTGAAAAAGAATAATAAAATCAACAAAGATTTGAAACTTAGGAAAGAAAATAGGATGAGAATTTGGAACTAATCCAGAGTTCTGTGCAACTGGGATCTATTAATTATATCCTATTAAGAGTTACCTCTTATTTTTGCTGAAGCAAACTGAAACATTTCCGTATTTTGTTCAGCACAGGAAGAGCACTTAGCTCAACATCATAAGCCTATAAACTGGACTGAAAGATTCCAACAAAAACAATGTGTGTATGATGATTGTTATGTTAACCTGAATAAATTAGATATTGAATCAGATGAAGCTGTAATTATTTTTCATACGTCCCAGCAATAGTCATTTGTTTTATTTATTTGTTAAACTTAAATCCAGTCTTCCATTCAGGAGCTGGGCTGCATAAGCACCGCAGACTCCTCCTATTTTTCCACCTCTCTCTTGTAAAGGAAACTGAAAGAGAGTCTCTAGAACAGCCACTAAGCTTCCATGGCGGAGGTAGACTATAACCTGCACCTCCTGGATGCCAGTACCTTAATCATCCAATACACTGACTCTTAATGTTCCTACATTTTGACACTGAGCTTTATCAAGAATGTGACTATTCCAGAAAATGTAATGCATATTTCAAATAAATAAATACACAAATGCAAATTTCAAATATCTGATTATGCTAAAGGGTAACTTGCCCACTGCCCGTGTACCTGAAGTGTAATGCGGCAGCAGTTTTCAATTCTCCAGCTAATTTCAATTTATTAAAGGTACAGAAAAACCTACTTGACGAAGAGCTCTTCTAGCTTTAAATAAGAGAACACTAAGGTAACATTGTTTAAAAAAGGATGCAGTAAAGAAATCCTGCTTTATATTTTGCATCTTATGTACCATAAAAGAAAAAAAAACCCTCAAAGGAATAGAACTAGGGAGAATCTGAATACTAATCGAGGTTGTATTCAAGTATTGTATATATAATCCATACTGAAGATAACATCTGGGGACCTGGGCCTTTGAGAACATTAAAAAGCAAGCTACTGTTTTAAAACTTGCTAAGCCATCTGGCAAATTGAAACATTCTTTGGTATCAAGAGAATCTCAAAACCTTCAGTGGAGTACAGTTTAGGAATTAGTTTGAATATGGCTGTGAAAGTTGGACCACAAGAAAGGCTGAGCGCCAAAGAATTGAGGCCTTTGAACTCTGGTGCTGGAGAAGACTCCTGCGAGTCCCTTGGACTGCAAGGCAAACAAACAAGTCAGTCCTAGAGGAGATCAACCCTGACTGCTCTTTAGAAGACCAGATCCTGAAGATGAAACTGAAATGCTTTGGCCACCTAGTGAGAAGGAAGGACTCACTGGAGAAGAGCCTAATGCTCGGAAAGACTGAGGGCAAAAGAAGAAGGGATGGCAGAGAATGAAGTGGCTGGATGGAGTCACTGAAGCAGTAGGCACGAGCTTAAATGGACTCCAGAGGATGGTAGAGGATAGGAAGGCCTGGAGGAACGTTATCCATGGGGTCGCGATGGGTTGGACACAACTTCGCAGCAACAACAACAACAACATAACAATCAAACTATCAATGCATTAATATCTGGAAAAGTTTCTGTATGTCTACATCCGTGATGGCGAATCTATGGCACGTGTGCCAGAGGTGGCATGCAGAGCCCTCTCTCCTGGCACGCACGCCATCACCCCAGGTCAGATCTCAGTGAGCTTCTGTTTTCCTGCAAATGATGAAACAGAAGTTCACAAAAGAAAAATATCTTACCTCTTGCTGCGCTGCCAGTGTTGGGATGCCCTGCATCCCAACAGCCAGCTGGTCTTCGGGTTTCTGCTGCACATACGCACATTCATGCATGTCTATGCATGCGCATGTCCACATGCATGTCCATGTGCATGTCCACATGCATGCACACATGCACCAACCTTTCAGTTTGGGCGTGTGCATGCACAGTTTGGGCATTCAGTATCTAAAAGATTGGCCATCACTGGTCTACATGTTGGTCCTCAAATCAGAACAAAACTAATTTTTCAACAGGGCAATTGCTCATCAGAAGAGGGAAGAGAACTGCAATGTCTTCTCTGAAGGAATCTTATTCAGAAGCTGATGAACTACTTGGAAACGCTGCAGGCAAAGAAACTAAGGAATTGAGATCCAAACTTAAGTGGACATATGGTTTCAGCCTGGGTCCTTCAAAGCTGCAGTGTGGAAACACTAAAAAACACTTCTTGCTCTTGAAAATTGTAAGGTTTACTTATGCAAAAGTGAGGGCTACTCCTAGACTTAACAAATCAGTGCATTGCTTTGTATTGCTCACAGTGCTACTGATGACCTTGTTCAGAAGTGTTATGGAGCATGTTCATACATGCAGGTGTTATAGGCATACAAGTCAAACACATCTATGTGACACTGAACCATAGGTATTTTTAAAAAAAATCTGATATCCCAAAGATTTATTTTGGGTTTTGATCAAAATAAGATAGCAAGTAGGCAATACAGAATTAATCACGGAGTTATCAGGTGCTTTTATTTTATAAGGGTAATCTATAAAATTAATTCTCTATAAAATATTTATCAAATTAAGCATGTAAAATGATTCAGTTGATGAATCTATGAATCTATGCTATGAAATGAATACTAGTGATAGCTGTAAACCTAAAATCTAGAAAGCCAGAATCTATATATAATATATAAATAATTTAATGTTTTTATTTATTTAGAAAATTTATATTGCAGCCTACTTGCACATGGTGACTCAAGGCAACTTACAAGTACCATAGTGTACCATGAAACCCTATAAAAATTGTTAAAAGTAGTGTATATACTACTACATTGTAGAATATACATTGAAGAGTTCCATCAATGTATAAGCTGATCCTCAATATTTTAACCAAAATATGATGAAAAATATGCCATCTGCAGATAAGCTGGCCTCATTATTCATAGAATTTTATTTAAAAATTGGAAGGTCAGCTTATCTGCAGATGGACTTATAACATAAGTCTATATCCTAGTTTTATGGTTTCATGGTGTTCCATGAAGACTTTGATGACTTATTGAGTAAATGCTTGATTAGATCAGAATAAGCACTTGAGTACTGGAAATTAAAAAAGGAAGTTTCTAAATTAGAATTGGGATTAAATGGAACATGGGAGGATTTATAGCAGAAAGTGTCCCAGTTTGCTTTGGCTTTGTACATATATATCATTACCAAGAGAGGATGAACTTTTTAATGATGCATTTGGGGTTCAGGTTTTATTAAATCCAGGTGTTAAGAGGAGTTTCCAGGAGACAAGAGAAGGAAATGGACTAGAAAGAATATTCAAGTACTAACCAGCAGCAGAGAGTTGATGAAAAACTGTAATCTGGTATTACAAGGAAGGGATAGCAGGTAACTGGTTAGTCTCCTCCATCTCTTTTAGGTTATAGTCTTACCAATTCAAAGTGATGGGGAAGGTGATTGTTTTAATCTAAATGTCCTGTTCTTTAAGGGAATATCACATGTGGGTAATAAGGTATTGAATCATGAATGAATGGGTTGATCTGGTGCACATCACAAGATTGTCCATATTTAACTGCCTTCAGAAACCTGTTTCTGGATTTTTGCCTCTTCCTTTGTTTTGACCATAGTGATGGCCTGGAGGTTCTGTCTGGACTACATTTACTATGGCACCTGATTGATGGATCCCCCTTTTTTTCCTTTTCCCTTCCCACATGCACCAAGAAAACAAGTACCAATGGCATGTATATTTCTTTGATAGACCTCCTTCATTGACTCCCTTCTTCACTCCTTCTTGCCAGGTACGGTTGTGGATCAGAAACAAAGCATCTGTTTTACAGTGATTTTTTTTTTATCTAGAAAGAATGGCAGGGCTTTTTATCAATTTCACCTGTTGTTCTTTAAGCTCATTTTATTCCATCAGTGAACCAGCAGAGTCCCTGCTTCTCACTTTCCACCAGTAAAGTTGCAAAAAAAACAGAAAATATGAGAAAAGTCCAATATTTCACCAGTCTACCAGAGAAAGAAATAAAAGACACTTCAGAAGGGGATAAGCATAATAACATAACATAACATAACATAACATAACATAACATAACATAACATAACATAACATAACATAACATAACATAACATAACAACAGAGTTGGAAGGGACCTTGGAGGTCTTCTAATCCAACCCCCTGCCCAGGCAGGAAACCCTACACCATTTCAGACAAATGGCGATCCAACATTTTCTTTAAAATTTCCAGTGTTGGAGCATTCACAACTTCTGCAGGCAAGTTGTTCCACTTATTGATTGTTCTAACTGTCAGGAAATTTCTCCTTAGTTCTAAGTTGCTTCTCTCCTTGATTAGTTTCCACCCATTGCTTCTTGTCCTGCCTTCAGGTGCTTTGGAGAATGTCAGGTGCTCTGGAGAATAATAAGCAACTCAGCAGCCCAGGAAAAGCTGGCCATTGATAACTGGAAGGAAGTGTTAAGTTCCTGCCACAATACTCATCCTATGTGGGGTATCTCATCACCCAGCATCTTCTAGTACATATTTGGGACCTCAATGTGCCCTGTGGTGGACCCTTTGGGCATCCTGATCATGAACAGGAATGGAGGTGACAGCATATCAGATCATTGGTCCTGTGATAAAACAAATCTGCATTTCTGCAGTTGCTATATGGCTGGCCATGTGGGGATGTTATTGCACACCAATATGGTTTTTAAAAGTATCAGCTAGAGCCCAGAGCTTTGTATTAGGCCTAATATTAGTGATGATCACCGAAGGCTGGTTGATGGGACAGAACTAAGATATTGGTTACATTTGATCCATGAGTTCCAGTCTTCAGATCTCCATTCATATATCCCCCTGTCCATCCATTATTATAATTTCCTCACCTGCCCTCATCCCACCCCGACTCTGCCTTCCTCACACACACCCTCCACTTGTCATCTCTGAGGCAGCTGGGATCAATCAACCACCACCCATATTTTCCTCTACTAAATACCCCACCCCCAACTGTTTCCACCAGAGACACTCAACATCAGGGAAGTAAGACTACAATAAAAGGATCTATCAAACCACTAACCCTCTGATAGATTTCATTTACCAACTGAAATCCTTCCTCAACCACCAAACCTCCAGGCTTGATTCAAGTAGAAACAATATCAAATTTATTTATTTTATTTATTTATTTGTTGAGTACATATTAGATAATATATATAAGCATGAACATGAAGGGCCGGTTTAGCTCAGGCTGGTAAAGCCTGTTATTAAGAACACAGAGCCTGCAATTACTGCAGGTTCAAGCCCGGCCCAAGGTTGACTCAGCCTTCCATCCTTTATAAGGTAGGTAAAATGAGGACCCAGATTGTTGGGGGGGCAATAAGTTGACTTTGTAAAAATATACAAATAGAATGAGACTATTGCCTTATACACTGTAAGCCGCCCTGAGTCTTCGGAGAAGGGCGGGGTATAAATGTAAACAAAAAAAAAACTGAATACATAAAATGAATACAATTAAAGGGAACATTAGGACAGGGATGGTAGGCATGCTGATGCTCTTATGCACGCCCCTTACAGACCTCTTAGGAATGGGGTGAGGTCAACAGTAGACAGTCTAAAGTTAAAATTTTGGGGGTTTTGGGATGAAACCACAGAGTCAGGTAGTGCATTCCAAGCACTGACTACTCTGTTGCTGAAGTCATATTTTCTGCAATTGAGTTTGGAGCGGTTTACTATAAGTTTGTATCTATTGTCTGCTCTTGTATTGTTGTGGTTGAAGCTGAAGTAGTCATTGACAGGAAGGACATTGTAGCAGATGATTTTATGAGCTATGCTCAGGTCATATCAAAGGCGGCATAGTTCTAAATTTTCTAAGCCCAGAATTTCAAGTCTGGTTGCAAAAGGTATTTTCTTACGAGCAGAGGAGTGGAGGTCTCTTCTTGTGAAATATTTCTGGACACATTCAATTGTATTAATGTCCGATATGCAGTGTGGGTTCCAGACATTCTAACCGAATTATTGAGTAGCAGCTTCAACTGTACAACAGTTGAAACTGAGGCATTAACAAATGTAAGAAAGATAGAAAAAAGTCCTGCACCACCAGCCATATATGTACTTGGTATAGGCCCAGGCCTCAACTGCCAGCTACATGTTTCATCAGGGTCCAGGCTGACAACACACAAAATCATTTAATGTGGCTTCTCTCCTTTTAGCATGAGTCCATACTCCTGTACTCCCAGATCCAAAGTTTCCTTGGTGATTTATTTGCCAGTCTTAGTGGGACTACCACTAGTAACACTAACCTCACATCCAATGTACAGTCTTGGGTCACTCACATCAGCACTGCTCTACCAGGTCAGCTGCCCAGTCTGTTATGCCGGTGATGGGAAAATTCCAAAGTCTCCCCACTATCATTGACAGACAACATGTCCAAAGCAGGGCCGGTCAGGGCAGGGCCTCATGCAGAATCCAATATAGAGACCCAGATCCATTTTCCCCATTCACCACTCATCCTCATTAATTTCTTTGGCCATCATTTAACCTTGATGATTCCAAGGGACCGAGACGAAGGTAAATCTTATTACATTGGGCTCTGCCTTGGATTTCCTCTATAGTCTGGTCTCCAAGCTTACACAGACTCCAATTCCAGGTCAGCTTCAATCTCCAGCCAGTTTCCCAGTCAATTTTGCCAACTCCATCATCCTTTAAATTGTCTCCAGCTATTCCAACTTTGTGGCCTGCTTTCCTGGTGCATAATACTCTCTATCACTGATGACACCTTTTATTGAACAAAAAAGTTTTTACCTGAATGCACTGTTAGGAGCTACTCAGTAGTGGGATTCAGCCAGTTCGCACCACTTCAGGAGAACCGGTTGTTAACTTTCTGAACAGTTTGGCAAACTGGTTGTTGGAAGAAATCATTAGGGCAGAGAACCGATTGTTAAATTACTTGAATCCCACCACTGGAGCTACTGCTTCTTCCATCCCATTCAGCCCCAGTGAGTAAACATCCTGGACCACAATCTTTGTGATAACTCCCCAGCCCCAATCTTACATTGCCATATTTACAAGTTGTCATTCAGATTAAACCCAGCATGAGATGACTAGAAGGTCTCAAAGTTTTTAAAAAATAACAAAGGAGGAGAGATCTTGGAATTTATAGCCAGTCAACTTAATGCCTGTTCTACATTGGTGATATGTTGGTCAAATAAAAAATATTAGGTTCATGGAAGAAAAAACTTCATTATGGATTCTACATCGGTAAATCCTATTTTACAAATGTCTTAGTTTTTCCATGTATAGATGCAAGCAAGAAGGTGAAAAGGGCTGTGTTTTACCCACAAAACAAGAAAAGAGCCATGTAGAAAATAATTATAATGCATGGGAACTGAACACTTTGCGCACAAGAAAAGGCTACAATGTTTAGTAAAAAGATGGCTGACCTGGTTGTGTATACTCATGCATGACCTAAATAAAGTTGTCAGGGTCTATTTTATTTCCTGTCTCAAAAGGCACATAAGACTGACTGAGAAGATATTTAAAACAGCTGAAAGGAAACAGTTCTTCACACAGTGCATAAGTAACCGGTTGTATTCATTCATAGAAAAATTGATGATGACCACTAATTTTAATAGCTTTTAAAAAGTGAGATTCATAAATTCATGGAGGGAAGATCTATCAAAGATTATTGGTCATGAAGACTCAATGAAACCTCTGGTAGGATGGACCATGCCTCCAACTACTATTTGCAAGAAAACAACAGTAAGAGGGTGGTAGATCTCCAACTCCACGTATCAGTATTCTAGATACATCTGGTTGGCCACCATAAGAAATAAAAGGTTGGGTGAGGAAGGACCTTGGATTCATAGAGTTTGGTTGTTCTTAATTTCTTATGTACATAAGGACTCAAGTGTGTTGCTGCAGGTGTAGGGGAGGACTTGGGCAATACAAATGAAGAGCAGAATCATTAAACAAAAGTGGTCATAATGCACAAGGTAGGCATCTTTCTCTTTTCCCAGAACATCATTTTCAGATGAGTATTAACTTCGGAGAAGTAGCAGCTGCCTTTTTCTCATTTAAAGTAATGTCTTTGAAGCTAAGTTGATTTTTAATGATACACCAAGGAGCCAATTTGCTAGAACTTTCAAACTTCTTGCATAAGTTTCATAATGGCAAGGTGGCAAGCACGAACTTTTTAATCGTGCCCAGAAGGACTTATTAGGATAGTTGGGAGCAGACACTGTCACTGAAGAGACAGGTCAACTACATTCAGCTGATCATCTCAAATCCAGAGGTATAAACACCCAGAAGAGCAAATCCCTGGGAAGGTGATTTCAGTTTTGCTCCCAGAATTGGAACCATTAGGTGAAGCTGTATAAAGTCTCTATGGGATCATTCCTAGCAGCTAAGGAGGGAGTTCAAGAACATCTGAGCATCTACAGAAAAATCCCTGGGAGAAATTTGTAAGAAGAATCTTAATTATACAACCTTTTACTATCAAAATTACACCTCTAAGTATTGCTCTATCAAATAAACTTGAAGGAATAAAAGTTGATTGTAGCCAAACATTTCCATCGTCCTAGTCTGCGCTTCTAATTTTTTCTATCCCCCCTCAGTCCATCCCTGATCCAAGTGATGTCAAAAAATAGATCACTTTAATTGGGAGCATCATATACAAAGCATCTGTATGCAGATTAAAATATGGTGTTTAAGTGGCAGATGTTCTGAGAAAAAAAGACATTAATTTACCATACTTAAAATTGAAACATCAATTATATCTTCATCAAGCTGAGAATAGAGCCTCCCAGTATGATAATATTTTTTTTAAAAATGCAGAAAAAATACCAAGCACTTTCTGACCACAGTTAGCTTGAGTTGTAGGTAGTTTTGCTGGCTAGTTTTGCATGTTGCATTGTGTCATGACTATCCTCACCCTTTCCAATTGGCTGAATTTGAACAAATTGCTAATATAAAAGCAATCAAGCTATATTGTGATTTAGTGTAAACCTATAAGCCCAAATAGCTGCATTTGCATAATATGGTAGGCCAAATTCAAGTCATTGGAACCCAGAGGCCTTATGTCTGTAAGATCTGACAAAAGACCAACCAGCAATACTTTATCATTAACCTATGTTAAGACATTGCTCATTGGTCTCTCACCTGAAGTCTAGCACGACAATGATTTAACAAAACCTGGCTAGAAAAATTAATCTGAGATCAACTCTCCTCCCTGTTCATGGATGCAAACATGGAGGACTATAGTGGACAGACAATAGGGTGGCTTATTGTCTCTACTCCTTCTTCTCCCACTATATTTCTTATCTACCTTATGGTGTCCAGGCAATATTTTTTATTTTTCGATCCAGAAAACCTCAGCTTTTAATCAATTAAGCTAATTGATTATGAAATGTAAGAGCTTTAATCCTAAATCCTTTATTCAGCTCTAAGGCACATTAACAATGAATAGCACCTAAGATTATTCTCAGTATCAAAAGATATCTTGATGAAGATATCTTTTCTTTTAGGTACACTGAGAGCATATGCACCAAGACAAATTCCTTGTGTGTCCAATCACACTTGGCCAATAAAATTCTATTCTATTCTATTCTATTCTATACAGGTTTGTACAGTTCAGGCCCTTAAACAATGAGGGCCGATTCTCATGCACCTAAAACTAACAGCCCAATAGCAGACCAGTTCCTCACCAAACCAAGAAACAGATGAAAAATATTTCTCCCACCCAAAAGCCAACAGCTTCTAGACAGTTCTACCAAGCAGAAGAAAAAAATATTTTGAAAATTATGAATGTTATATTTCCCCTGTAAAGAAGACTTGCATTTGATATAAAATGATCTGTGATTTGGGGCCTCTCTCTCTCAGCTCAATTATCTCACAGGGTAGTTGTAGTGTAGAAATTAGAAAGAGGAAGGAGTATTAGATAGATTTATTCAGTGTTTGTTTGTTTGTTTATATCTCACTCTCTATACCAGGGGTAGTCAACCTTTTTATACTACTGCCCACTTTTGTATCTCTGTTAGTAGTAAAAAATTTTAACCGCCCACCGATTCGGGGGAAGATGCACAAGCTATTCTGGGACAAGGCTCTTTTGTTTGCAGTTCACTATAGCGCCATTTAGTTTCACTTACGTAACGTGAACTAAACTTATGCACGGGCAATACAAATGGTATATTTTCAGAAATTTAAATTGTCACGGGGAATTTTATGAAAACCTAATGAAAATGTTTTTAAATAATGTTATGAACAATTTTTAAAAAGTCAATTAAATTTAAAAAAGGAAAGTGCTTCAGTATCGGACAAAACGGCTACCACCCACCGTGAAAGCTGGAACGCCCAATAGTGGGCGGTATGGACCAGGTTGACTGCCACTGCTCTATACTGAGAGAAAGTGACTGGTCCAAGATCACCAGGCTGGGAATAAGAGTAGGCTACAATTCACAGTCTCCTGGTCAGCACCCTAACCATTACACCAAACTGATTTTCAATATGGCTCTCAATATCTCAAGAAAATATGTTCACTGCTTTGAGCTACATATAGAAATAATAAAAAGGGGAAATTAAAAATCTACAAATTGCAGTTTTTGCAACTTTGGAAATCTATCCTTGCAGTTTCTTACCTAAGACAGTAAAGAAAAGTTTAACACAGATTCCCACTAGTGGTAAATAGTAAACTGAATAGCGATCGGGCAAGTCTTCCACAGATTAATGACTTTCCAGGTGCATGTTTAAATTAATGAACTTTTTTAAAAAAGCATTGTGTTATTTCACTAGCAACAATTTTGAATTTTTAAAAAGAGTTCTGAGCTGAAATAATTATGAGAATGGGCTATCCTTTAAAAAAAAAACTGCCCTGGAAAACTTGCAATCTACCTAAAGAGCAACAAGAGAGAATAATAATTGAACTCAATAATTGAATGGGGGAGAAAGAGTGGAAAGTGATTTGCATGGGGAAATACAGTTGTGTTATTTAGGCTTAGTTTCTGAAAGGGGTGAAGACTAGGGACTTAAATCAATGACTTCACAAGTGAAAGCTTTTTTTTTCTTTTCTTTTTTTTAAAAGAGATTTACTTCTAAGGAATAGTTATTACCAGCTCATAAATCCTATCTCCGTGTCTCTTAAATCACCAGAAACATTGCACTACTATAGATGGATCTTGGGTGACATCTAGTGGTAGTTCAAAGAAAGTATTTGATTTTTTTAATCAAAAGAAAGTGGTAATCTTTGAACCCTGTTTAGATTTTAAAGCTTGATGTATTAAGGAAGGAAATTGGATTCATAACATGCCATACTTTCTTAACCAAAGATTTATACTATCCATATTTTCTCTTACAATTGCCATACTGAGCACTGAAAATATATTGAATTGTTATCTACTTCTACATATTTTCGCAAATCAGCATTAACAAAACTCATAAAATTTTCAGCTATATTCAGAGGTGAGTCAAGTTTCCATTTAGCTTTAGATTTTTCATAACTAGTCCAATTACCGAATGGATTAATGGCAACAGTGTGTATTTTTCCTCAGAAAAGGCTAAAAACAAAGAAATGATGCTTTTTAACTTGGTTAAAGCTGGCCAACTTTCTGAGAACAATTAAAGCTTGAAGTGAGCTTAAGGATATGTGTCACCAAAAGAACAGTTGTCAGGAATATCTTTATGGGTGTACCTCCAAGAAACCTTATCTTTGTGATGTTAATACAAAAAAACTTTTTAAAGGATGCTAATGGAAAACTTTTGGAAATGCTTTGGGATCCAGTGTAATGCTGTGGCCTCACCTTGTCCAGTTTACCACTGGCTGCATAAATGTTTGCAGTTTTTTGGTTAGTAAAACTCCCTTGGCATTCAAAGCATTCGTCCCATGATGATCTGGGAATAAACTATATTTTGTGCTCCTCATTGTTATACATTACTAGAGAGGGTATATATATTTGGCCCTTCAGGGAATTACCTTGTGTTCAATAGCACATGAGCAGAAAATCCAAGCTCTGGTTAAATATTATGCCAACAAATCTTATTTATTCTTGTTTCTAATGTAGAGTTTTGCACAATGAAAATTGTTGTTTCACTCTGGGAAGGAAAGAATGTCTGTGAAATTACTCTAAGTAAAGACTTCTGAAAAGAAGGCAAATGACAAAGAGCATTTGTGGTTGGTTTTAATCTTTTCCTCTGTTTTTTTTTCCTCTTCCTTTTTCTCAGTGGTAAGCTTGGGGAGGATCTGGCGTGCTGTTTCTTCATTGTACTGTATTTGTTGTTGTTAGTTGCGAAGTCGTGTCCGATCCATGGTGACCCCATGGACAACGTTCCTCCAGGCCTTCCTGTCCTCTACCATCCTCTGGAGTCCATTTAAACTCATGCCTACTGCTTCAGTGACTCCATCCAGCCACCTCGTTCTCTGTCGTCCCCTTCTTCTTTTGCCCTCAATCTTTCCCAGCATTAGGCTCTTCTCCAGTGAGTCCAGTGAGTGGAAATTAAGCACTTTTACAAACATAGAAGCTCCTTTATTTTGATCAAAATCTTCTTTCACTCCAATACCTCACTATTCTCCTTTTTCAGTCTTGACACTATACAGTGGAATGCATACTATGCTGTGATAGGTAATTAAGCTGTTTTAAAAGTGATCAAATACAAATAGAGGCTGTTTAAAACTAGATGGCTATGCCTAATGTTACTCTTAAGTTCTGTTTTCTTTGGAAGAAAGAGCCAAAAGAGGACACATCATCACCCTGTAAATTTTTTTAACTAGATAAGTAACTTCTGAATTCAAGTAAGTACAAAGGATCTGTGCGTGTGTGTGTGTTCCTTCAAAGATCTTTCTTTTTAAAAAAAAGTCATTTTCTAGGTTTATTGTTACAATAGATAGAATGGTTCACAAAATCAATAATTGATTGTTTCCCCAGAGCTGTAGTTTCTGTCCTATAAATCGCAGGTCTCAGCTTTCAGAATCAGCAAGCACATTTTAGCAGAGTTGTAGAACAACATTGAGAATGAATACCAGAAACAAGACTACATTGTTATATTAGAATCTCCTGACTAACAGTATTGGGGCAGTTGTGTCATCTGCTAATTCATTGAAAATGCTACAGTCTAACCAACATCTGAAACCAGAATAGGTCTCCAGAGCCTGGTTTCCCACAGGAGAAACCCCTCATTTTTGAGCAAACACACCTCTTTCTCAAAAAGCAAAGTGAGTGTCATCTTTTCATTGTAAAACCATATTATGTGATCTGGTGTAGCATGGTAGCAAAGAGGCTGAGTTAGAAAGAACGAAATTCAATTCAAATATCACTAGTGCTGGGAACTCATTAAACTGTCTTAAGCAATCTCTCTCTATATTTCAATCCTCTCTCCCATACATCACACTAATTTGCCTTTATAGCTATTCAGATGGGTTATGGCTACTTAGTACTGGGAAAGTGCTTTGAATTTTGGAAAGTGTGAAAGAAATGTTGGCTTATGGAAACTCAACGCTACAAAAAATATCACATCTATGTACCCAATGTTAAATGATCTAGTAGACAGAAGTCATGTTATTTATCTATTTATTACCGTACATCACAAACTATCATACTTTTTTGGTTACTATGGTTTATGCATGATCAGCATTTCTGCTGAAATGAAATATTTTCCAATTTTCAGACTGAAAAATTAAGGTACCTGGACTTTAACTATCAGTAGCTATCATATTACTTTGTATCTTGACTCAGTTTGACAGAGTAAGGCATACACACACACTCCTTTTTTCAAATAACTTTATTAAGTGTTATGTTTATACAAATAAAAAGTAGTGCAAACTGCAGAAAGTAAAGAAATATAAAGAAAAATAGTTTAATAAAAATAAAAAGACAACAAAAATAATATAAAAGGAAGAATAGAGGAAAGAAGAAAAGATAAGAATACAACAAAAAAGAAAAAAGAAATAGAAAGAAATAGTTTTCTCCTTTGTCTCAACAAAAATAAGTTTACAACCTATCACTTTCTCTTAAAATGAAACAATTTCTTCATCCTGTATCACATCTCTTATCAATAGACAAATCCTTAAGGGTTACCAGAAAAAGATCATATATTTTAATTTTGATCAAATAAAGCAATTTTATATACCTTCCTTTTATTTTTAATCTTTAATCCCTTCAAATAATATTCTAAAACTTGATTGGTTTTCTTTCTTTCTTTTTCTTTGTCCCTTATCACTATCTTAGAAAATTTTAACAGGTCTCTTGTAAATTCAATATAGCAAAAATATCCAAGTCACTCTCCTGCTTGGTTGATTGTATGTCCCTTTAATTATTAAAAAATCAGGCAATTTCATTTGTATATCCACTATTTCATCTTTTTCCATATCATTCTTGTGGTTTGTCATTATTAAATCCATGTTCAAATCTATTTCAGTCTTATCCACTATAACTTGTTCCTCGTCCATACCATCATCCACAGTGATGTTAAAGTATTTTACTCCATTCTTATTAACAAGTCAAATAGGTGTTTTTCTCCTTTAATTGTAATGTTTATTTCCTTTTAGCTCCCACAGGTGAAAAACTTTCAAAGTCCCATCCTATCATGTTGCTGGGGATTGTTGGGAGGTTTTTTGGAATTCAAAATATGTCACTTTCCTCTGGGAAAGATTAATCCTATTAATTTGAAAATCCTGTTTCAAGTCAATCTAGATTCTTAATCCATTTATAACTACAAAAACGTTAATAATAATCCTTTGATGTTTATTCCCCCAAATTGCAAAGTCCTTAAAATCCCAGTTTAAATTTCTTTCATGCAGGATTGAAGAACTAATCCAGTGAATGCCATCAAATTTGCTATTCTAAAAATTATTAATATTTAAAAAGCAGTAAAAAGTTAATTCAAAATTGATTATGAGGCTCAGCCAAATTTTATGTACATATATAGTAAGATATATTATGGTTGTGGACATAGATGAAATTTCTTGAATCCCAGCCACTCCACTTACCAGCTGACCACAGAAACTTCAGTTTTTACTCACAATGATCATCTGCCTGGAATACATGTGGACAATTCCACAGTCTCTCCTTTCTCCAGAGAGAATTTACCAACCAGGATCTATCCTGTAGCCAGGGGTAGTCAACCTTTTTATACCTACCACCCACTTTTGTATCTCTGTTAGTAGTAAAATTTTCTAACCACCCACCAGTTCCACAGTAATGTGCCGTGTATCGTCGTCTGTGCATGCCTCTCGTGCATCGTGGATTGGGTTTGGGGAGGGGGGGCGCCAGCTACCAGCTCTGCTTGTCTGTTACAGCTGGGTGGTGTGGGGGGAGATGCACAAGCTATTCTGGGATGAGGCTGTTTTGTTTGCAGTCGCACTATAGCACCATTTAGTTTCACTTATGCAACGTGAACTAAACTAAACGTGAACTAAACTTATGTGTGGGCGATACCAATGGTATATTTTCAGAAATTTAATTTGTCACAGGGAATTTTATGAAAACCTAATGAAAACATTTTTAAATAATGCTATGATTTTTTTTAAAAAAGTCAATTAAATTAAAAAAAAGGAAAGTGCTTCAGTATCGGACAAAACCCCTACTGCCCACCATGAAAGCTGGAACGCCCACTAGTGGGCAATAGGGACCAGGTTGACTACTACTGCTGTAGCCTATGGCTGGTAACCTCAGATGCAATTCTTTCCGCATTCCTTCAGGGATGTCTAGGTCACCAAATCCTCACCAGAAATCCACAAGCACACAGTCCTCATGAGCTAATGATTGTGGATGTCCTGAAAGAGCAGGAAATGATTTTTGACTTATTTTTATTATCCTCTAGCACAGGAAAGTATGTTGCACTAAATGACATCAGGCAATGGCCAGTCAGCTCAGTGCTGTCTACATTACAGAGGTGGGTTTCAGCAGGTCTGACCAGTTCTGGAGAACCGGTAGCGGAAATTTTGAGTAGTTTGGAGAACCAGTTGTAAAAATTCTGACTGGCCCCACCCCCATCTATTCTCTGCCTCCCAAGTCCCAGCTGTTCGGGAGGAAATGGGGATTTTGCAATAACCTTCCTCTGGATTGGGGTGAGAATGGAGATTTTACAGTATCCTTCCCTCTCATGCCCACCAAGCCATGCCCACCAAGCCATGCCACGCCCACCAAGCCACACCCAAAGAACTGGTAGTAAAAAAATTTGAAACCCACCACTGCTACATTAGAAGTGTGGCAGTTTGATGTTCCTATTGTCTGTCCCATGACACTGACATGAGGTCAGTGGGAATTGATTTCAAACTCCTGGAGGGACCACACTGCATATTCATGCTTCATATTGACAGATGAGACGTCAAATAGAATTTCTTCCTGGACTTGCTTAAACTACCGTGAGTTCATCTGGATGCCTCTTACATGCAAATTGCTATTGGATAGCAAACTTTTCCCATTATGGTTCTGTAATCTTAAACACCACCATATTTATGTAAACTGCAAGTAGTAGTACCTATTTTTTTGAAAAACATGTGTCTTTTCTTAACATCTCAGGGAAATTTATTGATTACATTTCTAGACCACCCATCTCACCTAAGTGATACTGGAGAGTTTATAACAGGGAAACCTTGGCATTAGAATACATAAGCAGATTGGACTGAGAGCTGCATCACGGCAGAGGCAACAGATGTCATCCATATAAAGAGAACTTCATTTTTAAGCACGTCTCACTTGTAATCTAGTGTGAAAACTGAAGAAATTTTATTTTAAATCGATTAACAGATTGCAGACTCTGGAAAGAGATGAAGATGGAAACTGCACTCTGGTGGAAGAATTCATTCTCTTGGGTTTCTCAGAATCTTCAGAGCAGGACCCTCCATTATTTGCTATCTTCCTCACAGTCTACATCATCACCCTGATAGGGAATCTGGGAATGATTATATTAATCAGGATCAGTGCTCAGCTTCATACCCTCGTGTACTTTTTCCTATGCAATTTGTCTGTGGCTGACATCTGTTATTCATCAGTTATCACCCCTCGTATGCCAACGAGTTTTCTAACCAGTTATAAATCCATTTCCTTTGATGCATGCTTTGCTCAGCTCTATTTTTTTGTTGCACTAAATGTTTCCTGCTGGCCACAATGGCCCATGACTGTTAAGGAGCCATCTGTAATCCCTTGCTCTATTCTACAATTATGGCTCAAAACATCTGTGTCACATTGGTTGCTGGTTCGGGTTTCCTTGGCTTGACAAATGCCATGCTAACAGTATGCTTTTTAAGCAGCTTACATTTCTGTGATTCTAACATCATCAGGGGTTTCTTCTGTGACGTTCCTCCTCTAATAGCACTCGCCTCAGATCACTATGTCACTGAAATGATTGTTAGATTCGATGATGGAAGAGACGGACACAGCTCTTTCAGTAACAACAGCTCTTTATTAGTAGACCAGTACAACCCAATGAACTGCTTGTCTGGCAGTGTCCTCTTTTATAGAGGGCTGCCAGACAGCTTAACCAATGAGCTTTAAGTATTTTCCCGCCTTATTGGAGGACCTGAGTGAAGCCTATAGCTCACTCCTTATATGGTACATAACAATGATCATATCACTTCTGGCTGGGTATACCACCTTTGCATCCTTGGTCATCCTCCTCCTATGTTATATCTTAATTCTGTCCACCATCCTAAAGATCCATTCTGCTCAAGGCAGGCGTAAGGCCTTTTCTACTTGCACATCTCACCTGACAGCTGTCTCAGTCTTCTATGGGACTCTGATATTTACCTACCTTTGCCCAAATACCAGCTACTATTGGGCCAAGATCAGGTGGCCTCTGTCTTCTACACCATGTTGGTGCCTATGCTGAACCCTATGATCTACTCTCTCAGGAAGAAGGAGGTGAAAGAGGCCTTCAAGAAATCAGTTGGAATGAAATGGAGTTAGGGATGAATGTAGAACTACTTCAATGATAACAGCCAATAACAAAAATTGAAATGAAATGACAAGATAATTTAGAATATTATATTATTTTCCTTATGTTGTTTTCTGGTGAGCATTGTCTCCCGTTCTCACACATTTGTTTAAAAGATAACCATTAAACTGGCATTGCAAAACCATTGAACTATCTTTAATGTTGTAAAACTTTTCCTGTTAACTATAATTTGAAGGGCTGAGTAAACCATAAACCATGGAAGCCCTCAGTTCCCAAAGTACTGCAAAGTTTGGCAGCAGCGGAATTCTTTTTCATAGTAGAATTTTCAGGAGGATAGTATTCTCCTGTGTGTGTGTGTTTTAATTTGAGAGTTATATGAGAGTATACCTATGTATGTACACTCATATGTCTTACTTAACTGTCTTCAAATTAAAAATGGACCAGAGGTTCTTACCCTAATCCAGGGGTCTGCAACCTTAAACACTCAAAGAGCCATTTGGATCTATTTCCCACAGAAAAGGAAACACTGGGAGCCACAAAACCCTTCCCATGCCTGACTAATTCCTGAGCAGCCACAAAACTAACATATGTAGTTGAATTAAATTTTCTGTTTTCTTCTGAAATTTTCTTTTCTTGGATTTATCCATGGTTGGCCTACCGGGGTTTGAAAAGCTCAATAAAACGCGTGCTGGTGGGTGTTGCACATTGGCGGTTGTGACACATATTTTGAATGACAGGTAGCCGCAGCAGAGGGGTGAAAGAGCCACATGTGGCTCCAGAGCGGCAGGTTGCTGACCCCTGCCCTAATCATTGCTATGATGGCACAATGTTATCAGAGGGCCTTTGTGACCACCAAGTTAAAAATAACACATCCTGCAGTTCCCAATCAAAGCAAAATTGTACATCCATGCTTTGTTTCATACATGGTAGATTATCTCATGAGAGTATGGCCTAGGAATCTCTAAAATAAGTAATACTACTAAATAATCAAGTGTGTTTTTATTTCTTTAAGTTCTAAATTATCCTACAGATCTCAGTTTTCTTGCATGTTTTAAAAATATCCTTTATTTGATTTAACGAAAAAGAAAAAGATATATCATGCATATTGATATTGATATTGTGTATATATATTTACACAAAGATTAGACTTAAAGAATTATTGTTCAATCAACCAAAATAGAGCTGGAAGGGACCTTAGAGGTCTTCTAGTCCAACCCCCTATACCAGTGATGGCAAACCTTTTCGCCACCAAGTGCCAAAACTGGAATGTACATGTGCACATACATGCACACATACCAGAATGCTGTCAACCCAAACACCAGCTGGACGATGCGCATGCACACGCCAGCTACCTGGTCTTTGGATTTACAATACTCCAGTGTGCATGAAGACCAGCTGGCCAGCGTGCATGTGTGTGCTAGAAACCAGAAGAGCAGCTGGCGATGGCATGTGTGCCCACAGAGAGGGCTCTGTGTGCCACCTCTGGCACGCATGCCATAGGTTCGCCATTACAGCCCTATACTATTTCAGATAGGTGGATGTCCAATCTTTTCTTAAAAACTTCCAGTGATGAAGCACCTACAACTTCTGAAGGCAAGCTGATTAATTGTCCTTACTTTTAGGAAGTTTCTCCTTAATTCCAGGTTGCTTGTATTTCGTTATAATTGTTCATATCTAATCTTATTCATAAATTGTAAGTAATATCAAGTGTTAAGTTCACTGAGCAATTGAGACTATAAATTGCTCTTTCCAATGCCGAAGAACATGACTCTTGACAATAAAAATTGCATACAAAATCCATTGTGCAGCTGTCAATTTATTATGTATAGATATGCGATCTAGGAGAATATGGACATAATATTAAAACCTGTTTCAAAATCAGTATATGAAAGAACATCTTTCCATAATATAAGGACATCACAAAAATATGTGTCCGAATGAAGCATTTTTCTTTCATTTTCTACAAAACAGTGATTTATTCATTCTTTTTCAAACACAGTGTGGTACAGTAAATCAAAAATAATACATTTTGCAATAAGGTGCAATCTAGGGTGGTAGATTGAATGAAGAGATGAGGGAAGATAATACAACCTCCCATTGTTTAGACAAAATGGACGTATCCAATTCCTTTTTCCATTCTGTGTTTTGAATTTTTATATTGAAGTAATTTATAAATAGGCAACCTTTAACAAGGGAATTTTGTAAAATTTGGGGAGGGAGAGAGATTTCATTACAATCAATTTTCCATATCAAATGACAGTATTTCAACCAGCGGGATTCGCCTTTTGCTTTTGTTTTAAATAAATCAATCCCACCACAAGTCAAATATTATCTGATTCATGTCTAGTTGTAAGAAAGTCAATTTCATTATTCTTCACCATGGAAAAACACTTTCTTGACCAGTGATGGCTAACCTTTTTGCCGTCGCGTGCCAAAAGTAGGGAAAACGTGTGGGGGTCATGTGCACGTGTGCCCATACCCATAATTCAATGTGCCCCACTCCCGTGCATGCGCGTAGGACCCCCCTGCTCCCACCATTTGTGGCACGGGATGGCACGGTGGGCCTGTTAGGCCTGTTTTTCGCTCTCCCCAAGCTCCATAGGCTTTCTTGGAGGCTGGGGAAATCAAAAACAGGCCTTCCCACCCCCCACCCCCCGGAGGCTCTCCAGAGGCCGGAAACAGCGCATTTGCTGACTTCCGGTGAGCCCGGAAGGCCCAAAAATCAGATACATGCGCCGGAGCTGAGCTAGGGCAACGCTCGTGTGCCCACCGATATGGCTCCACGTGCCACTTGTGGTACGCATGCCATAGGTTCGCCCTCACAGTTCTAGACCCTATTGGCTAAAGCAGCAGATAAGATTTTAATATCTACATTAATCAGTCAGATGGGATCATAAGCTTTTTTATTCAAAAAACAATGGCTGTCTTTTGCCTTTTTGGTTTACTTTAGTGTATTTATGCTGCATCTTTTGAACAAGATGCTCACACATGTATGAAGAAGTGGAGCTATGGTTTAATTCATCTCTTCCTGATTTTTTTTAATCTGCTTCTTCTGACATATGGGAAAAGAAGGCAGGTGTTCTGGTATGATTCAGCAGATGGGTAGAGAATGGTCGGTACTGTATGTTGATTGGCAGGGTGTATAAATGTGTCTGTAAGTGTACAGGTGTGATTCGCAGTAGATTTTAGGTAGCTCAAAAATGAAACATTAAAGCATTTTCAACCCTCAGTCACACTAACCAACAAGAAAACATAGCATGTGACTCCAAACTAGAAGTAAATAACTCAAATAGCAGGCAAAAACCATAGAAATAAAGTTTTAGTCATTTTTAGTGCTGTATGGAGAATTGGGGGATATTCTGAATGAAACTTAGGGTATCTCAACAATATTAGAGCATGTCATGTTGGTGCTTGTAACAGTGTGATGACATCAGTCTAGAATGGGGTTTTAGCCTGTAGGTTGTGCCCCTTCCCAGGAATTCAAAGGGTCTGTGTCTTATCGTCCATGCTTATATGCACACAAAAGTTTAAGCTCATTACTGAAATTGCTGGAAAGCTTTTCTTTCTTTCTTTCTTTCTTTCTTTCTTTCTTTCTTTCTTTCTTTCTTTCTTCTCCATTTCCTTATTGTGGCGGTCTTTTGGCCTTCTGCTTTCTAGTTCTTAAGCTTCCAGTTCTATAAGGGAAATGATAGCTTGATGGCTTGCTGTTCCTTTCCCGTAGCCCAAATGAAATGAGTTGGAAACATAAACATAAAAAATTCTTCCATTTTTTTAAACACAGAATACGATTGTGGAATTCTTGATATTACCCTGTTTTCCCTGAAAATAAGACATCCCCTGATAATAAGCCCAATTGGCCTTTAGAGCATATGCGCTAAAATAAGCCTTCCCCGGAAAATTAGCCCTCCCCGAAAATATTTAAATGCAGAGCTGGAAATCAGGTAAGACAACAAAAGGAGCCTCATCTTGCTTCATGCACCCCAAGATAATAAAACCTCCCTGAAAATAAGGCCAAGCGCTTATTTCAGGATTCAAAAAAATATAAGACAGGGTCTTATTTTCAGGGAAACATGGTACATAACTGGGTAATGAAAGGTCTACAAAAAAAACAACAACCAGAAAGCACCAAGGACTCTACAATTCAATTCAAGCCTGAGGTACAAATATTCTCTTTGATTGGTACAGAATAGGATTTCCTCTCTTCTAATTTATTTAGGAGATGAGGACGTTTTTGCCCCTGTAGTGACCCAATGTTTTGGCTGCAGATTTTTGGGAGCTGAAATCTATGCATCTTGAAATGGACAAGGCTGAGATACACTCATAATCAAAATCATAACAACACTCCAAGGAAGAATGACAAGCAAGAATTCCACAAAGAAATATAATTTATTTTGGGAAATAGTAAATAGAATCAATTGTATGGATGAAGTGACATATTTGTCAAAAGAGTAAGATGCTCTGAAAAATGAGCTGTAAAACTAGACTTTTGATATTCTGGCAATATTATCAAGAATTAAAATTGAGAATATTTTAATATTTTGCTATATTGACCACCCAACAAGAAATGTAAATTACTGGATGAATATAAATAATGATAACCACCGCCCGCCCCCCGCCCGCAACCTTTTGAACTCCATTTCAAACTTGGTCCTTAAATCTCTCTCTTGTTTGCTTCGATAGATGGATGAACAATCATTTTTACCATTATCTTAAGCTTGTGTAATTGACAGTTCATGTATATTTTATTATGCCGGTTTCTTTAAATAATAATTTGATAATAAAATTGCTTGGTTTGTTCTGTAGTAGATTTGGGTTTTAGTAAAAGAAGAAGGAAAAGCAATTTTGGCATCATAGAATTATTTATAATATAATTCCTAGCTACTTAAAATTTAATATGTCTTAGAAAATATTTTTTTTAAAAAAAAGCATATATCTTTAACAGCTAATTCTAAAGCAGCTGCATTTTACAATGGTAACTTGTCATTTTTCCTATGAAACATACATCTTTGCATATATCTTCTGATGCATTGGGTGAACATTACCATAGTATTCATTGTAACAAAAGATGTAGGCTTGAATCAAACAGTGCCCTTAATGAATGGAAATAGGTTTATAATTGAGCTGAAGAAGTTGATAATTTCTGTGAAATGCTTACCCACAACATGAATCAAATTCCAGAAACCAGCTTTTGAGAAACATTCTAGACCAGGGCTCTCCAACCTTGGCAACTTTAAGACTTGTGGACTTCAATTCCCAGAATTCCTCAGCCTGGCTGAGGAACTCTAGGAATTCCAGGCTGAGGAATTCTGGGAGTTGAAGTCCACAAATCTTAAAGTTGTCAAGGTTGGAGACCCCTGGTCTACACTGCACTGAGAACAAGTAAAAGAACATCACTGTTCCTTAAATAAGTTCCTACTCAGAGTTCATCAAATTCAGAGTAATAGATGATATTCTATCCAATATGTTCTGTTATCCCATTATTAAAACATGAAGATGAGATATAGTTCTCCATTAGAAAGTGAATATAATTGCTAGCCAATTATTTTTTAATTCTAGCACAAGAGGTGCTACAAAAGAAAATCATAACTTTTGTCACTCTCTAATATATAATTTTTAAAAAAACAGCCTAGTTTATTCAATCCTATGGTTTTGATGCAACTGCAAACTCAAGCAATTTACAATTTACAATTTACAATTTTACAATTTACAATTAATTAATTAATTTACAATTAATTACAATTAATTAATTAATTAAGTCTTGTAAATGTGATTTCAGTGGAAAACTGACTCTTTAGCAGCTAGGGAGCTAACTAGGGAGTAATGGGACATAGGCAGAAATTTGAAAGTTTCCTCTTTGCGTTTGCCTGCTAACTTCAGAGCCACAAGATTCTGTCTTTCTTTTTAGAAATTCAAAAATTCTTTTCTTGACTACATGGGTGCAGACTGAGCAAAAGGTGTCATTCTTCTTGTGGACAACTGCATCTACCTGGAGATAGAGCAATCAACTGGATGAGCAAAAAGCAGAGTATGCACCTCCATAAGTGTGCCAAGAAACCATGTGACATGAACTTTGGAAAAGAGGAGCCAAACCAGCGGTAAAATGCTCTCAGTTCGGACTAGATCGCCCAATCCGGTTGCAATGGTGGCAGGTGGTTCAGAGAACCCCTAGCAAAAATCCGTGCCCACCCCCATGCCCAGCTGAGCTGCACAATCATCAGAGGGATTTTTTTTTACTTTTAAAAGCATTTTTTCTTCGGCCGAAAAAATGCTTTTAAAAGTTAAAAAAAGCCTCTGATGATCGCGCGACTCAGCTGGGATCGTCAGAGAAGCCTTTTTAAAGTGTTTTTTTACAACCTCTTTGGCTGAAGAGGTTGTAGAAAAAATGCTTTTAAAAGTAAAAAAAAAAAAGTTGGCCATGCCCACCCAGTCACATTAACCTCCACACACACCAAGCCACACCCACAGAACCGGTAGTAACAAATTTTACATTTCACCACTGAGCCAAACCCAACTCTCTTGTTTGAGAAGCATCAATGAATAATCAAGTATCCCGAATGAGAATATTAAACCCAAGTAAGTGCAGCTACATTAAGTATGGCTTTGTGAGAGATGCTTTAAGAAAAGGGATTTGTTAAACAGATACTGCCCATAAGAATAAAAATTGGCAGATGGACCCACAATGTCTTTGCCTACAGATTGACAGTGTTCTTCAAGAGATTATGGGAGTTGTGAATCAGCATAGGAGGCCACAAAAGGCAGGAGGTGGAATGTAGGTAGTTAAGGATTTGTTCTGAACTTGACTTTCATTCCCTCTGCTTTTTATTTATGAGGATGGTGATCTCAGAGTCTTTTTTCCTGCTTTTGTCCCTCTGTCTAGATGCAGACATTCTTGGCTATACTGATAGGATGTAGAGCTAGAAAAATCTAGATCTTTTTCCCTGATGCTATACTTCCTCAAATAGATATAGATATAGATACAGATATAGATATAGATATAGATATAGATATTATTGTTATATATTTATTGTTAAAATAAAAAGCCTGCTCAAGTTAGTTTCCTTCTTTGAGGAATGTCTTCCTTATAGACAAATTCACTTCCCTCCAATTTTAAACAGAATGGCACATTAAATCATACGCTTAGATAAAATTTTATTTTTTATTTATTTTATTTCATCAAGCATGTATTTTATGACAGATACAAGTGTAAACATAATTATAAATACATGTAAAGGGTACGAATAAAAGAAAACATTAGGACAGGGATGGTAGGCACGCTGGTGGGCTTAAGCACGTCCCTTACAGACTTCTTAGGAACAGGGTGAGGTCTACAGTAGACAATCTAAGGTTAAAGTTTTGGGGATTTTGGGAAGAGACCATAGAGTCAGGTAGTGCATTCCAGGCATTGACAACTCTGTTACTGAAGTCGTATTTTCTGCAGTCTAGTTTGGATCGGTTTACCATGAGTTTGTATCTATTGTGTGCTCTTGTATTGTTTTGGTTGAAGCTGAAGTATTCATTGGCTGGTAGGACATTGTAGCAGATGATTCAGGGGTGAAATGCTCCTGGTTCACACCGGATCACCCGATGTGATGCGATGTGATGGTAGCAGGTGGTTTGGAGAACCAGTAGCAAAAATCCCTGTCCCACCCCCCGCCCCAGCTGAGCCGCGCAATCATCAGAGGTTTTTTTTTTACTTTTAAAAGCATTTTTCTTCTACCGAAAAAAAGCTTTTAAAAGGAAAAAAAAAATCTGATGATTGCGCAGCTCAGCTGGGTGCTAGCCAAAAAATGGGGGGGGGTTCGTTTTTCCTCCCAGCAGGCTCCCTGAAGGGAGGAAAAACAGACTCCCCTCCCCATTTTTTGATGTGGCTAGCAGGCTTCAGGTAGGCTGGGAGGAAAAACAAGGTGTGGGGGGGTCATTTTTTGAGAGAGAGAGAAAGGAGGGAGGGAGGCAGGGAAGGAAGGAAGGAAGGAAGGAAGGAAGGAAGGAAGGAAGGAAGGAAGGAAGGAAGGAAGGAAGGAAGGAAGGAAGGAAGGAAGGAAGGAGGAGACGAAGGAAGGGGTACAAACCTGGCACTAGATGCAGCTTCAGAGGATAATCCAGGGCTGGAAGGGACCTGGAGGTCATCTAGCCCAGGGGTCTCCAACCTTGGTCACTTTAAAACTTCCCAGAATTCTTCAGCCAGCTTCGCTCTGGCTGTTGAAATCCACAAGTCCACAAGTCCACAAATCTGGGAGTTGAAATCCACAAGTCTTAAAGTGGCCAAGGTTGGAGACCTCTGATCTAGTCCAACCCTGCTCCAGCAGGACATTGTTAGTGAGTTTCTGTCTTTTGATCCCCCAGTCACATAGCCATGCCCACCCAGTCACATGATCCCACCAAGCCATGGCTCCCAAGCCACGCCCATAGAACCGGTAGCAAAACAATTTAGATTTCACCCCTGAGATGATTCCATTTGTCAGCCTTCATAAACATCTCATGCCCTTTAAGAAAGCCATCTCCAGTGCCTGCCTCCTTCTCAAGGCATTTTTGACTTCCTTGTTCCTTAGGCTATAGATCAAAGGATTTAGCATTGGAATCACTATGGTATAGAAGATGGAGGCCCATTTATCCTGATCCAGAACATAGCTGGAACTTGGGCGCAGGTACATAAAGACAGCTGTTCCATAGAAGATGATTACAGCTGCCAAGTGGGAGGCACATGTTGAAAAAGCCTTTTGTTTCCCCTCAGTTGAATTAATCCGCAGGATTGCTGTCAAGATGAATGCATACGACACCATAATTTCTGTTGAAGTAAATATTCCCAGGATTGTTGCAAAAATGAAGAGCACCATTTCGTTGATGCTTGTGTCAGTACAAGAAAGAGACAGCAAAGGGGGAACATCGCAGAAAAAATGGTTGATGACATTGGAGCCACAAAAAGAGAGCTGAAAGGTAGAAGCTGTTTGTGTCACTGCATTCACCAAGCCAATGAGATAAGATCCAGCTACCATCACAGAGCACATTTTGGGAGACATGGTAACCACGTAGAGGAGAGGATTACAGATAGCCACGTACCGATCATACGCCATCGCTGCCAGGAGGAAACACTCAGTACTTGCACAGAAAATGAAAAAATACATTTGTGCAGCACAATTAGCATATGAAATGCTTTTCTTGTCTGCCAGTATGTTAGCTAGCATTTTAGGGGCAATGGCTGAAGAATACCCAAAATCTAAGAAAGACAAATGACTGAGGAAGAAATACATAGGGCTCTGGAGCTGAGAGCTTATCCTGATTAATATGATCATCCCCAGATTGCCAGTCAGTGTAATTAAATAGATAATTAATATCACAATAAAAGAGAGCAGCTCCATCTCTGGACTATCCAGTAAATCTACAAAAACAAATTCAGTCACCTTTGTGTGGTTTTCTTCAATCATTTCTCTTCAGTAATTAAAAACTGTTGAAAGGCTAGTATCTGTTTCTTCAATGGCATCAGATCTGTAATATATAAAAAAGGATATTTTATAAGGATCCTTATCTTGTCCAAGGCTCTGCAAATGAAGCTTCTTAGCTGCCACTGATAACGCAAAGCATCAGGATGTGTAATGAATCAGAGCAAAGACCTTTAGACTTAATCATGAGGAAAATATTCCTCAACAATCGTTTTTCTGATATATTCCCCATGATACTGTTTTTATGTTATCTCCAAACGATACCACAGGCAGCATTAACCCAGCCTTAGCTTTTCTGCTCTTAAAATAGTATTTTCCTCTGAAACAGGAAGCATGGTAATTTTACTGTAGATACAATCTAAGACACTTCATTGATCATTCACTGGGTAGTGAAGCCAAGTAACGCCTAGAAGATGGATCCATGCTTGGCAGGTGAGGTTCTTAAGCACCTATTGATCATTCTAGGTTGAACTACCAAAATACTTTCAGCATGTCAATTGTCCCACCAGAGGCAAGAATACTCTAGACCACTGCTACACAACACTAAAAGATGCTTATCGGTCTTTACCACGTGCAGCTGTAGGACACTCTGATCATTGGATGATTCACCTTGTACCTGCTTACAGGCAAAGACTTAAAGCCATAAAACCAATAATTAAATCAGTGAAAACCTGGACGGAGGAATCTGAATTAAAGCTACAGGCATGTTTTGACTGCACTGATTGGAATATTTTTAAAGATACCTCTGCAGACCTGGATGAACTCACAGATACTGTAACATCATATGTCAACTTCTGTGAAGACCTATGTGTACCTACAAGGAACTTGCGAATACACAGTAATAGCAAACCTTGGTTTACACCTAAACTTAAGCAGCTACGACATTCCAAAGAGGAAGCCTACAGAAAAGGTGATAAAATGCTGTACAATCAGGCCAGAAATGCACTAACAAGGGAGATAAGAGCAGCAAAAAGAAGCTACTCTGAAAAGCTAAAGAATCAATTTTCAGCAAATGAACCAGCAAACATGTGGAAAACTCTTAAAAATATCACCGGCTATGGCAAACCTCCTTCCCAGGCTGAAGGTAATCAACAACTGGCAGATGACCTGAATGAGTTTTACTGCAGGTTTGAAAGGAAACTACAGCCACCTATCTCCACAACCCCCATCTCAGACACACCAACAACAGCCAAGCCTCCTACAACTGACCCCATTTCATTGGGTTCACAACCCCTAGTGATCACAGAAAAGGAAGTGCAGGACCTATTTCACAGACAAAAGCCAGGAAAAGCTCCAGGCCCAGACAAGATAACTCCTTCTTGCTTAAAAGTCTGTGCTGACCAATTGGCCCCATCTTCACCCATATTTTCAATAAATCACTAGAGATGTGCTATGTTCCTTCTTGCTTCAAACGCTCTACCATCATCCCAGTGCCAAGAAGCCCACCATCAAGGAACTGAATGACTACAGACCAGTTGCTCTAACATCTGTAGTCATGAAAACCTTTGAAAGGCTAGTGCTTTCCTACCTGAAAACCATCACGAATCCGCTCTTAGACCCCTTGCAATTTGCATACCGAGCAAATAGATCAACAGATGATGCTGTTAATATGGCTCTGCACTACATCCTACAACATCTTGAGTCTCCAAAGACCTATGCAAGGGTCCTTTTGTAGACTTTAGTTCAGCATTCAATACCATCATTCCAGACATTCTTCTAACTAAGCTAAACCAGCTACAGGTACCGGAACAGACTTGTAAGTGGATCACAAGCTTCCTAACAAACAGGAAGCAGCAGGTGAAGCTAAGCAAGATCACATCAAATACCTGTACAATTAGCACAGGGGCCCCCAAGGCTGTGTGCTCTCCCACTTCTCTTCTCTCTGTATACCAATGACTGCATCTCCAATGATCCATTTGTTAAGCTACTGAAGTTCGCAGATGACACAACAGTGATTGGTCTCATTCGAGACAATGACGAATCCGATATAGACGAGAGGTCGAACGACCAGCCTTGTGGTGCAACCAAAACAATCTGGAACTGAACACACTCAAAACCGTAGAAATGGTGGTAGACTTTAGGAAAAACCCTTCCATACTTCCACCTCTCACAATACTTGACAACACAGTATCAACAGTAGAAACCTTCAAATTTCTGGGTTCTATCATATCGCAAGATCTCAAATGGACAGCTAACATCAAAACATCATTAAAAAGGACAACAAAGAATGTTCTTTCTGCGCCAACTCAGTAAGCTCAAACTGCCCAAGGAGCTGCTGATCCAATTCTACAGAGGAATTATTGAGTCTGTCATTTGCACCTCTATAACTGTCTGGTTCGGTTCTGCAACCCAACAAGAAAAACACAGACTTCAGAGGATAATTAGAACTGCAGAAAAAATAATTGCTACCAACTTGCCTTCCATTGAGGACCTGTATACTGCACGAATCAAGAAGAGGGCCGTGAAAATATTTGCAGATCCCTTGCATCCTGGACATAAACTGTTTCAACTCCTACCCTCAAAACGACGCTATAGAGCACTGCACACCAGAACAACTAGACACAAGAACAGTTTTTTCCCGAAGGCCATCACTCTGCTAAACAAATAATTCCCTCAACACTGTCAGACTATTTACTGAATCTGCACTACTATTAATCGTTTCATAGTTCCCATCACCAATCTCTTTCCACTTATGACTGTATGACTATAACTTGTTGCTGGCAATCCTTATGATTTATATTGATATATTGACTATCATTTGTGTTGTAAATGTTGTACCTTGATGAACGTATCTTTTCTTTTATGTACACTGAGAGCATATGCACCAAGACAAATTCCTTGTGTGTCCAATCACACTTGGCCAATAAAATTCTATTCTATTCTATTCTATTCTACACTCATACCATTCTCTTGCCAGTCCCTGGATACTATTCTCCGAGGACTTTTTGATTGGGGAAGAAGGAGTGTGTTGTTCTTTCAAACTGCACTCTCCCCAAACTGAACCAGAAGTCTTGGCTTTGAAAGAGGGTCCATCACTGGGGGAATCCTGAGAAATGAAACCAGCTTTGTTTCTGCTGTGTCATCTACAGCGATGATCTGCTGTGAGGTTTATTTTGAGCACACATTTAATGCTCTGTGGCACATACCCTAACTTAGCTTCAGAATAAACCTGATAATAGCTAACTGGCAGTGGCAATGGAAGACAATTGCTCAGCTATTAGTCAAACTCATTTCCAATGCACCAATCCAAGACATTGGCAAGCCAAAGTGAATTTTGACAGATGGTTCAACCTGCCATTCAAGCTATCTGTCAAACCTCAATTCCTCCCCAGTACAGCCTTAGCCCTTGTAAAAATTCATGGTGCTTGGCAGGAAGGATGGGAAATAAAGCCGGGGGAATCCACCAGTCCATTTCCTTGATGATTGTTACATAAAATGAAGACACCGTTATTTAGTGGCAACCCAGAACAGTGTTTACAGAGGAAGGATTGGGAGCAGTACTAAGGATTCAAGGTCTAGCAGAAAGCATTTTAACTGGGCAGCATGGAAAGGCCCTAAATAATATTTAAGGGACAGAATAAACTTGACATGGGAAGTCATTTAGCAGCATCTCGGGAGAAGGGTGGTATAAAAATCTAATAAATAATCATCATCATCATCATCATCATCATCATCATCATCATCTCAGTCTTAAATCATTTATAGTGGTACACATCTATACCATTTTTCTATATTTCTATTTCTGCATTAATGTAGCAATGAAGGTCAAAAAGCTCTTGCTGAATGAGTGTTAAAAACCTGTTTAGCATATCATTCTGTTTTTACAGTAGTCAAGCAGATACCAGTGAGATACTCAGGTTATGAGGACAGTAGCAATTGGTAATCAGAAGTATACTATTGGTACTGAATTTTATAACAACTGATGTCCAGCTCTTCTTTAGCAGTCCTGTGCATGCATTCTTTTCTATAGAATTTTGGGCAAGTTCTTTCAGATAGGAGACTTCTTACACTTCATCAATAAATCCATTTTCCTTCTGTTTGTAGTGCGGCTTCCTAGACACACAATGATGAAACAGACCTATGTATAGCAAACCTTTCAAAGTGGATCCATTTAGAAAGGAAGATCCTATGATCTACGCACAAGTGAATCTGGGCAGATTGAGATTAGACCATTAAAAGATATGCAAGTGTCTTAAAAAATAATGCCATAATAAATACAAGTCAACATGGATTGATCAAGAACAAGTCTATCATAACGTATCAGTTTTGAACCAGTAACTTCCTTGGCAAATTGTGTAGTAGATATATCATAATTTCAACAACAAAAAATGGCAAAACATCCCATGACATTCTGATTTACAAGCTAGGAATTAAAAAGATTGAAAGCATTTTCAGATACCTGAACATATGATTACACTATTTGCTGAAATTATCTGAAGACAGCTCTTCTTGTCCAAGCGAAATAATGGTAGAAATATTCTGAAAAGTAGCAAAGATCTTGTATAGTTAGATTAGTTCAGTGAGTCATTGAGATATCCTTTGTATAGAAGATCCTTATGATCCAAACAGCTGATTCCCTGGTGGTAACCCTCAACTATTATTTTAAGTTTATTATCAAGGGTAATATGCTACTTCTACTGTTGGTAAATGAATTTTCAAAGGATCAGGGGAAAAAATTCTACTAATTGCTTGTGTTCCTCTGTGTGTGTGGGAGTCTGTTAAGTTTACAGGACAGAGATAACATCCACAAATGCTTTAAAGACTTCATTGACACTTCATTGATTGATTGTTTGATTATGTGTTATAAGTCATTGTCAACTCTTAGCAAGCACAAAGATGGACCTTCTCCAAGATGATCTGTCCTGATTTAGTTTGTAGGTTTAGGTTTTCCAGTAGTACATCTATCACCAGTGTAATCAAATCAATTCACTTGGCTCATTTTCTTCTTTCCTTTCCTTCTGTGTTTCCCAACCCTCTGGATTGATTTGTTGCACTATTCCTTTGTTTGTTTTCTTATCTATCCATATATTCTCAGGAATCTTCTCCAAAACCAAAACCCAAAAATAGAAATATTTCTTGTATGCTATGTCTTCGAAGTCCAACTTTCACCTCCATAAAGTGTCACGAAAAATATTAAATACACGATTCCTCATCTTTGTAGGTATAAACATACTGAAGAATTTTTCCAAGGTCTTCCTTCCTACCCTACACAGTGCTAGTTTGGGATATATTTCTCAATTGCTGGTTCTTTTATTATTGATGGTAAATCCTAAAAGACAGAAGCTATCAATCAATTCAATATCTTTATTGTCAAGCCTAAGTTTTATTGTGCCAATGTCATTAGTTTGTTCTTCTTTATCTTTAATCTTAGTCCCATTTTTTTTCATGATGCTTCTTAACTTTTATTATAGCTTGCAGACTACCATTTGCAGCTTCAGCTAACACAGCAATCTCATCAACTTAATATAAGTCGTCTTTCAACATTGTCTTTCAACATTGATGATGAAAAAGCAAGTTCATCTTTTATTTATTTATTTATTTGTCAAGACTGTATTAGGTAATAAGTATAAACATGGATTGGATACATAAAATAGATACAAATAGAGGAAACATTAGGACAGGGACGGTAGGCACACTGGTGTTCTTATGCACGCCCTTTATAGACCTCTTAGGAATGGGGTGAGGTCAACAGTAGACAGTCTTAGGTTAAAATTTGGGGGGTTTGGGGATGAAACCACAGAATCAGGTAGTGCATTCCAGGCATTGACCACTCTGTTGTTGAAGTCATATTTTCTGCAATCAAGTTTGGAGCGGTTCACTTCATCTTCTTCTGATCAACTGGAAACCTGCTGTTGCATTATACTGTAACTAAATTACAAATAACACTTCCTAAAAAATGAAAACATGGCAGGGAAGTGAAATTACACAGGATGATCTCACCTGTAGCCTCCATGTATTTAATACAGATTGGCCTGAGTTCTACATGTCAGGGATCCTACCTGTATTTGATAGCATCTGGTATTTGAAGAGCTTCCCAGGCTAGGTTTGAGATTGAAAATATATATAAAGTTGCTGGTTTTCATGAAGTTCCCTATCAATAGTTTGTGCCTGGATAGCACACACAACTTCCCTGAGAACAGAATTCTCATTATCATATTATTATATTTCAATTTAAATCAGAAGAATTGTTTCCAAATTAATATTTATCTTGCTCTCTCCCAAATTAAATGAACATAACCATATTTTATGCAAATCTCCATTCTCTCTGATGATGTATAAATACTTACTTGTTCATTATAAACAATATATGCAATTAAACCCTGTAATTGAGGACCTAAGACCATAGCTATTTCTCTAAGAAATAGCTGAATAAGATCCATCATGCGATTAAGGTTTTAGACTATAATTGGAAGATCATGGTTGTTCACCGGGTGACACTGAGTCAGTTTTTAGTCTTAGCCTGATCACAGGACTGGTGTTCTGTGGGGCAGATGAAATGGAGAGAATAATGAGGGCAATGCAAACCTTTGAAGGAGTGCTTTGTACACAAGTTAAATGCAAATCCTTCTTCTGCAACTGGTTTGTAAGTCATTCCTTTGTAGATGGTTTATAATGCCCTTCTCGTCTTAACAGCAAAGCAGGCATAATGCTGCATTGGCCATCCACACCTATGAAAGTATTGACCACTATCAACAATAAAGATAGGCAGTCTGCACTTGTACTTTTTGATTGGGAACTCCTTAACTTCAAACCTTCTCAGTTGAATAAGAGGATGATACATATCTAAGGAACCAGAGAATAACAGAGCAGAGTTCTAGCTCACTCAGGGAATGAAGGGATGGATGATTAAACACATGATCCTTCACCCTGGGAAGGAGCACACATCCCTGACATTTTCAGAGGTCTCTATCAGGCCGGCTCATCACAGAAGATATTAGTGCTGTAGGGTGTACCTTTACCCAGGTGAAGCTGTAACTGTTTGTCAGGATTTTGACTGAAAGGATACTCAAGGTGACAATGAGCAACATTTGAGAAGTAGAATATTTCATACCAGGCAGGGAATGTGTAAACCATCTTTTTGCTCTTCAGCATGACATTGAGAAATGTTATCAATTTAGAGAAAGTTTATGATGAAGTGGGTAAGCTTGGTTTATGGGAAAGTTTTCCTGAATATGGGAATAGTAGGTCAGAAATTGTTAGAATAAGTTAGAAAAAAGATAAATAAGTTAAAATAAGATAAATAAATATTTTAATAGGTGATTCAACAGCCCTAGGCATGAAAGCTGGGTGGGTGACCTTGGGCCAATCACCTTTTCTTATAGCCCACAAAGTCAGGCTTGGGTAACAAGCTGGTCAGTCAATTCCTGTCACAATCAATGAATCAACACTTGGCTGATCCAAATAACAACAATAATAATAATAAAGGACCATACTCTTGCAAGAAAATACTAGGAAGAAAAAACAGAAACTAGGACAAAAAGGTGTGATGTTCTCTTACTTGTTTAATGTATTTATACATAAATGTATAAGCAACCCTGCTATGATATATTTGAGATGGGGCGATAAATGTATGTGAATGCAGATGATGCCATATTGCTGACTGACAGATTGAATTATTGCAGCAAACTGCACGATGCAATGAGCAGTATGAAAAAATGTTTGTGCACATTTGGGGAAAAGGAGTGATTGATGGCACATTATGCATACATGGTGAAAACCTCAAGCAAGCAGATGAATTTATGGGAAAGAAATTGGAAGTCTCTTTACCAAACAAGAGAAAGTGGATGGCTATGAAAATGATAGCAGAAAGATAATAGGTGGCATATGGTTTGTTACAAGGAATGAATATTTATTGAAATATATGTTAATGGATGAGTGCAGGATGTGATTTTGCCCACTTGTTTTTATTTGGAAGTGAGAGATGGGTATCTCAGGAGAGACATGGAAGGAAGTTGAATGCAATGAGAATGGGATACTTAAGGGGGTGGTAAAACAAGAAGCAACTGTCCGAAATAAATGAGTGCTAAATAATATGAGTGAGTGACCAGTATAAAAGATGTAAATGAGGTGGTCTGGTCCTCTAGAAAAAATGAATAAAGGTCAGATTGCAAAACATATATATAAGAAAGGGTAAAATGGCTGGGAATGAGAGGAAGACCAAGATAATAATAATAATAATAACAACAGAGTTGGAAGGGACCTTGGAGGCCTTCCATCATTAGATAGAGTTGATACAATCCTCAAAACAGGGAGAAGATAAATGTAAAAAACAAAATATAATATGTGAAATGGAAGAATCATATGGTGGAAATAAGAATGATTTTCAGGGAAAGAAAGGTGTGCAGAGGTGCAATGGATGATATTGGTGTAAACTAGATTTTCTTTTCTACTTCTTATTTTATCTCTTCAAATCATTTAGCATACCATTTCTTATTCCTTTTTGGCGCTTTGTATAGCACTTCTTACTGCAGAAGGGAATAGAATGATGGGTACATACATACAAACAAATAAACACATACACACTCACATTTATTAGTAGATACAACAATTCCCAAGAACTTGGTAGCTGAGAATATCAGGGGATAATATCCCAGATGGCATTAAATAGCATTTAAGCTTTCTCCTTCTACCTTACTTGTAGAATCTGAAAGTAAGGAAAGAAACATTTGAAATATTCCTGGTAAGTTTTTTATTAATAACAATACAAAGTAAAGTTAAAAATAAAAAACTAAGTGGATTTCACATGTTTTACCATCATATAGGACTTTTTGTATTGAATTTGTATAAGAATTTGACACTAAAAAATAACTTAGAATGCTTTGACTGTACGGCAATTGGCAACTGAGGCTTGCCAAAGTCAGATTCTTCATAATACTGAAATATTGAAGTATTTATTGGGACTTAATTCCACACTTACATATTTTTGTGTAATTGTGCGATACAACTTTCACAGCAAATGTGATTGACTTAACAACATTTATAACTTTAATATCCAGAATTCTTGCTTTCCATCTCAGCTAAAGGAAAACTTCTCTTATCTTCAGTTTGATATTTAGAAGTTCAAACTTAAAGAACATTGTTATGAGAATAAATTTTCCTGCAAATAGTAATCATTTTAAAGATCTAATTTTGTGTTTGAATGTTGTAAACTGTATAGGCAGAATTTTCTGAATGAGTTTTATTGATGAAATCTTATTGATTGGCATTATAATAGCTAGTACAGAGTTTATAGTAACAATATTTCAGTTTCAGAATTGTTTTCAAATAAAAGCTAAACAGATGAAATACTTTCAAAATGCAGCTTTCTTTCCCAGGATATAAACAGAAGGGAATTCTGGATTTATCTCTCATCCTGGATCCAGCATCCATTGTGAAAGATCATGGATAAAGGAAATCAGACTGTCATAACAGAATTCATTCTTATGGGATTCACAGAAAATCCTGAAATGCAGTTCACTCTTTTTATCATCTTCTTCTTGATTTATCTTGTTACAGTAATAGGGAATCTTGGGATGATTTTATTGATCTGTGCTGAGCCCCATCTTCACAACCCCATGTATTTTTTCCTGGGCAACCTCTCTTTTGCTGATCTCTGTAACTCCTCAGCCATTGCTCCTAAAATGCTGCTTGATTTCTATGCTGAAACGAAAAAGATTTCATACAATGGTTGCATTATGCAACTGCTTGTATTTGCCTTGTTTGCAAATGTCGAGTGTCTTTTGTTGGCTTTAATGGCCTATGATAGGTATGTGGCCATCTGCAATCCACTTCTCTATTCAATCATTATGTCCAAAAGGACCTGTCAAGAACTGATGACAGTTGTATACTTTATAGGGGCAGTAAATGCAATGATAAATACTTCTTGTACATTTCGACTGTCATTCTGCAGATCTAATATTATCAATCATTTCTTCTGTGACGAACCTCCACTGCTCATTCTCTCCTGTTCTGATACCTACATCAGTGAGATAGTGATATTTGCCTTTGTTGGCTGCATTGAAGGAATCAGCATTGGAATGATTCTTGTATCCTATGCTTATATTTTGGGTACAGTCTTGAGAATACACTCTGCTGAGGGTAGGTATAAAGCATTTTCCACCTGTGCTTCTCACCTGACAGCTGTTGGGATATATCACGGGACAATACTCTTCATGTACTTTCGGCCCAGCTCCAGCTACTCCATGGACCAAGACAAATGGGCTTCCTTGTTCTACACAGTCGTGATCCCCATGCTCAATCCTTTGATCTATAGCCTGAGGAACAAGGAGGTGAAAGACGCTGTGTCAAAATCACTTGGCCATATATGGATTTGGAAAGGAAGAAATATTGTTTTATAATAACTGGAAAGTGTGTCCATTTAGGAAAATGGTATACAAAAGGTTTGGCTAGATATCCCATGGTATGTTACAGATGATATACCACTAGTGGCAGATGATTAAATAGACCAAAGAAATGGGAATCCATCTCAAAATGTGTACATCATTTGTTATATATATATATTTAATCTAGCTAAAGACATAGCACATATTTTAATTAAATTCTCAAAGAATTAAACAAGCAATTAAACAAACAATATTTAATTTACCTTTATATTATCTAGTAATATATTTTGAAGAACATTCTTTAGTTTGCCAAAATTAATAGAACTCTGTATACATGGATCTTGTTTTAATTCTTTTCTAATTAGCAAGCTTCGATGTCTATGCATTTATTATTGGGATTTTATAAGATCTCCAAAATGTTATACATATATCTTATGTGATTCCAAAAACAGCTTATTTATCTGTGAAATCAGAAAATATAGCCAAACTGATCCATAAAAAGTAATGTGAACAACTAAGCGGTTATAATTAATGGTCCATCTGAAGGTCCTTAAGTAATCATATATTCACTGCATAAAATATCCCTGTCAAAATACTATCCAAATAAGGATGTAATTCTCAATTTGTCTAGATTCACACAACACAGGGACACAGGGTTTCCTTAATTATGATTTATTTAATTAATGAGAATGAGTTTACACAATACACTAAGATACAAATCATAATTTATAAATGCAGAGGCAAAATTCATAGTTCCTGAAATACAGCAATCTATAATTTGATTTGATTAGATTTTAGCTAGGAAACAAGGTACTGTGGGAGAAAGAGAGAAGGAAGAAGGAAGTGTACTGATCAAAGAGATTCTATATCAGGGGTGTCAAACTCAATTTCATTGAGGGCCGCATCAGGGTTGTGTTTGACCTCAGAGGGCTGGGATGGGTGTGGCCATGGTGGGTGTGGCCAGCTCATTGTCACTCATGTCAGGTGCTCCTATGGGAGCCCGAGAACTCTGTCAGAAAAAACGGGCTTCCAAGCTCCGTTTTCAGCTGCGGCAGTTTCCTGCAACCCTCTGCCAGCGAAAACGGAGCTCGGGAGGGCCGCATGCGGGCCTTCAGTTTGACACCCCTGTTCTATATAGTTCATAGATTGCCTATCACTGAGTTAGATTCTGCCCACTCTTCCCCAGATAAGATCCTTTTCATTACATGTGATATAATGAAGCATTCCAAAAACATGTGACATTCAGAACTCTGCCAGATTACCGGTCTTTCCATTTGCTAATAATTCCTAATGCAAATCAACACAAAACTGCATTTCTCTACATTTCACATCCCAATGTATCATTTCCTGAGCCAGCTGTGTTTGCTGGACATATGCTATATCCCATAATCATCCCTCAAATGCTGTACAACCACCTGGCAAATGACAAAACCATCTCCTTTGACAATTATGTTGTGCAGATGTTCATTTCCCTGTCTCTTGGAGGTACCAAATTCATCCGGTTGGCTTTCATAGGATACGACCAGTACATGACCATTTGCTATCCCTTGTGATTCAGTGTTGTTACAAGACAATAGTTCTGTGTACAGATGGCACTTGGATGTTGGCTCTGTGGCCTTGGTGCAGACAGCATTAACTCTGCAATTGCCATTTTGTGGGGGGAAAAGATAATGAACCATTTTTGGTTGTGAAGTGTTAGCTGTTCAGCGATTGGTTTGTTCAAACATCTTCAGTAGGGATGCTTTGATGCTAGGAGCAGGTATCCTCATTCTGCTCACCCCTTTTTCCTGGTGCTGGTGTCTTTCGTGTCCATTTTTTCAACCATTCTTCATATTCATATGGCAGGTGGAAGGTACAAAGCCTTCTCCACCTGCTTAGCCCACATTATTTATTCATTTAGTATATGGCATCTACAGAGGTCAAAGTCATCATTATATGGAACCATATGATTTCAATGGCAGAGATGTATGGAGACATAAAATTACAATGGGATAGGTGTTGTAATTCAATATCTCTCAGCCCACTTAGCTGTGGTGATCCTGTGCTATGGGACCATCTTTGCCTACTTGCATCCCAGCTCCCACAATTCATCCAAGCAGAGGGGAAAAAATGTCTCATTGTTCTATTGTGCTTTCACACCGATGTTGAATCCCATGATCTACAGTCTGAGGAACAAAGTGGTAATAGGAGCCCTGGGGGAGGTCCCTGGAAGGAAAAGGAAAAGCGGAAGAATTCTATGGGTCTAATTTCTCTACTTTATCAATCCAACCTTATATGAATATCACCAGAGAAAGTTCCCGACTATCCTCCTTCAGTAAGAGAAAGGGATAGATGTACACAGAACTTTCAGCTGGTTGACAGACTATTAAGCAACTAGTGTTATTGCTTCATCTAAATAAATATTAAATTATTAATATTAAATAATAATAAATTAATAAATATTAATAATAATATTAATATTATTAAAATATTAACTAAATAATAAAACATTTGCTAGACCAATTCTTGAATACAACTCACCTGTCTGGAACCCATACCTCATTTCGGACATTAATACAATTGAGTGTGTTCAGAAATATTTTACAAGAAGAGTTCTCCACTCCTCTGATTACAACAAAATACCTTATGCCACCAGAATTGAAATGCTGGGTTTAGAAAACTTAGAAATCCGCCGCCTTCAACATGACCTGAGTTTAACTCATAGAATCATCTGTTACAACGTCCTTCCTGTTGAAGACTACTTCAGCTTCAATCACAACAATACACGAGCACACAATAAATTTAAGCTTAATGTGAACCGCTCCAATCTTGATTGCAGAAAATATGACTTCAGTAACAGAGTTGTTAATGCCTGGAATGCACTACCAGACTCTGTGGTCTCTTCCCAAAATCCCCAAAGCTTTAACCAAAAACTATCTACTATTGACCTCACCCCATTCCTAAGAGGTCTGTAAGGGGTGTGCATAAGAGCACCAACATGCCTACTGTTCCTGTCCTAATGTTCCCATGATTGTATCCAATTTCATATAGTTATTACATACTTATGATTATATATATGCTTATATATCGTATAGTTATTTCATGCTTATGCTTATATATACTCTTGTGACAAATAAAATAAATAAATAAATCTTTAGATTGAAGTTACATTTCTTGTATTCAGATTTTAAATGTTGCATAAATGTTCCTTTGAGAGATTCCTTTTTGTTGCAGCTCAGCTATTGCAATAAATATAAAATACATTCATAAGATAAGTTCTATTTATAATTTCAGAGAGAGAACTTGCAACATTTGGGGAAAATCATCAACTAACAAAAACTGCTCCAAAACTAGTAAGGTAGATACTCCAATCCTGTGGTGGGATTCAAATGATTTAATACCCGGTTCTCTGCCCTAATGATTTCTTCCAACAACCCGTTCACCAAACTGCTCAGAAAGTTAACAACCGGTTCTCCTGAAGTGGTGCGAACTGGCTGAATCCCACCACTGCTCCAACCCCAGCCAATCCTTATCATCCTTCTGTTGACTCTGTTCTAACTCCACTGTTGGATGGTAAGTTCTTTATTATGCATGTGTAATATATGAGAAGCAAAGTGATTGGCTGAGCTTTCCAGCTTCACTATACTCCCTTTCCAGCACATCACCTTCAATGACAATCCCAATGCAGGAATAGGGCAAGTATGACTATAGAACTCTGGACCTGTCGGCATAGTCTTGTTGATGTATGTCAAACGCTCATCTAAACAAATTACCATAGTATAATATACATATATCATTAATGACATGATAAACCAGGACTGCAAGCACTCAGTACTAATACAAAGATTATCTTACCCTTCTAAGAAAGAAAATAAGTAACAAAATGGATTATCTAGGGATTAGATTTCAAACACCAAAATAGACATAATACTTTTTTTAAAAAATCAGAACTGCTTACATGCTGCCATAAATTATATTTCTTATTTGGCAAGCAAGTATACTGAAATAATAAATTATTGTCCACTTCAATTCTTAAAAGTGATCCCAGAATAAAAAATATCCTTTTACAACTCATTTTAGAGAGGTTTTTTTCCCCCTCTAGGTAAATAAATGAGCCTCATCCCAGTGATCACTTCTGTTTAAAATTTTCCAGAATAAATTAGATCCTTTTGATGGAATGCTGCTTGCTGTTCCTTCCTGAAGTGGAGTTCTGATGCCTATAATTTCTGCTTTCATGATACTTTGATTTTATCTTTCTGTTAACATAGTATCTATGAAGAGGTTGTAAAACTCTTTATTCTGAGATACATCATTCTCTAGACTTACTGGTGTTGCATTAATAATTATTATTACTATAATTGTTGTTATGGTCTTTATTGTCATCCTCATCTATTCTAGTTTAGAGTTAATCAGTAATAGTGTCCCTGACATGCCCAACTAAAACACATTGTGTTTCATCTGTGAATACCAGTACCACTTTAAAATTCAGGTATAGCAGCTTATTTTTTTTTTCACATTTAATATAATTTGAAGAATGATCTCTTTGGATGGAGAGGATCTCTTTGTATTAGGACAATCTAGGAAAGATTAATTACATCTGTTTATGTGGCTAAATATATTATCTGTCTTCTGATTTTCATAGCAGTGCTTTTTTGTTGTTGTTGTTTTGCAAAAAAATTTAAGGAAGGATGGAAGGGAAGAAATTATCCGTTCTTTTTTTCTTTAGCATATGGATATCTTAAGGAAAATGTCTCTGGGTACAAGGAATGACAATAATCTTCCCCAGGCTAGGCTATGGGTAATTACTTTGCTCATAGGAGAAACAAGAATAAGTAGGCAGTTTTTAGCTCACTGAAGCCTGTAAACCTCTACATAACAGAAATGACAAATATTTTGAAAGTTTTAATTAGTATTTCTTTTTAATTAGAAATCCTGAACAATTGGGAATATCATGCACGAAATTACAATTCCAATTTGTACAAACATGGGTTACAGGTGTTTCTCAAGGTAACTTTATTCGGCTTGATACTCGCTTCAGTGCGTCCTTCACCTCCCGATTCCTCAGGCTATAGATTAGGGGATTCAGCATGGGAATCACCATAGTGTAGAAGACAGAGATAACTTTATCTCGACCAAGTGAGTAGCTGGAAATGGGTCGGACGTAGATGAAAACAGTGGTGCCGTAGAAGAGCAAGACAGCAGTCAAATGAGAGGCACATGTGGAGAAGGCCTTATGCCTGCCTTCAGAAGAGCGGATCCTCAGAATGGCGGCTACGATGTATATATATGAGATGAAGATCTGCACTGATGTGAAAATACCCTGAAATGTACCAAACGTATAAAGCACTATCTCATTGCTGAATGTTCTACTGCAGGAGAGTTTTAACAGTGGAGGAATATCACAGAAATAATGATTTATAACATTGGAGTGGCAGAAAGAGAGTCTAAAGGTTGAGATCGTTTGTGCAAAAGCATGAATGAAGGCCATTATGTAAGTCGCTCCTACTAATTGGATGCAAACATTCTTAGTCATAATGATCGTATAGAGCAGTGGGTTACAAATTGCCACATAACGGTCATAGGCCATAACAGCTAGCAGAAGGCACTCAACACTGGCTGTAAGGACAAAGCTGAACAATTGTGCTATGCAACCAACAAAAGAAATTGATTTATTGAAATTTAGGAAGTTTGATAGTGTTTTAGGAGTTATTGTGGAGGAATAGCAGAAATCTATAAAAGCCAAATTTTTGAGGAAATAATACATGGGAGTATGGAGTCGAGAATCAATCTGGATCAAGGTAATCATCCCAAGATTTCCCACACAGGTGATAAGATACATCAGAAGAAAAATGACAAAACAAATGGGGGCCAAGTTAGAATTTTCTGTGAGTCCTACCAGAAAGAATTCTGTGACTATACTATTATTTTCTCCTACCATTGTGTTGCTTGATAGTGTGTGGTCTACCTTCTTTAGCAAATCTGAAAAAAAATGATAGATATTATAAAATTAATATAGTAATCTCCACTGTGTCTTTTGCTGCTCCTGGTCAGCATACCTAGGGATTTGTGTGTCTTTGTATATCTGTGGATATGGACAGACAGAAAGACAGAAAGACAGACAGACATCTAAGTTCATAAACTATAAAATGTTAATTTATTTCTGAAATGAAATATAAAAGCATCACAATATTAAACAAAAGACAACATAACAAATAGAATGTATACTGTGACAAAATATAATATTGATTTAATGAGTGGGAAGGAAGGAAAGAAAAGGAGGGAGGGAGGGAGAAAGAGAGCAAATATCATATAATATAGTAGATCAATATTCTGAATTAAAATAGGGAAGATATTGGATCAAATCCTCAGAAGTGAATGACAGTATTTATTTCTCATTCTGCTTAACACTCAAGATTGTTATATTGTATTATACCAGGGATGTCCAAACTTGGCAACTTTAAGACTTGTGGACTTCAACTCCCAGAATTCCTCCCACCTTTGTTAGCTGAGGAATTCTGGGAGTTGAAGTCCACAATTCTTAAAATTGTCAAGTTTGGACACCCCTGTATTATACTATTATGTAAAGGAACCATGTGATTCATCTGGAATCAGCTGAACCAGCAGAACAGTGAATGAAAATATTCCAAGAAAATTTGCATTGAAAATACTAAGCAAAAATGAATTTCCATTTGAGTGACATATCACTATTGTACCTTTTCACAAGAAATCCTCATGATACATAGTTAAATATGAATTTTTAAATACAACCACAAGAAAAGTAGAGCCTGCATTAATTAACTGCACTGAAATTCATTTTTTAGTGAGGCTAAGCTTATCATAACAGGGTAGTGACACCAAAAATCAACAAAATAGCTTCCTCAGTGTTGTGTGAATCCCAGACTTTAAAAATTATTGCTTGAATCTGCTTCCTATTTAAAGTTAATTGAACCTCCAAGCATTATTAAGCTTCAGTGATTTTATATATATATATATATATGCATATTCATATGCAATTTAACTTAACCTAATCTTGGATGTACTTTCTTCTGCTAGATTTTTGAACTAGTAGAAGTATACTAAGTGTTTTAAAGATGTAAAAAGTAAATCTCTCTCTCTCTTACACACACACACATACACACACACACAAATAAGCTTCATTGAACATTAAGGTAAAGGTAAAGGTTCCCCTTGCACATACATGCTAGTCGTTGCCGACTCTAGGGAGTGGTGCTCATCTCCGTTTCAAAGCCGAAGAGCCAGCGCTGTCCGAAGACGTCTCCATGGTCATGTGGCCGGCATGACTAAACGCCAAAGGCGCATGGAATACTGTTACCTTCCCACCAAAGGTGGTCCCTATTTTTCCTACTTGCATTTTTACGTGCTTTCAAAACTGCTAGGTTGGCAGAAGCTGGGACAAGTAACGGGAGCTCACCCTGTTACATGGCAGCACTAGGGATTCGAACCGCTGAGCTGCCAACCTTTCGATCGACAAGCTCAATGCCCTAGCCCCTGAGCCACCGCGTCCCTGTATAATTGAACATTAGGAATGCTAAATCTGTTTTAATTCTGTATTCAAATCCTTTAACTTCCCTGACCAAACTCTTAAACTGTTCTTCTTTTAAAACTTACCAGAAGGTAGGAAATATTCATTGTGGTGTTTCAGTAATTCAAAAAGGTATAAATAATGAACTGAGCACCAGAGACTGGATGTACATTTTCTACTCAGTTTCAGCATACATTCTAAATAAAGTTTCAATAACTGAAATATCATCCATTTTTTCTTGAAAAGAAGTAGGACTTATTAGAACTCGGAAACCCAATTATATCTGAGAGAGAAAAACAGCTTTGTGCAAATGTGTAATTTTTCTGCTTTTCATATATTCATATATTTCATAAATTCATATATTTTTCTGCAGAAAAATAAAAGGTTTTGATATATGTTACCAAATACGTTACCATATATTACCACATAAGTTACCATTCAAAGATCGATTGGAATCAAAAAACGGGATTTTTCAAGAAGTATGGAAGCTCAGTTTTTCAGTTTGATTGCTAAAAGTACACAGTACAAGGCTTCAGCTCATTAGAGAGGAAAAACATTTACTTGACAGAAAAGAGCTAATATAAGATACCTATAGCAGTATAAGTATCTGCCATTGATTTCCGTGAAAAAAGCAGTAGAACATACCAAAAGAATTTGATCTGAGGATGATCGGGATGCTGAATCGAAATTCAGTTTTCCATGAATTGAAAAGTCACATCAATAAAGCATATCATTACACAATGCTAGGAGGCATTTCTAGTAAAGGAAAATGATTTGCTCCTTCCCAAATCCTGCAAAAGATGATAATATGATAAATGATAATAATAATAGTAAGGCTTATTCATTGCCCTCAAGCTATAATAAAAAAAGTTGATTTTGTTTTCTTTATAGTTAAAAACATATGATTGTCGCTCTGCTTCTCTGCCCAATTCTAACTTACAGCCATTTTAGAGGTTTATATGTTCTTTTAAAAAACCTGCGGCTCACTGAAACCCCACAAGGGGCTTCATTTAATTCAGAGATGCTATAACATTATAACAAGTGGTAGCTGCAGATTCATCGTTTTCCCTAAATACCAATAAAGAATTAACCTGGGTCATCAATTGTACTAATTTATTTTTTAAATGTTATGTCGCTCTTCAAAAGTTGGCTTTCCCAAGGCACTGGAAAATTCCTACCTTCATTAAGCAGTTCTTGCTGTGTCTGTTGTCTTTTTCTGAGATGGAATGAACTATATGGACATACTCCCAGTCACTCATGTCCTGCTCACTGCCCTGATGGATTCTGTAATGTGCTCTATATGGGGATGCTCTTGGAGCTGTTGGAAGAAATGTCCATCTGGGTTCAGTTCCAAGTGGGGAAAAAAACACTGGAAACATGGAGGCTGCTTGGAAAGATGGTTTAATGGTGGTCATGGCTTGAGTTCCTGAACAGAAAAGGTGTGAGATGCTGAGCGCGGCCTGGCTTTATGCTTTTTCTGAGCTTTGAACTTTCTGGGGCACAGGAAGAGTATCCTGATTGGTTGTCAGACTCCCAGGGGGTAGGGGTCTTAGCTAGCCTTGCTGGCTGATGTAATCTTCCCAGGTGCCAGGTGGTGAGTTTCTGTTGTTAGATGGGTCCTATTGTGTTGCAGATGATGGTCCATTGACAAAGGTGGGGAGAATGAGTTTCTGACTCTGGCCCATTGACAAAGGTGGGGGGAGGCAGGAAGCTGTAGGGAGCTGCTTTGTCCTTAAAACATGTTTCTCCATTTCTTATCCAGGGAAATATAATATTCTGCCTTTTTAATATTTTCTTAAAATATTTCATTCTTCTAGGAGTGGGGTGGATGCTGACTTCCTACAGAGCGTATCCAGAAGCTTCAACTGATGCAAAATGCATTGGTGGGGGTAGTTAGACGTGTTTCTAGAATTGCACATGTTATACCTTTGATCCACAATATGAACTGATTGTCAGTTTGCTTCTGAATCCAGTTCCAGCTCATCGTGACCTTTAAAGTCCTGCATGGCATGGGTCCAAGTGATCTGAGGGATTGCCTCTTCCCATTTACATTTACCCATCCCATCAGGCCCAGCAGGAGGGGATCCCATCAGCCAGGGAGCTTCGTTGGCATGACAAGCCTTTTCTGCCATAGCACCAACCCTTTAGAACAGGGGTGTCAAACTCACGTCGTCATGGCAGCATCACGTAACGTATCAGGACATTTTTTCATCTTTGCTAAACCGGGCATGAGCATGGCCAGCCCACCGTGGCCAGCACTATGCCTCCGGCCCACAAGCTGGGAGTTTGATAGCCCTGCTTTAGAATATCCTCCTGCCCCCAAAGTGAGATTGAACTCAACCATATTGGCCCTCCAGAAGGCTCTGTGACCTTGGCTTGTCATTGGGCCTAGGAACCCATGTAAGTTGGCACCCATGAAATGGTTACACTATGTATAAACTGGAATGCATTCTCCTCTGGTTTTGTTATTATAGTTTTTAATATTTGTAAGTGCATTTTAAGGGTTTTGTGTTTAATTGTTTTGATTGTTTGAGGGGTGTGTGGTTATTTTAATTATATGTACCACACAGTCACAAGTGTGAAATGGGTAGTTATATAAATGCAATAAATAAATATGTGATTAAGTCTTTCTTACTACTGTACAGTTGTCCTAAGAGTAAAAGGCATTAGACAATGAAGCCAATGGTAAAACTGTTCTTTATTTCGAGATAATGGAATTAATGCTACTTGAGATTCATTTGGGATAGTACATTAATTTTTACTGTCCCACTGCATCCTAGTCAGAAAAGTTTTTATTTCTTTCCATATTTTATTATAATTATTCTTTATGGCATCCTGCCAAATAAAGCCCCAATTTTTTCCGCTGGATTATTTTGTTCTCTCACCACCAGACTTTTTTTCCCCTCTGATGAGGAGGGGAAATATCATGTTGTTATCTTTGCTTTACTTTGATTGAATTTGTCTCTGGAGAATTCACCAAAGTCTTCATTTCCATCACCTTACCTTATCTTGTCTTACAGAATTTTGTGGTTGCATAACAAGTAGCGCTATATCCTCAGTGTAGTATTTCAACTTGTATTTCTTCCTCTTAATTTTAATCACAGATACCAGTGAGCAGTGGTGGAATTCAATTTTTTTTACTACCAGTTCTGTGGGCGTGGCTTGGTGGATGTGGTGTGGCTTGCTGGCCGTGGCTTGGTGGGCATGGCAGGGAAAGGATATTGCAAAATCTCAATTCCCACCCCACTCCGGGGCCAGCCAGAGGTGGTATTTGCCGGTTCTCCATACTACTCAAAATTTCCGCTACTGGTTCTCCAGAACCTGCTGAATAGTACTCCTGCCAGTTTGTCTATTTGCACCTTGTCTTCTAAACTTCTAAAGCTATCGCAAATTATAAGGAAGAAAGTGGGCAGCACCTCCTTAGCACCTTTGTGTCAGTCCTTTCAGGTACTCCAGGCAAGAAGCACCAACCATGCCTACTTATGCTAATTTTATTCTAAGGTTGAATTATAGGTAGTCCTCAACTTACAACCATAGTGGAGCTTGCCCTTCACAGTTGTAAGTCAGTTGTAAGTTGTAAAACATATCAGTCAGGGGAGCCAACCCAACCTTTTTATGGCAAAGGTTCACTATGGGCACAGTTTTACTGAAAACCAGAAATAAACATTGGTTTTTGCCAAAGCAATCATGAACATGATCACATGATAACAGGATGCTGTAAATGAATGTAAATGTGGCCTGGTTGCTGACCACCTGAAGTTCAGTCACATGACCATGGCAAGGACCTGACCCTTGGAACTTTGTATCTGGGTCATAAGTATTCCCTAAGTAGGTCCATAGTAATGTAGGTCTGTTACTATGCAACTGGTTGTAAATTGAGAGCTACATGTAACAAAATTTTACATAGCTGAAAGTAATTTCTTCCTCTTTGCCTTTACAGTCCAAGAAACATGTTTGCCCTGCTCCCAATTGCTCCTCTGGGTTAAGCTGCCTCTTATCTGGCTGTTGCCTAGTCTGCAGCTCCTCTTCTTCCTGTCTCTCAAGAGCATTCCTGACACACCATTATACTTTGCTTAATGAAAAACCTGTGGAGAGTGTTCCACTTGCTGTTTGCCATTGATATGCGCTCCCTACTCAACTTCTAAATTCTAGATTCATGTTGCTTCAAACTGCTGATACGATAGACCATCCTAAATTGTCAAAAATCTTTTCTATATCTAAAAATATTACTGCTGCCTTTTTTTATTGAAAATCTATTCAAATGCATTTATTATCAACTGCTATTGTCTTTCATTTTTCTCTTGTGGATATGTCACTACATGGCTGATAGTTATTTCAGAGTTCTGTGTGTGTGTCTCTCTTTAAAGCAGACAATTTTTTCATAGAGACAGAGACAGTGGAGAAATTTATGATAGATACTGTGTAAAGGTATATTTACATAAACTAAGGAAAAACAGAACTATTTACATCACAGGGGCCAAACTTTCCGGCTTCTCATTTTCTCTGCCTCTCTCCCAGAGCCATGTACAGTATTAGCAAACACCCACCTGGTTGCTTAACTATCAACTTTTCCCTTTCTGTTACCTGTCGTCTTCCGGGTGCGCTTCAAGGTATTGGTTACTACCTTTAAAGCGCTCCATGGCTTAGGACCGGGATACTTACGGGACCGTCTATTGCCATCCTCTATCTCCCAGCGACCGGTGCATTCTCACAGAGAGGGACTCCTTAGGGTGCCATCAGCCAAACAATGTCGACTGGCGGGCCCCAGGGGGAGGGCCTTCTCTGTGGGGGCTCCTACCCTGTGGAACGAACTTCCCCCTGGACTTCGACAACTATCTGACCTTAGGACCTTTCACCGCAAACTTAAAACCTATTTATTCCGCCTTGCTGGACTGGCTTGATTTAAAAAAAAATTAATTTGATTTTATGGGTTTTAAATTTCTGTCAATTTTATAGGGTGTTATTGTATTTTAAATTTGGCCATTTGAATAAGTTTTTTAAGGGTTGTTCTTAGTATTGTATGTATTGTTCCTTTTGTATTTTATTTTGGTTGTTCACCGCCCTGAGTCCTTCCGGAGAAGGGCGGTATACAAATTAAAATATTATTATTATTATTATTATTATTATTATTATTATTATTATTATTATTATTATTATTATTATTATTATTAATTATCCTCTGCCCTCCCATGTAGCATTTCCCAGAGACACAGACAGACAAGTGGGAAATGGTTGGTTTACTGTTGTTAGGTAATGTTATTGGTTTACTGTGGGTGTGGCTAGGTGGGTGCGGCCATGCGGTCATGTGACTGGGTGGGTGTGGCTACGTGGTCATGTGACTGGGTAGGCATGGCCAACTCAACATCACTCACTTCAAGGGGTGCCTCGCCTGGTCCCTCCCCTCCCAGCCACTCCTTGTCACACCCTGCCTCAATGTAACTATAGTTCTGTAAAAATGTTGTTCACCCTTTTTGGATTACTTACTCTCTTTTTTTGCTATAAAGGAATATTTTTTACTGATATCTATTCTGTTAATATAACTACTGTAAATAAGCCATTTTACACTTAAAGCATTGTGAAATGCAATCTGATTAGAAACAAGAAATTTGACAAGCCTAATGTACAATGGTTGATAGTAGCATTATAAAAAGAGTTTTCCATGAAATGTTTAAACACTCAGAATTTTTAAATCTAGCAATCTTATTGCAATGTAGAATAGTACATTTCAGCCTGTAAGAGGCCGGGAGAGCCCTAGTAAGGCCTTGTAACAGGCCATTCACGCCAGCAAACAGGCAAAAGAAGGCTCACCAGACAGACAGACAGGTAGCTGGGCTGCGTGGGAGGCCACCGGGAAGGCAGGCTAGCAATCTGGGCCGCACCCCCCTGCACCCATTTTGGGCCTAGGATAAGGTGACCAATCATCCTCCTTTAGGGAGGACAGTCCTTTTGTAAGTTCTGTCCTCTCTCGAAAAGTGTCCTCCTACATGTCCTCCTTTTGGACATTTGAAGACTAATCTGAAAATCTCCATATTCGATCAATGCCGAGCCAATCTGTTGCGTGTGATGTGACGTACTGTATTTGTATTTAACATGACGATTCATCAAGGCTCGGTACAGTGCGTTGAGACACAATTATGAGACACATGCGCTCCACACAGCAGAATTGTTTTGAGACAGTGCACTGTGTGCAAGAGTGTGCCGTGTACAAGAGCATGCCGTGTGCAAGAGTGCACCACGTGCAAGAGTGCGCCGCACGCAAGTGGCTTTGTTTACTTCTTACCAAAACATGAGATGGCACACACGCACGCATTAGACTCATTTCTTTCTCTATGAATATTCAATCTATGAATATTCAATCATACACAGGTGAGCACAATAATTCATGTTTTATTAATTCATTATCTATTTAATAATTTCCAAATATGTATAATTTTATTTACACGTTTATTCGCTTGTGTCATTGTTTCAGTTTTAATAATTAATTTTATTTATTCAATTGCTAATGATTTTTGGAAAAGTGAGAAATTGAGATTGAATGTTGATACTCTAGCTGCAGCACTTGCCGTAAAATTCAATATGAAGGATATTTCTTGTTCAAATATTTCCAATATATTGTTAGAAGATGATACATTGACAAAAATATTCATTCAATGGAAAAGTACTCATTTAAATAATAATTAATAGGCATGAAAGCATAATTACAATATAAAATGTTATTGTTAAAAATGTTTTTTATTATGCATTTATCATATAACAGTGTATTCTGTATTATTGTTGCAATGAATAAAATGTTTCTTTTATTTACATTTTTTTTTCTTCAATTTATTTGTGTCCTCCTCATTGTAAAAATGTTACCTTACCTAGGAGGGCTCCCTGAAGCCTCCTGGAAGCGAACATGGGCCGTGGGGGAGCATGTCGCACCCCCCCCGCACCCCATATTGGGCCTAGTATGCCTCCCTGCACTTACCTGGGAGCCAAAATGGGGTGTGTGGAGACTCCTGGAAGGGGAGGGGCCAGCCAGCAATTTAACTACCAGTTCGCCCAAACCGGCTCGAACCAGCTGAATTCCATCACTGGCTCCCACCCTTCTGTCGTTCCTCATGAGCCTGAAGAGAGGACTTGGGGCCTAACAGAGGAGTATCACATTGGACGTGTTGTTGAATTAAGAGCAGTGGTGGGATTCAGCCAGTTCACACCACTTCGGGAGAACCGGTTGTTAACTTTCTGAGCAGTTTGGCAAACTGGTTGTTGGAAGAAATTATTAGGGCAGAGAACCGGTTGTTAAACTACTTGAATCCCACCACTGATTAAGAGGCAATCCCACCTCCCCCCATCCCCACCCCCACACATCCTGTTTCCTCCCTTCCCATCTTTTATTTTGATTGGTGTTTCTATTTTTATTCTTTTAAAGATAGGTATATGTTTTAATGCTGAAAGTTGTCCAGAGTTGTTTGTTATGAGATGGCAGCAAATAAATTCAATCAATAATCATTGGCTATTTCTTTTTAACTTTCTTGCTTTTAATATTTGTTCTTACATAGTCGGTATTAAAGCCTACTGTCTTAACTTAATACCAGCATCTTGTATGTTAGGATGTACGTAAATTCAGATGATCTTCTTCATCTTTTACCTGAAATGCCCACTGTTTTCTCAAGAAAGGAAAAAAGAGGACAATGTGTATGGTAATCTTCCATCAAAGGATAAGACTGCAGACTGCCCCATTTTGATAGGTATCCTGACATTGATTGATAGAATGGCCATTACCACTGAAAAAAAATGGAGACAAAACTTTAGAACTAGTGATTTCAATTTGACAATACAACTTTCAGGAACAAAAAAACAATTCCCTAAATGTTATTCACTTGCAACTAATCTGCAATTAAAAAATTAAATCACAACAAAGCAAGAAAGTTAATTATTGGTACTTAAAGTGTTTGTATCCAAAAGGTATCTTGAAGTCCATCAGGGAACATGTCCCAGATGGTCTCAAAAGGCATAAGATCTTTTTGCCTACTTACAGAATCTGTAAGAAAGAAAACTCCATCAACTTCAGGTATGTTTGTTAACTCAGAGAAAGATTTTTTTAATACATGTACAGGTACTATAGGCAGACTTTCATATCTTGCATTTATAGTTTTCATATGTATAAGCCATAGCAATGCATGTGGATTTCATATATATACAAGGTTCTAATTCACATTGTTCTCAGAATAACTTGATTACTGAAGTTATAAATATATGTGTCTATAATATAAACTATGGTATAGCCCAGTTCAGTATAATATAGATATTGTATATATCTATGCTTTTGTGTATTTTTATCCTGCCTTTATTATTTTATAGATAAGATAAGATAAGATAAGATAAGATAAGATAAGATAAGATAAGATAAGATAAGATAAGATAGTGAACATACTTAATGCTCCTTCTTTCTATTTTCCCCCACAAAAACAATCCTCCCAATTTCTTCCTAAAAAGATGCAATAGCTATAAATAGCAGTTGTTATAATTATTTAATTATAATATAGATTTGTAAAAATACAAGAGATACCAAACTGATCTTCCATTGATCTTAGCACAGTGTACCTATGTTCCATTTTTTTAACCCATGCCTTAAATACCAGAGCAAAATATACATTTTAAGATATTAATTAATGATTAAATCAGTAGTTCTCAAGTTTGTTTGTCACCACTCCATGAATAAAACTAATGATTTCATTAATGTCAAGGTTGGAAAGAACTAAATACAAGAACCTACTTTTAACTGAATTTTAATCTGTATATCACAGATATTGTCCACAATGTGCATTTGTGATTCTGCAAATTTGAGAATCCTGGATTGAACCATTAAGATCAAGATTTCTTCTGAACTCATGTTAAGATATGAAAGCAACAAATTATTGAACATTAACAGATGTAATCTGCTGTAGTATGCTAAAAAGGATGGTTTTCTGGTAATATAAAAGAGAGAGAGAGAGAGATGAATCAATTGTAAAGATCCCTTCAACAAAGAGTCCTTTAATGAAGGGGGGACCCTATGTTAGAGAGATAAAGTGAGGTGTGTGCTGCAGTGAAATATTGTGTATGGTTCTCTTCTATGCTATGGTGTGTCCAGTCATTGGAAAGCAAGGAACTCTCATAGTTGCAGTGGTCTTGTGCTTTTCATTTTATCTTTCACAAGTTGGGGGAAAGAAAAAAATGGTGACAAATTATTCCCACTTTCTAAATGGAGATTTTTCTATTTTAGAATGTTCAGAATTCTAAACATTCTAAACCAGGTTTAGAACTGCTAAACTACCATGAGATAGATCATGAACTAGTTTAGCATTTCAGCCAATTAGTGTATTGTTCTTCTTACCTTTTAAGCAGGGGATGTAGGCAGCTCCCCCTTTCTGCTCTTAATCGTTTACAATTATCTAAGCAGTTCTGTTACTTTTGGGTGCTGTCTTACCGGTCTCATGAATGAAAACTGACCTACCAATATTTTAATACATGGATTACTAAAACCTCTTATCTGACTCTGGATTTGAGCCAGAATGAAGGACTACAAATAAGAGGTTTTAGTAAAATATTTGTGGGCTACTTTTGTAGGAAAGAATTAATATGTAGACAACTACATCAGATTAGAAGTTATGGCGCTCAACTTAGACGTTTTCAGATGAAATTATTTCCATCCGTACTTGGGATCATATAAAAATCAGTATTGCTTTCAACATATGCAGAAGATACTCTGGAATCAGAAGCAATGATAGTCAATGCAAATAGCTTTTAAAACGCATGATCTATAAAATATGACAGTCAAATGCAATAAGTGAAACAAGAAATATGACAGTGCTTGGAATCTACCAGTACCCTGAAAGCAGGTGACTTTATTTTATTTTATTTTAATTCAGAGGCTTCTCAAGAAAGAAGGGGAAAGAAGGTTTATCAGCAATTCAAAATTTATACAATATTTTTAACATTCATTCCATCATACGTTTTTATAAAAATAGTCACACAACTGGCACAGAGTATTAATATGAATTCTCACATACAATGCCCCAGCAAATGAAATAAATATTAGAATAGCTGTACACGCTGCCCTGCCTTGTATTTTTGTTTAGTGCAAATTTAACAAACATTTAGACGTGTCCAATGTTTTAGCTTCTCTGGGCCACACTGAGTGAAGAGGAATTGTCTTGAACTGCATATAAGATGTATAATGTAGTTAATGTATATAAATAACAAACCTCCTTTATTTGGGGGGTTTCGTAGGGCTGCATTACTAGCTGTCCTGGGCCGCATGTGGTCCCTGGGCCCCAGTTGGACACTCCTGATTTAGATGAATACTGTAGAAATGTGATCCTGGTCCTCAATGGTCATTTTTTATAGAGAAACCAAGATAGATGGAACTCTAAAGAAAGCAAATCTTCTTTCCTTCCTTTGATAGATTTTTAAAAAAAAGACATTTCATATTCATCTAATATTCTGAACCCAGCACCCATTGTGAAAGATCATGGATAAAGGAAATGATTCTGTCATTACCGAATTCATTCTTCAGGGATTCACAGACAATCCCAAAATGCAACTTGTTCTTTTTTTTATCTTCCTCTCCATTTATCTCACTGCTGTATTAGGGAATGTTGGGATGATTCTACTGATATGCACTAACACGCAACTTCATAAACCCATGTATTACTTTCTGGGCAACCTCTCCTTTGTTGATCTCTGCTGTTCCTCAACCATTGCTCCTAGAATGCTGATTGATTTATTAAGTGAAAGTAAAAGGATTTCCTACAATGCCTGTGCTACACAGCTCTTTTTCTATGTGTTTTTTGTAGACATAGAATGTGTTTTGTTGGCTGTGATGGCCTACGACAGGTATGTGGCCATCTGTAATCCACTTCTCTATTCAGCAGCAATGTCCAAAATGCTCTGCCAACAATTGATTGCTTTTGCATATTGCATAGGTTTAATGGATACAATAATATACACTTCCTCTACATTCCTACTCACATTCTGCAGGTCAAATCTTATTAATCATTTCTTTTGTGATATGCCTCCACTATTTGTACTCTCCTGTTCTGACACCTATGTTAATGAGCTTGTGCTGCTTATCATTGATGGCTTCATTGAAGCATGCAGCATTTGTATGAGTCTTATATCCTATGTTTATATTGTGGTTACAATCCTAAGAATGCACTCCGCTGAGGGCAGGCGCAAGGCATTTTCCACCTGTGCTTCTCATCTGACAGCTGTTGGGATATTCCACGGGACCATAGTCTTCATGTACATCCGGCCCACCTCCAGCTACTCCATGGACCAAGACAAATGGGCCTCTATGTTCTACACGGTCGTGATCCCCATGCTCAACCCGTTGATCTACAGCCTGAGGAACAAGGAGGTGAAAGATGCTGTGATAAAATCAGTGGGCAATGTATGGACTTTTAAAGGCAGGAAGCCCAAATAAATGTAAGGGACAGTTTCATTCAGTAATAACCTCCTACCCTTCTAAAGAGAAATAATAGAATAGAATAGAATAGAATAGAATAGAATAGAATAGAATAGAATAGAATAGAATAGAATAGAATAGAATAGAATAGAATAGAATTTTATTGGCCAAGTGTGATTGTACACACAAGGAATTTGTTTTGGTACATATGCTCTCAGTGTACATAAAAGAAAAAGAAAAAGAAAAAAGAAAAAAAATACATCAAAGGTTCAACATTTACAACACAAATGATAATCATAGGTTGCAATTTAATGATAGCAACAAAAAGTTACAGTCATACAGTCATCACTGGGTAAAAGAAATACATTGTATTGAAATGTTCTGTGACCTTTTATACTTCTGAATATTATCTCAATAATGATCATAACTTACTTAACATAGTAGACTTAACTAACAATCCTCCTGAACCACTTTTTCAGTTTAATCAGATAAACTTTGCACTTCTGGCTCTTAGCCACTTCCCAGGCTTTTCAGCCACCAACAATGGTAACATAACAGGAGTCCACAAAATGAGGGTTCCTAGTTTCTTAAAGCAAGATGGCTTTAACTGTAAATCACAGGATTAAAACCCTGCATAATTTTTGATTGTAGAAAGCTCAAGGCTGAAAGCCTATATAAGCATTCAGAGTTCTACACAAGTAAATTAAAAGTTTCTGGATTTGTCATGTTGCAAGTTGTTTAACATGTAATAAACCAAATATTTCAGTCAGATTTTACATTTAACCATACTATTCATCTTTATGTTTAAAATACTCATATTCTTTCTGTGGAAAAAAAGATTATCTGTTCAGTTAGCCTTGTCCAGTCTACTCTACGGCAATATCGATTACCAGGCATGAAATTTGGAGTCCAACATATACGGAAAGGATACTGATCTGAAGAGTTTTATTAAAGCGTATCCAATCAAAATAAATAAAATCAAATATTTTTTAAAATCTGAGTTTCCCCCCTTTAATGTAGGATAATTTTTATAATTTACAAAGCATAAGAAATCCTGAGCTGGAATAATGAATTGATTTCTATAAAATTGCTATAGAACTCTACAAGTTGCAGCAGTTGATAGGGCTGTATTAAAAACTGAGATACAAATAGGAAAAACATATTAAATATTCAAGGCAACAAAAAGATTGGAGCATTTTACATTGGAAAAAGAAACCAAGGAGACAGGATCACAAAAGTGTTTTGGGAACTTTGGCAGAGAAAGAGTTATTTGAGAATTTTAGCCCTTAGCACCCCCTTTTCCCCTATCCCCACCCCCATATAAGCCTCAACATCGTCTGATGAAGACCACAATACAATTTTTTTCTTATACTACATATAATCTCCTTATAGGCTTCTGTTTGACTGCACTGAAAAGTTACAGATATTTGATCTTCTTATGGTCTTATTATGATCAGTCTTTGTTATGCTTGCTTTATTCAGATCTCCACTAGAGCTGGGTAGCCAATAAATTTAAATAAAACAAGTAATGAATTAGAAATAAATCTGTTATCAGAATTATTACAGATCTCTTCATTATTTCACTTCAGAACCTCCTACATCAGGGGTGTCAAACTGAAGGCCCTGGGGGCGGATCCGGCCTGCGCGGTACTTAGATCTGGCCTGTGGGGCCACCCTGGAAACAGTGAAGGACTGGCCAGCAGTGCCTCTGCTAGTAAAAATGGAGCTGAGGAGGGCTGTCAGTGGCCCTCCCGAGCTCTGTTTTCACTGGCAAAGAGTTGCAGGAGGCCATCGCAGCTGAAAACAGAGCTTGGGAGCCCGTTTTCACTGGCAAAGCGCTCAAGCCACCACAGGCCCCTCGATATGAGCGATGTTGAACTGGCCATGCCCACCCTGGTGATGCCCACCCTGGCCCCCCGAGGTCAAACAGAACCCTAATGCGGCCCTCAGTGAAATTGACTTTGACACCCCTGTCCTACATTTTCTGGGAACTCCATTTTTAATTAGAAGCAGCCAGCAGTCCTGACCAGTGATCTTAGGCAAGAATGGAGTTTCAAAATAGCCAGTAAGAATCGCACTCAGAGTTAAGCCACAATGGCCATGACAAGGGCAAAGTCCATCATGGAGATGTTAACAAGAGAGAAATATGTTATAGAAACATTAGGAATAGATTCAGGAAGACACTTGGCACACTTCCATTCAAAAGTGGCAATGCTAATAAGCTCACGGTTTTGTTCCCATAAAGGCCAACAATACTACTATCTTTAGTATATGGGTGGCCATCATCATCATTATATTTCTATAACTTAATTTGATGCAACATGGTCAATAAAACTAATAAAAGTATGTTAATATATTGTAGCTGGCCATTTAGGATGCAATTTGCCTGTTCCATTGGTCTTATGCCAAGGGACAAGAGAGATTCATCTACTTCTGTGCTGCCAAATCAGACCAGGGGTGTGGGGTTTTTTTCCAAAATTTCATAGGAGAACTTTCCTAACCATCTTTGGAGATACAAAGTTTACATATGTTCCTCTGGGTAAAGGAAAACTTTATAAGTTACTGATTAATAAAATTGTATACTTTCTGAACCAATACCTTGTATAAACTGATTCTAATCTCCTCACATGGGAAACTTTGGGAGTTTTTTATACCTAGGCTCTATCACTCCAGGGCTGAATGCACATCCCTCTGATCTAAGGGTGACATGAAGGGAGGGGGACCTTATAAATTAGCTAGAAAACACTAGAGCTCAGCAGATCTCCACTGAGGGAAACTCTTATATCCTCCATTCTCAGCCAATCTAGTAAGTCCTAAAAGGCATATGCTGCCTTGATAGCTTTGCTGTGTCTCCTTCAACAGGTCACACAAAGCTAGGAATAACTTGAACCATCTTTCACTTCTTGAGATAGACCTGGGTTTAATTCTTTGAAAAATGGTTATAGTGATTCTCACAAGCCTTTGCAAGATACAACATACATACCCTCAAGCTATATCGATCACCGAGCATCCAGTTAATTTTCTTTATATAGCAATGGTTTATGTAGGAATCTATTCAAGAACTCCTGAAAAAACTAAACTATGCCTTTCCCTATCATTATGGAGAGCACCAGACTTTTGAGAAACAGCACTGACTAGATACCACTATTCACAATACTAAAGAAAGTTCTGTCATGGAATAATGAATATTTTTTATGAATTTGCTATAGATCTCTACAATTAGCAGAAACTAATAAGGCTAGTTTTTTTCTTATATTTTAGTCATTGCATCTCAATGATACAATCTTGAGTCTTCTTGAGGCTGATAGTCCTAAAACACAGGGTCAGCTGTAGCAACACTGCCCGATTCAAGGTCGGAGTCACATTCTGAACTGTGGTTCATAACACTTGCATTTAAAACTTCTTTCACCAGAGACAGAACAAAATTCACACAGTGCCATAAAATTGTTGATCCAAAGATTAATAGCTGAAAAGCAATTAACAAGCAACTTCCAAAAGTAATTAGGAAAGGAAATTGCAAGAGTAATTAGAAAAGAAAGTATGCAAGTCCGTGTAGGTGTAGACCACAGTTTGAATGAAGATGGGTTTCTGTCATCTTCCAGAGGTCTAAAACTGAGGGTGACTGTGGTCCTTATGAGGAGCAACTATCTGAAGCATTTGTGATGTTCTCAAGTTCTCCACTTGTCCAGAAGGAAACTAGCAAACAGCTGGGCTGCTTGCCTCCTCTTCAATCCGCCACAGTAATCAGCTCTACTAATGGTTCTACTAATGCTCTACTAATGCGTTCTCATAGAGAGGGACTCCTTAGGGTGCCGTCAGCCAAGCAATGTCAGCTGGCGGCCCCCAGGGGAAGGGCCTTCTCTGTGGGGGCTCCTACCCTATGGAACAAACTTCCCCCTGGACTCCAACAGCTTCCTGACCTTCGTACCTTTCGCCGTGAGCTTAAGACGTACCTATTTTTCCGCGCAGGACTGGCATAGAATTTTTAAATGTTTTTATGGGTTTTAATTTTTAATTTGTTTTTAGGGTTTTAAATATGTTTTAAATTTTGGGCCAAATTTTGAATAAGTTTTTTAGTTATTGTTTTATTTATATTGTATGTACTCTGATTGTTGTTTTTATTTGGCTGTTCACTGCCCTGAGTCCTTCGGGAGAAGGGCGGCATACAAATTAGAATATTATTATTAATTATTATTATTATTATTATTATTATTATTATTATTATTATTATTATTATTATTATTATTATTACTATGGTTCACATTTCTTCTCTGGAAGACCACCACAATCCTAGCAAATGCTAGGCTCGAGATATATATAGCAGCAGACAAGGTATTTTGTTCCCAGTGTTTAGTAGGCAGGATATGTTGTTCCTCTGTTTATGAGCAGCCAAACATGTTTGAGTTGTATATTGGTGTGATGTATTGTATCTATGAAGGGGGAGGTAGTGTAATGGGCCACAGTTTCCCAAAAACACATGGTGGGGATGAGACAAGAGTCAACACAGCCTAAAGCTAGATCAGAGAACGAGAAAAAGAATTAGGATAGCCATTCCATAGAATTTCCAAAAGTAATTAGAAAAGGAAATATGCCAGAGCATATTGGTTAAAAAATTTCCCAGGGTATATCGGTTAGAATTAGAGTGGGAAAGGGTTTCACTCTCAAGATTCTGTCTATGTGGTTTCAGCAAATAAAGAACTAAACTTTGGGTGGATTGTTCAATGTTGTTCTTGGGCCTGAAAATTGTTGAGTTGTAGCTTGGGACTCAAGGTATCATTTAGTTAACAATAGTGTCCAATTAAAACTATCACAACGAAGCATGAAAATGCAACCATTTATCTCCAGGATCTGGGTTATTGAAGTACATAAGGGATAATATCCCAAGTGATATGAAAAGAGATTTAAAATTTCTGCCCCTATTTACAGCTTTGCAAGAGCAAAGAAGTCACTGATTCAAGTCCAGGTACATTTGCTAATTCACAATAAGATTTTATACAAATGTTGAACTTATATTAATAACAATCCATTTAGGAAATATTACTGAGAAGTTTATAAACTGTACTAAAGTCAGAGACAAACTGAATGTTAGAGTTTCAATGGATTTAGAATGATTTGTACTTTTAAGATGTTAAATCCTTCTTAAGACTTAATTGCAGATAGATCATTTTGCTGTGGGAAGAAAAGAAATGCAATCGTTGCAAGGATCCCTTCAATAGAGTCCCCTAATGTAGAGAAAGCCTGAAAAAAATAGAATGCAGATCAAATGACTAGTATCAGAAAGATTTGTTTAACAAGACTGACTCATCGTCACCTTAAGGAATTATTTCTTCCTTAATGTCTGATCTAAACATTACTAAGTTTAATTTGATCTAATTAATTTGGATCTTTCTAATTTAAGATCCACATAAATAAGAATAAGACATCAATTAAAAGTAAAATTAGGAAAATGTATCAAAGAATGGCAGGAAATTGCTTGGACCATTGTCATGAAAAATGGAAGAGATATGCTTCCTGCCTTGTTGTCTATGGAGTGAATTGGGAGCTCTATAGGATTTCCCAGGATTTCCATCCAAGCCATCTAAACTCCATCATGAGAACTTTGGAGAGTCTTTGTGGAGAAGAAAACTCATATTTATGGCAGACATGATGTCTTTGGAGGGAACATTATACCTAGGGTATCCATTTTGCTATCTGTTTCAATAAGTGTGATTACTTTACTCCTCAGAAAGTGCGTAAGGTTTTATCTTCCTCCAGCTTGGTGTATAAGAATGTCTAAGGGCTTCTGCTTGACAACAATCAATCAGACCACAAATACCTTTTTTTCCATCTTGCCTCTTTAGAGGAGGTGTTGTGAGGTTCTTCATTAAGAATAATCTCAGCCAAAGCATTTGATATTTAACCAAACAGATAGAGGGGTTTTTATTGCTTCAAGGCTTCATAAATAAAAACAATTATTTTGTGATATGCCTCCACTATTTGTACTCTCCTGTTCTGACACCTATGTTAATGAGCTTGTGCTGCTTATCATTGATGGCTTCATTGAAGCATGCAGCATTTGTATGAGTCTTATATCCTATGTTTATATTGTGGTTACAATCCTAAGAATGCACTCCGCTGAGGGCAGGCGCAAGGCATTTTCCACCTGTGCTTCTCATCTGACAGCTGTTGGGATATTCCACGGGACCATAGTCTTCATGTACATCCGGCCCACCTCCAGCTACTCCATGGACCAAGACAAATGGGCCTCTATGTTCTACACGGTCGTGATCCCCATGCTCAACCCTTTGATCTACAGCCTGAGGAACAAGGAGGTGAAAGATGCTGTGATAAAATCAGTGGGCAATGTATGGACTTTTAAAGGCAGGAAGCCCAAATAAATGTAAGGGACAGTTTCATTCAGTAATAACCTCCTACCCTTCTAAAGAGAAATAATAGAATAGAATAGAATAGAATAGAATAGAATAGAATAGAATAGAATAGAATAGAATAGAATAGAATAGAATAGAATAGAATAGAATAGAATTTTATTGGCCAAGTGTGATTGTACACACAAGGAATTTGTTTTGGTACATATGCTCTCAGTGTACATAAAAGAAAAAGAAAAATAAAAAAAATACATCAAAGGTTCAACATTTACAACACAAATAATAATCATAGATTGCAATTTAACCCTTAATGATAGCAACAAAAAGTTACAGTCATACAGTCATCTGTCATACAGTCATACAGTCATCACTGGGTAAAAGAAATACATTGTATTGAAATGTTCTGTGACCTTTTATACTTCTGAATATTATCTCAATAATGATCATAACTTACTTAACATAGTAGACTTAACTAACAATCCTCCTGAACCACTTTTTCAGTTTAATCAGATAAACTTTGCACTTCTGGCTCTTAGCCACTTCCCAGGCTTTTCAGCCACCAACAATGGTAACATAACAGGAGTCCACAAAATGAGGGTTCCTAGTTTCTTAAAGCAAGATGGCTTTAACTGTAAATCACAGGATTAAAACCCTGCATAATTTTTGATTGTAGAAAGCTCAAGGCTGAAAGCCTATATAAGCATTCAGAGTTCTACACAAGTAAATTAAAAGTTTCTGGATTTGTCATGTTGCAAGTTGTTTAACATGTAATAAACCAAATATTTCAGTCAGATTTTACATTTAACCATACTATTCATCTTTATGTTAAAATACTCATATTCTTTCTGTGGAAAAAAAGATTATCTGTTCAGTTAGCCTTGTCCAGTCTACTCTACGGCAATATCGATTACCAGGCATGAAATTTGGAGTCCAACATATACGGAAAGGATACTGATCTGAAGAGTTTTATTAAAGCGTATCCAATCAAAATAAATAAAATCAAATATTTTTTAAAATCTGAGTTTCCCCCCTTTAATGTAGGATAATTTTTATAATTTACAAAGCATAAGAAATCCTGAGCTGGAATAATGAATTGATTTCTATAAAATTGCTATAGAACTCTACAAGTTGCAGCAGTTGATAGGGCTGTATTAAAAACTGAGATACAAATAGGAAAAACATATTAAATATTCAAGGCAACAAAAAGATTGGAGCATTTTACATTGGAAAAAGAAACCAAGGAGACAGGATCACAAAAGTGTTTTGGGAACTTTGGCAGAGAAAGAGTTATTTGAGAATTTTAGCCCTTAGCACCCCCTTTTCCTCTATCCCCACCCCCATATAAGCCTCAACATCGTCTGATGAAGACCACAATATAATTTTTTTCTTATGCTACATATAATCTCCTTATAGGCTTCTGTTTGACTGCACTGAAAAGTTACAGATATTTGATCTTCTTATGGTCTTATTATGATCAGTCTTTGTTATGTTTGCTTTATTCAGATCTCCACTAGAGCTGGGTAGCCAATAAATTTAAATAAAACAAGTAATGAATTAGAAATAAATCTGTTACCAGAATTATTACAGATCTCTTCATTATTTCACTTCAGAACCTCTTACATCAGGGGTGTCAAACTGAAGGCCCTGGGGGCGGATCCGGCCTGTGCGGTACTTAGATCTGGCCTGTGCGGCCACCCTGGAAACAGTGAAGGACTGGACAGCAGTGCCTCTGCTAGTAAAAATGGAGCTCAGGAGGGCTGTCAGTGGCCCTCCTGAGCTCTGTTTTCACTGGCAAAGAGTTGCAGGAGGCCATCGCAGCTGAAAACAGAGCTTGGGAGCCCGTTTTCACTGGCAAAGCGCTCAAGCCACCACAGGCCCCTCGATATGAGTGATGTTGAACTGGCCATGCCCACCCTGGTGATGCCCACCCTGGCCCCTCGAGGTCAAACAGAACCCTAATGCGGCCCTCAGTGAAATTGACTTTGACACCCCTGTCCTACATCTTCTGGGAACTCCATTTTTAATTAGAAGCAGCCAGCAGTCCTGACCAGTGATCTTAGGCAAGAATGGAGTTTCAAAATAGCCAGTAAGAATGGCACTCAGAGTTAAGCCACAATGGCCATGACAAGGGCAAAGTCCATCATGGAGATGTTAACAAAAGAGAAATATGTTATAGAAACATTAGGAATAGATTCAGGAAGACACTTGGCACACTTCCATTCAAAAGTGGCAATGCTAATGAGCTCACGGTTTTGTTCCCATAAAGGCCAACAATACTACTATCTTTAGTATATGGGTGGCCATCATCATCATTATATTTCTATAACTTAATTTGATGCAACATGGTCAATAAAACTAATAAAAGTATGCTAATATATTGTAGCTGGCCATTTAGGATGCAATTTGCCTGTTCCATTGGTCTTATGCCAAGGGACAAGAGCGATTCATCTACTTCTGTGCTGCCAAATCAGACCAGGGGTGTGAGGTTTTTTTCCAAAATTTCATAGGAGAACTTTCCTAACCATCTTTGGAGATACAAAGTTTACATATGTTCCTCTGGGTAAAGGAAAACTTTATAAGTTCCTAATTAATAAAATTGTATACTTTCTGAACCAATACCTTGTATAAACTGATTCTAATCTCCTCATATGGGAAACTTTGGGAGTTTTTTATACCTAGGCTCTATCACTCCAGGGCTGAATGCACATCCCTCTGATCTAAGGGTGACATGAAGGGAGGGGGACCTTATAAATTAGCTAGAGCTCAGCAGATCTCCACTGGGGGAAACTCTTATATCCTCCATTCTCAGCCAATCTAGTAAGTCCTAAAAGGCATATGCTGCCTTGATAGTTTTGCTGTGTCTCCTTCAACAGGTCACACAAACCTAGGAATAACTTGAACCATCTTTCACTTCTTGAGATAGACCTGGGTTTAATTCTTTGAAAAATGGTTATAGTGATTCTCACAAGCCTTTGCAAGATACAACATACATACCCTCAAGCTATATCGATCACCGAGCATCCGGTTAATTTTCTTTATATAGCAATGGTTTATGTAGGAATCTATTCAAGAACTCCTGAAAAAACTAAACTATGCCTTTCCCTATCATTATGGAGAGCACCAGACTTTTGAGAAACAGCACTGACTAGATACCACTATTCACAATACTAAAGAAAGTTCTGTCATGGAATAATGAATATTTTTTATGAATTTGCTATAGATCTCTACAATTAGCAGAAACTAATAAGGCTAGTTTTTTTCTTATATTTTAGTCATTGCATCTCAATGATACAATCTTGAGTCTTCTTGAGGCTGATAGTCCTAAAACACAGGGTCAGCTGTAGCAACACTGCCCGATTCAAGGTCGGAGTCACATTCTGAACTGTGGTTCATAACACTTGCATTTAAAACTTCTTTCACCAGAGACAGAACAAAATTCACACAGTGCCATAAAATTTGTTGATCCAAAGATTAATAGCTGAAAAGCAATTAACAAGCAACTTCCAAAAGTAATTAGGAAAGGAAATTGCAAGAGTAATTAGAAAAGAAAGTATGCAAGTCCGTGTAGGTGTAGACCACAGTTTGAATGAAGATGGGTTTCTGTCATCTTCCAGAGGTCTAAAACTGAGGGTGACTGTGGTCCTTATGAGGAGCAACTATCTGAAGCATTTGTGATGTTCTCAAGTTCTCCACTTGTCCAGAAGGAAACTAGCAAACAGCTGGGCTGCTTGCCTCCTCTTCAATCCGCCACAGTAATCAGCTCTACTAATGGTTCTACTAATGCTCTACTAATGCGTTCTCATGGAGAGGGACTCCTTAGGGTGCCGTCAGCCAAGCAATGTCAGCTGGCAGCCCCCAGGGGAAGGACCTTCTCTGTGGGGGCTCCTACCCTATGGAACAAACTTCCCCCTGGACTTCGACAACTTCCTGACCTTCGGACCTTTCGCCGCGAGCTTAAGACGTACCTATTTTTCCACGCAGGACTGGCATAGAATTTTTAGATGTTTTTTATGGGTTTTTTAATTTTTAATTAGTTTTTTTAGGATTTTAAATGTATTTTAAATTTGGGCCAAATTTGAATAAGTTTTTTAGCTACTGTTTTATCTGTATTGTGTGTATTTGATTGTTGTTTTTATTTGGCTGTTCACTGCCCTGAGTCCTTCAGGAGAAGGGCGGCATACAAATTAGAATATTATTATTATTATTATTATTATTATTATTATTATTATTATTATTATTATTATTATTATTATTATTATTATTATTATTATTATTATTATGGTTCACATTTCTTCTCTGGAAGACCACCACAATCCTAGCAAGTGCTAGGCTCGAGATATATATAGCAGCAGACAAGGTATTTTGTTCCCAGTGTTTAGTAGGCAGGATATGTTGTTCCTCTGTTTATGAGCAGCCAAACATATTTGAGTTGTATATTGGTGTGATGTATTGTATCTATGAAGGGGGAGGTAGTGTAATGGGCCACAGTTTCCCAAAAACACATGGTGGGGATGAGACAAGAGTCAACACAGCCTAAAGCTAGATCAGAGAACGAGAAAAAGAATTAGGATAGCCATTCCATAGAATTTCCAAAAGTAATTAGAAAAGGAAATATGCCAGAGCATATTGGTTAAAAAATTTCCCAGGGTATATCGGTTAGAGTTAGAGTGGGAAAGGGTTTCACTCTCAAGATTCTGTCTATGTGGTTTCAGCAAATAAAGAACTAAACTTTGGGTGGATTGTTCAATGTTGTTCTTGGGCCTGAGAATTGTTGAGTTGTAGCTTGGGATTCAAGGTATTATCTACTTAACTATAGACTCCAATTAAAACTATCACAACAAAGTATGAAAATGCAATCACTTATCTCGGTGATCTGAGGTATTGAAGTACATAAGGGATAATATCCCAAGTGATATGAAAAGAGATTTAAGATCTCTGCCCCTATATACAAGTTTTGTAAAAGCAAAAAAGCAACTGATTCTACTCTAGGTATGTTTGCTAATTCACAATAAGATTTTATACAAATGTTGAACTTATATTAATAACAATCCATTTAGGAAATATTACTGAGAAGTTTATAAACTGTACTAAAGTCAGAGACAAACTGAATGTTAGAGTTTCAATGGATTTAGAATGATTTGTACTTTTAAGATGTTAAATCCTTCTTAAGACTTAATTGCAGATAGATCATTTTGCTGTGGGAAGAAAAGAAATGCAATCGTTGCAAGGATCCCTTCAATAGAGTCCCCTAATGTAGAGAAAGCCTGAAAAAAATAGAATGCAGATCAAATGACTAGTATCAGAAAGATTCTTTAACAAGGCCGACTCATCTTCATCTTAAGAAATTCTTTCTTCTCGAATGTTTGATCCAAGCTTTACTAAGTTTAATTTGATCTAATTAATTTGGATCTTTCTAATTTAAGATCCACATAAATAAGAATAAGACATCAATTAAAAGTAAAATTAGGAAAATGTATCAAAGAATGGCAGGAAATTGCTTGGACCATTGTCATGAAAAATGGAAGAGATATGCTTCCTGCCTTGTTGTCTATGGAGTGAATTGGGAGCTCTATAGGATTTCCCAGGATTTCCATCCAAGCCATCTAAACTCCATCATGAGAACTTTGGAGAGTCTTTGTGGAGAAGAAAACTCATATTTATGGCAGACATGATGTCTTTGGAGGGAACATTATACCTAGGGTATCCATTTTGCTATCTGTTTCAATAAGTGTGATTACTTTACTCCTCAGAAAGTGCGTAAGGTTTTATCTTCCTCCAGCTTGGTGTATAAGAATGTCTAAGGGCTTCTGCTTGACAACAATCAATCAGACCACAAATACCTTTTTTTCCATCTTGCCTCTTTAGAGGAGGTGTTGTGAGGTTCTTCATTAAGAATAATCTCAGCCAAAGCATTTGATATTTAACCAAACAGATAGAGGGGTTTTTATTGCTTCAAGGCTTCATAAATAAAAACAATTATTTTGAACAGGCATCATGCACATATTTGACACATAGAGCCATTGGTTATTATGATGGATGATTCATACTAGCAGAGACTTCAGGAGAATGCAACCCTCTTGGGGCGCCTGCTCTTTCAGTCTTTTTACATCGCTGATCATGGAGAGATGTCAGAGAATATTTGGAGGCATCACTTTGCAGAAGTTGAACTTCTGCCTTTTATGATGTCTCTAGAAATGATATTGTCAAACTTGAAATATTGATTGATATTTCAAGTTGATATCCTTGAAATACTGGTCTAAAAATTATTTATTTATTTGTATATTTATATCCTGCCTTTATTATTTTTACCAATAACTCAAGGTGGCAAACATATCCAACACACCATCCTTCTACTTTCCCCACAAAAACAACCCTATAAGGTGAATTGAGCAGAGAAAGACTGACTAGACAAAGGTTAATAAACAGTTAATCATCTATGGAGATTCTCAGTCATCAGGGCATGGTTATCTCAAAGGTGCTTTTCTCAAAAGGCAACTGGATTATGTTTTTGCTTGAGGAAGAAATGTTTCGCATCTCATCCAAGAAGCTTCATCAATTCTGACAGGATGGTGGGGTGGATGATAGGATTAGTTCTGACAAGATGGGGATGAGGAAAAATCATATTTCTTTGCAGTCATCTGGTCATTAGCATTCTTATTGAGAGCCCCTGAGTCTCTTGGGGGTTTATTTGTGCCCCCAGGTTCACCTGAATCAGAGTGCAAATGAGGGTGGAATCTTTTTAAAATTGCTGAAATGACTGTGTTATAGACAGGAAAAAGGTGGTGTCCTATCTCCTGTCTACTACAATAGTCCTCCATATCCACGTTCTGGATAGAGAAGACCATTGGTTAGAAAGAGGGGTAAAAGAACCCACATATGTTAAAATTGAACAGTTCTCTCTCTCAACAGGTGGATATGACACCACCTATGATAACAATATGATCCTTCCATCTCCCCACCAATCCTGTCAGATCTAATCCTTCCATCTGCCCCCCTCCCACAATCTTTTCAGAACTGATAAGGTTCTTGGATGAGAAGTGAAACATCTTCTTCTTCAAGAAAAAAATAGTCCAGTTTCCTTTTGAAAAAAGCACCTTTGAAGCTGCTTAATTGAATATCTCTACCTTCTATATTATTTGGCTCCACATAAAAAAAGGATCAGCAATGAATGTAAGCAAGAGACACCCTAAGTACAGCAAAATATATCACTTGCTAAATATGAAGGAAAAAGTTATGGAAAAGCAAACAAATGTTCTATTGCACCATAAAAGGACATGAAATTCCATGTTGATAGAATGTTGAGAGCAGTGGAAAGCAAGACTCTTTTAATGGCTGGTGAAACTTGAAATTTGAAAATACATATTTTCAAAGATTACATTTTTGCATAATAAACAGATTCCACTTAGTAAATACGTTGTATACTGAGTTAAGTCAGTAATGTGGTCCCAATCCCTCTTGAAAAAAATCCAGATTCTTGTTGCATGAAGATAGGAACAAGGATGAAACTCTAAGTAATATCATTTTCTTTTTCCTAACAAGGGATCAGAAAGACATTTCAGGATCAGCAAATCACCTGAACCAATCCATCTACTCAGGAAATCATGGATAAAGGAAATGGTTCTGCCTTTTCTGAATTCATTCTTCAGGGATTCACAGACAATCCCAAAATGCAACTTGTTCTTTTTACGGTCTTCCTATTTGTTTATGTCATCACTGTATTAGGGAATCTGGGGATGATTCTGTTGATTTGCACTAAATCTCAACTTCACAAACCTATGTATTACTTCCTAGGCAACCTCTCTTTTGTTGATCTCTGCTGTGCCTCAACCATTGCTCCTAAAATGCTAATTGACTTATTAAGTGAAAGTAAAAGGGTTTCTTACAGTGGCTGTGTTACGCAGCTCTTTGTATTTGCTATCCTTGCAGATGTAGAATGCCTTTTGTTAGCTGTGATGGCCTATGACAGGTATGTAGCCATCTGCAATCCACTCCTCTATCCAACTGTAATGTCCAAAAAGGCCTGCCAGCAAATGGTCACTATTGCATACTTTACTGGCCTGCTAGATTCAGTGATACAAACTTCCTCTACATTCCGGCTATCTTTCTGTAGCTCCAATGTTATCAATCACTTCTTCTGTGATGAGCCTACACTTCTAATGCTCTCCTGTTCTGACACATATATTAGTGAGATTGTGTTATTTACCTTTGTTGGCTTTGTTGAAGCAAGCAGCATTGGAATGATTTTTGTATCCTATATTTACATTTTGGCTACAATCTTGAGAATGCGCTCCGCTGAGGGTAGGCATAAAGCATTTTCCACCTGTGCTTCTCACCTGACAGTTGTTGGGATATACCATGGGACAATACTCTTCATGTACTTTAGGCCCAGCTCTAGCTATTCCATGGACCAAGACAAATGGGCCTCATTGATCCCCATGCTCAATCCTTTGATCTACAGCCTGAGGAATAAGGAGGTGAAAGATGCTATATCAAAATCTCTTGGCCATATATGAGTTTGTTTTACAATGACTTGAAAGGGTGGCCATTTGAGGGGGTATATACAGAAGATCTATCTAGAAGAAATGGCAAAATCAGATTGGGGATATGTGAAGGGTATGGCTTTAGACAAATTTAAAGGCAACTTAATAATGTCTACCACTTTAAAAAAAATAGAGGAAATTGGGTGGAAATAACAATACAGGTATAATGTGTCTTAGCCAAGTGTGAAAGCCACAACCTGTCAGCTAGTTCATGTAGAAAACATTTGTGGTCAACCTTGGGAAAGTTTGTAGTCGACCCCTCTAGCTCTTGCTGATAGGTGTTAAAGAAATGCTACTTCTAGCAGGCAAAAGCCCAAATATGCTAATACCTCTGGCTAAAATTAATTTGTAGCAAAAAAGCCTCTAAGTGCTTATTAATAAACTATTAAGCCACCAGGCCCTCCAGTAGGAGTGATAAGAACCAAGCATTTACAATCATTCTACAGTAACTCAAAATTTACATAATATTTTTAACGTTCAATCCAACATAGATTTTTGTAGAAATGATCACACCACTAGCACAAAGCATTAATATGAGTTCTCACAAGCAATGCCTCAGCAAAAGAAGTAAATATTAGAATATTTGTACACACTGTCCCACCTTGTATTTTTGCTTAATGCAGATTAATCAATCATTTAAGATCAAGGCTGTCAAACTCCCAGCCCATGAGCCGGATGCATCATGTGCTGGCCACGCTCATGTCTGGTTTAGCAAAAGGGGGGAAAGTCCTGATACGTTGCATGATGACGTGAGTTTGACACCCCTGATTTAGATTAATGTAATAAAAATGTGGCCCTGGTCCTTTGGATTATTGAGAAGCCAAAAAATCTTCTTCTTGCCTTTGATAATGTTTTATCAAAGACAATCTTTTGACAAATCTTTTTATGATTGTCCTCTCAATTTGTGTCACTGGCTATTAGGGAATGTTGGAAAGATTCTATTGATTTGCACCAAATCCCAGCTTCAGAAACCCATATTTCCTGGGCAGCCTCTCCTTTGTTGATTTCTGCTGTTCTTCAGCCATTGTTCCTAAAATTCTAAAAGGATTTCTTATAGTGCCTTTGCTTTACAGCTGTTTTTGTATGCCATGCTTGTAGACATAGAGTGCCTTTTATTGACTCTGGTGGCCTATGACAGATACTGGCCATCTTTAATCCATTTCTCTATTCAGCTATAAAGTCCAAAAAAACCTCTGCCAGCAAATAATTGCTGTTGCATACAGTATAAGCCTTATGAATATGGTAGTAGACACTTCCTCTACTTTCTGATTACCATTCTGCACATCAAATCCTATCAATCACTTGTTCCGAAACATCTTTCCACACTTAACAATCTCCTTCTATGACACATATGTTAATCAAGTTGTACTATTTACCTATGTTCACTTCTTTGAAGTGAGCAGGATAGCTATGATTACTCTATCCTGTTTATTACAATTCTGAGAATGTGCCCTGCAGGCATAAGGCCTTTCTCACCTGTGCTTCTCATTTGACAGCTTTTCAGATATTCCATAGAACCATAGTCTACCTCCAGCCCTCATCCAACTATTCAATGAACCCAGTGGTGGGATTTTAAAAATTTTACTACCGGTTCTGTGGGCGTGGCTTGGTGGGTGTGGCATGGCTTGGTGGGCATGGCAGGGGAAGGATACTGTTAAACAGGGGTTCCCAAACTTGGCAGCTTTAAGACTTGTGGTCTTCAATTCCCAGAATTCTGGAGAATTGTGGGAGTTGAAGTCCACAAGTCTTAAAGCTGCCAAGTTTGAAGACCTATGCTGTAAAATCTTCATTCCAACCCCACTCCTGGGGAAGGTTAAACTGAAATAGTGGCCTTTGGCACTATTTCCAAGCCACACAGACTTGTATTGGTGTGCTATATTATATTTAAATAACATATGTTTTATACAGTGGTGGGATTCAAAAAATTTTACTACCGGTTCTGTGGACATGGCTTGGTGGGTTTGGCAGGGGAAGGATACTGTAAAATCCCCATTTCCTCCTGATCAGCTGGGACAGGAGGCAGAGAATAGATGAGGGCGGGGCCAGTCAGAGAAGGTATTTACCGGTTCTCCGAACTACTCAAAATTTCCACTACCGGTTCTCTAGAACTGGTCAGAACCTGCTGAACACAACCTCTGAATGAACCAAGACAAATGTCCTTTTATATTCTGATTGTGAACCCCATGCTTAACCATCTGGTCTATAATCCTGAGGAGGTGAAAATGAGAATATCAACAGACTTAAGCAATTATCTGTAATAACTATAGACATACTCTATACATTACTAAGGAAGATTCAACCTTGCTCTCATTCTGCCTACCATACATCCCAAATTCTACTGTCTCTTTGCTCTCTGTGAAAGAGCCCTCCTTTCTGACTACATTTCATCACATCAAGATATACTTAATTACTTAATACTTAATTCTCCTTTGAGTGTAATTTTTAATTCCTTCAATCCCCCTCTAATACCCAACATTCAAGGCCCCATCCTATCATTTTTTTAAAAAAAATCTCAAAACAAAACTATGTTCCCATGGGAAAGAGTCTCATAATTAATTCCGAAGTCTTATTTCAAATCCATCTGCATCGTTAATCCATTTGTAATATTCCAAAATCAAGGAAGAAGAATCACAAGTTGGGAAGCCAAATGGTTGTCTCTAACAAAGACTGCAACCAAAGCAGCTACGAAATCTGTCTTTTGATAACTGGCTGTAGTCACTCATGCTTTGTCAAGTGAGGAGTCTCATTGAGAACTATAGTTCTGCTTGCCTCTGTAGATGTCTAGATCTAGAGCTTGGGGATTGTGCTTCATCACCTGATTGCTCGTAACAGGGAGAGAACTTGTGATCACCCACAAGTGCTCCAGTTAGTTGCTTCTCCTAAGGAGACCACAAGATTGAAGATGCCTGCAGTTGATCAGAGTCAGCTGAATCCTAGTTTATTGGATCCTGAGGCTGACACAGGATCAGCTGCAGCAACATTGTCAGAGTCAAGGTCAGAGTCATCCTCTGAATTGTGGCTCATAACAGTAATATTTAAAGCTTCTTTCATTAAGGACTGAATAAAATCCAAAGTGTTGGTCCAAAGGTTCCTAATAGAGGAAAAGCAAGTAACAACTAATTTAAAAAAGGAATTAGAAAATAAAATAAATTAGATAAGAGAGTATGCAAATCCATGTAGGTGGATGGATTTTGAGTGTGAGGTTTGAGTGAAGATAGCTTCCCTTCCTTAATCAAAGCTCTAAAACTGATGGTGACTGCTAACTTATTTATTTATTTATTTTATTTATTAATTTAATTTATATACCGCCCTTCTCCCGAAGGACTCAGGGCAGTTTACAGCCAAATAAAAAATAGATTTCACAAAAATTTAAAAACATTTTAAAAAGCTAACTCTATTAGGCCGAAACAGACTAAAACTATAATAAAACCCACATTAAAACTACATTAAGCCAGCCCCGCGTGATGAAACAAAAAGGTCTTTAGCTCGCGTCGAAAGGTCCGGAGATCAGGGAGTTGACGTATCCCCGGAGGCAGCTCATTCCAGAGGGCAGGAGCCCCCACAGAGAAGGCCCTCCCCCTGGGAGTCGCCAGTCGACATTGTTTGACTGATGGCATCCTGGAGAGACCCTCCCTATGGGAGCGCACAGGTCGGTGGGAGGCTCTTTGTAGCAGCAGGCAGTCCCGTAAATAACCCGGTCCTATGCCATGGAGCGCTTTAAAGGTAGTAACCAACACCTTGAATTGCACCCGGTAGACCACTGGAAGCCAGTGCAACTTGCGCAGGAGAGGTGTTACATGGGAGCCTCGAGTTACTCCCTCTATTACCCGCGCAGCCGCATTCTGGACCAGTTGGAGCCTCCAGGTGCTCTTCAAGGGGAGCCCCATGTAGAGAGCATTACAATAGTCCAGGCGGGAAGTGACGAGGGCGTGAGTGACCGTGCATAGGGAAACCCGGTCTAGAAAGGGACGCAACTGGCGTATCAGGCGAACCTGATAAAAAGCTCCCCTGGTGACGGCCGTCATATGCTCTTCTAAGGACAGCCGTACATCCATGAGGATGCCTAAATTGCGAACCCTCTCCATGGGGGCCAATGACTCGCCCCCAACAGTCAGCGATGGAGTCAGCTGGCTGTACCAGGATGCCAGCATCCACAGCCACTCAGTCTTGGAAGGGTTGAGTCAAAGCCTGTTCTTCCCCATCCAGACCCGCATGGCCTCCAGACACCGGGACATCACTTCAATGGCCTCGTTGGGGTGGTTAGGGGTGGAAATGTACAGCTGAGTATCATCAGCGTACAGATGACATCGCACCCCAAAACCACGGATGATCTCACCTAGCGGCTTTATGTAGATGTTGAACAGAAGAGGTGAGAGAACCGACCATGGGTGCCACACATGAGGCGCCTCACGGCTGATCTCTGCCCTCCTGCCAACACCGTCTGCAACCGGTCAGAAAGATAGGAGGAGAACCACCAGAAAACAGTGCCCCCCACTCCTAAACCCTCCAGCCGTTGCAGCAAGATACCATGGTCAATGATATCAAAAGCCGCTGAGAGATCTAATAGGACCAGAGCAGAGGAATAACCCATGTCCTGAGCCCTTCAGAGATCATCTACCAACGCGACCAATGCCGTCTCTGTGCTATACCCAGGCTGGAAGCCGGACTGAAACGGGTCAAGATAGACAGTTTCATCCAGGTACTGGAGGACCTGTTGCGCCATCACACTCTTGACAACCTTCGCCACAAAACAAAGGTTGGAGACAGGACGATAGTTCGCTAAAACGGCTGGATCCAGGGAGGGGTTCTTGAGGAGAGGCCTCACCACCGCCTCTTTCAAGGCGGTAGGGAAGACACCCTCCATCAAAGAAGCATTGACAATTCCCTGAAGCCAGCCTCATGTAACCTCCTGGGTGGCCAGTATCAGCCAGGAGGGACACGGGTCCAATAAACATGTGGTTGCATTCAGCCTCCCCAGTATCCTGTCCATGTCCTCGGAAACCACAGTATCGAACTCTTCCCAGATAACATCCTCAAGATCTACCTCCATCATCTCGCCTGAATCTACCCAATCCAAGTCCAGACCATCCCGGATCTGAGCGACTTTATCGTGCAGATATTGTCCAAAATCCTCAGCACGCCCTTGCAAGGGGTCCTCCCATGCTCCCTGATGGAAGAGGGAGCAGGTTACCCTAAACAGGGTGGCTGGGCAGTTATCTGCCGATGCAATAAGAGCGGAAAAATACTCACGTTTTGCCGTTCTAATCGCCACTAGATAGATATGAATATGGGACCTTACTAGTGTTCGGTCGGATTCAGAATGACTTTGCAACAGATTTCAATAAAGCAAGAGTTTTGGGTTATAAAAATGTATGTTCAGGCAAAATAATGATAGAAAGGAAGGAATAATAATAATAATAATCTGAGATGGTAGCCCAGATTAAGAATTTTATTTAATCAGGATAGACAATAGGAGATCGCATTTTGGATTGTGAATAATCTGGTGCCAAATGCATTTGATTATGCAAATTGCTTAAGCAGATTTGATATTGACATGAGGAAAAAAAAAAGACAACTTCTCTCTTTGGCTATGAAATTATTGCCTAGAGAATCCTGAGGAGCCATTGTTTTGAAGAACATGTTCTGCCATGTGTATGTAAAAATATTCTTGCTATGTGTGTGGTAGTTTCT